>NC_057808.1:356020919-356250572 GCF_018294505.1 Triticum aestivum
CACACACACACCCCACACACACACACTAAGACTCCATCTCACACACACATGCTCTAGGTGGAGCATTTGTTCCTACCACCCTTCATCCAACCTTACCCGTATGATAAACAATCACCTTTATTTACTTGCATAACATGGACAAATTCTACTTTACTTTAGTAGTCAGCAAACTTATCATCTGTACCCTTATAAAAAAATGAGTTGGCGGTGATGGTGTGCCTGCCATCTTGTAATACAGACCATATGATCTATATCTGAGGATAGAAAGCAAACTATGATAATTTTACAAAAGATACTCGCACCTCTCTCCACATCATTATCTCCCGCAACCTCATTGCTCAGCAATTAAAAAAGGAATAAGTCTCTGGAACAACCTAGCATGCATGGTGGTCGCTGCCGCCTGCCGGCGCCGTCCATCCCCATGCCGCCGTCCATTCCGACCACCAGTCACCACCAAGCTCCACTCCTCCTCGCCTTATCTCTCATCTTTCATTTTTTCGGTGACATTCTCCAGATACCAGTTTTCCGATAAAATTCTCGAGATATCATTAGTTTTTACACATGGGATTACTCCTGCATGGGTCAATCACAACAGGTGTTCTGTAAAAAAATGCATATTGATGTTCCGTGCAATGCACGAGAATCTTGCTTGTAATTATATAACGCAAATCACGAGCAGGAAGTGACATTTTTTTGACACAACCACGTTAACATGGCCATGTAAATCACTAGCTAAAGTAAATACCATTATACTTATATCCCGATGCAAAAGGTTGAGTACATGTCCGAAGAGTAGAGTCGCACACACGCACTCTGTCTCTCAGAATCTCTCTCACACACACACCAGTTACGTGACGCCCACTTAAGCAGACACATATGTTACAATTTGTGCACCCGCGGGTACACGTGATGCTGCGCATTTATTTAAGCCGGAAGGCGAACCCAAACAGTAGCTGCATTCATTCCCCTCCCGCCGCCTCTTCTCTGGTCGCCGTCGCCCGGTAGCCATGGACCGGCCGAAGGTAACAACATAAGCCATACTCCCGCCGGAGCGGCGCTTTAATATGGAAATTTTAGTGGTCATGCATGCATCTTTTTGTGCTAGCACTCCTATATAAGGGTTGACCGGTCGCTTCCCGTGGACGTGCGCGGGCGGTGGAAGAGGAAGGAGAAGGGAAGCGGGCTGTGGAGTAACATTTTTTACCACAATTTCTTAGGAAACTGAGTGCAATAATTGAGTAGTTTTGCAAACTACCAGTACTACACCTGAAACGGTTCAAAACCTATACTCCCTTGCCAGCGCGCGCTTCCCACGTGAAACGGTCAGCGTCGCCCTAGAGCGTCAGTGCTGCATTAATGCCCGGCCAGAGCGGAGGCGACCTCTCACTGGCGTCGGCTTTGAAGTGGCGCGACGGCCGAGAGAGCGTCGCTTCCCGGTGCACGCGACTGCTCCGCGTCGAGACTGGCCATAGGCCCTGTTTGGATCCATGGGTTAGAGTTAGTTTGAGCTAGTTGGGGCTCAAATAGCCCTAAAGTATCCAAGCATGAGGGTTTAAATTGGAGCAAGTTGCACCGGACCCACCAAAAAAAACTATCCCACCCAAGAGGTGCTAACTGGAGATAGTTCTCATTGGGACCACTGAAAAATCACTTTTCTCTCTCCATGAAGTGCATTTATTGTCAATCTAACCCTGTCACCCAAACACCTCTTTGGCTACAGTTAGTTCAGGGTTAGTCATGAGTTAGTCTAACATCTAGCTAAGTTAGAGTATCAAACAGGAGCAGTATAGGACATGCAAGTTGCTCAAAGCATACAGGCAAATTCATACGTGAAAGGATTTTTTCTTTTTGAAAACGGAACGTGAAAGGATTTTTTTTTTAGAATGCTCTTGGCATGTCGCTAACATGTGATAGTTAACCGACCTCAATAGACGGCAGAAATGCCAGCCCGCCGCACTTTGATAGAGACGAGGAGGGAGAAGCGATACAGGCTGCTGGATTACTAGAGATAGGTGTCGCACGGAAGCCAAGAAATATGGTGATAGCGTGGGTTAGCCATGTACTAGTATGATGTAACTACGCTGGGCTGCCTTGTTTCGTACTCTTCCAGTCCACTGTGGAGATGATTGGTTAATTTTATATCGCTGAATAATATTAAATATTATGAGTGCAGACGCTCCACCACGAGGTTCCTTGCTCCTTCTCGGTCGTCCGGATTCTATGTTCTTCCACTCTATTTTTTTATGTGAGCTTTGTTCATCTTTTTGCCAACACGCGGGACATCTAGCATCAAGGTGCACGTGTTATGCAAGGATCATTCCATCTATATGAAGAACACATGGGACTGGAACTACGAGACGGACATGTACCCAGGAGTGGACGTACGAACCTGAGTAATGTAGCGCAGTAAGTGAAGTAGAAAGGCACAAATGGTATGAACATGCGTGGCATATAGGGTGTGTTTGGTTGCGTTCTCGTCTCAGCATAGTTGTTCCCTCTTCATGCGTGCTCAACTCAACACCCCTCTTCATGCATGCTTCTAGTGTATTTGTGCTAAACTAGTGTGGACTCATGCACCCTCCATACACTCTACCAAACACCCAAAAGTAGGTCGAGAAGGGAACTCTTGGGCGACATTTGTCTCTTACTACGTACTACCACTAAATGTTGTACGTGCAATGCACGGTGATGTTATGGAGTACGTGCCTAAGTACTCTACTACTACTATATTAGTTGGAGGCACATATTAACTTTTATATTTGTTTACGTGTATGCCCCGAGACCTTCCAACTAGACGTGTCTTTCTCTCCAGGTCGCACTTTGTATCGTTCATACCACTAAGTACTACTACGTGTGGTCTCCGACCCAGAAGTGGAAGAAGTGGAGACGCTCTACCACGTTGTTTTTTTATGCTGGGCTCTACCACGCTGTTCATGTCCCACTCCTTTCGCTGACGTGTGGGACATCCAGCACGTGCCGTGTTTGGCACCCTTCGTCGTAAGAGTTGAAACGCTAGCATTCATCAGAAATAAAAATAATTATAAATCGGCAGTGATACTATTTTTTTTGCGAACCAATCAGCAGTGATACTATACCACACGGTTTCCTTGCTCCTCGATATCGGAAAGAATACTTCCGTTCGCCAACATGTGGGACGTTGACCATCCTGGTCCACTTGCCATGCACGTAGAACTCCAAGGGAGAGTCACCCAGGTCGTCGCGCCGCAGTAACAATGACTAATGAGCTGTCAAATCACAGGCCCACTTCCCACTTTGAAGTTGCTCGGACGAAGGAACCATCATGACTTCGTTGAATTCCGCTTCTTGAAGAAAACTACTATACCAGCAGTACTGCTAGCTACAGTAGTTACTCCAACAGAGGCCTCCTTTCGTTCATAGGATAGGAATATGAAAATCATAGGAAGTGAGATGACATGCATCTCAATTCCTATAGAGAAAGAGATGCCATTTGATGATTAGGATAGGAATTTTTCCATTTAGTCTAGGCTAATGTACTGGTAATTTGCTCTAAAAACTACAGTAGTAACTAGTAGTATTGGTACATGCTCGTACTCAAACACAGACACACACACTAACTACTAGTACTACTACTTCTCACATGCTGGCCAGACGTCGTCGTTCTCCTTCCCGGCTTTGTCGGCGACACCCCACCGTGCTTGGATCTCCGCCGACCTCTCCGCAGCAGCGCGTGCGTCCTTTTCTTTCTTGCGGCGGCGGGCCTCTCTTTTCTTGAGTGCTTTCTGACTTTTCCGCTCCCTCTGTGCGGCTTTCGCCGCCTCTTGCTCTACCGCCCATTCGGCCTTGGCATCTTCAAATTCCTCCCACATAGTTGTGAGGTCGCGAGCGGCGATGAACTCGGCACGGCGGGATGCCGTCGCTTCCCTACCATTTTGTGTGCGGTCATGGGCGGCGAGGAACTCAGCGCGGCGGGATGCCATCGCTGCCTTACCGATTAGTGTGCGGCGCGGTGGCATGAACGACGCTTGGTGAGAGCTCTGGGGTGGAGTGGCCGGACAACCGTATAGTGCATTGGTTTGTCAAGAGCTCAAGGACAGAAGATGAAGCAAATTTGGATTCCCCTTCAATCCTGGTCATTTATTACCGAGTAAAATGCATTGGCGGTCATCGAACTTGTCTTGATAGCTCACTTTGATCATTGTATACGAGATATGGTGATTATACGGTCACTGGCTCAGTGTTGTCTTGCAATTTCACTGACATGTGGGACCGTAATTGAATAAACCGTCGATAGCCGAAATCTAATCGCTCGGCGGGCGTCGGCTGAGAAGAGAGAAACGGGGGAGGGAGAAGAGATCGCCCGCCCGCCGCGCACGGACTCCAAGAAATATATGGTGATAATGTGAGGTGGGCCATGCTGGAGTCCGGACCGCTTCCGGAGCCTGCTCTCACCGCCCTGGCCCCTCAAGACGCCAGCTGCCCGCCGCATGCATGCATAGCAAGTAGTACTCCTTATGTGGAGGAGAGAGAGGCATTGACAAAGTCAAGGAGTGGGCTCTGCAAGAGCCCGTCTCTACACGTGCTCCTAGGTATAAAAAATAATTCTAAAAAAGGCATAAAAAATAATTGTGTCTTAAAAAAAGAAAGGTAAAAAACATTTGAGAGGAAATAGATAGAGAGAAAGTGAGAAAAAGCTGTAACCTGGGCATTACATGAGGAAGGAGGCAGTGGTGCACATGCCAAGTTCACTGGGCTGCCGTGTTTCACACTCCTCCGTCGTAACAGTGGAGACAATAGCTTTCATCAAAAATAAACAATGAATACTCGTTGCTCATCCTCTATATCGGAAAGAATACTTTCATTTGCCGACATGTGGGACGTCGACCATCCTGGTCCACCTGCCATGCACAAAATTATCCTGGTCTACCCCGGTCGTATCGCAGGCCCAACCTTTCCCACTGTAAGTTGTTCGGACGAAGGAACCATCATGACTTCGTTGAATTCCGCTTCTTCAAGAAAACTTACTGTACCCGCAATACTGCTACCACACGCGAAGACTAGACGGCACTGTACCACGTCATATCACTGAAACCCACTAGGCCAAACTAGCCCGCCTAGGTCATCTATTTTGGAACGGAGGGAGTACGTCTCTGCACTGCTATGATTTTGTGTTGCACGTTCTCTGTACTTTTGCTACGATTTTCCTACCCTATGAACCAAATGAGGCCTGAATGTATGTCGACTATTGTCTGATCGATCGCTAAGCCTACAATTTTAGGAGCTAGGGCTATTGGTCGATCGACGAGGGATAAGTATAAGCGTACCACGAGCTCATCAGCCCCAACGTTTCTCTTCGGTGAGTGTTTTGCAAGTACTATAGCTCGCATAGTAGCTAGCCTACTAACACCAAGAATCATCAAACAAGCCTTGCTGATATGATAAACAGTTCAAACTTACATCTAAGCATGCCATATATTACATCAAAAGCTGGTGAGGATACATCTGTTTCCATAACTCGGAGAGGGTTCGCATGATTCATCGCATGATTCACTATCAAACAAAAGTAGCAAGATCCGCCCACACAAGACAGTCCACTAGCCCTAAGATGGTTTGATAACACGCATCGTTCTGGTAATTAAACACAGGGCAATGCAAACTACCCTGAAGGATTAGCGCGACCAACTATTTCTTGTCATCAATCTCTCGGGCAATGACCACAGCACGAACAGCGGCATGGGAATCGATTTCTGGGGTGATGTCCACAGGACTGACCGCGACATCCGAATCGATCTCTGGGGCGATGTCCACAGGATGGACAGCGGCATCGGAATCGATCTCCGGGGCGATGCCAACAGGACGGGCCACGACATCGGAATCATCAAGGACGTCCACCGGCACCTGCACAGCCCTAACATATTAGCAAGCACATTGCAAATAATCAAAAACCACAACTATGGTAATAAGCCATTATTTTTTACCTTGTGCAGCTCACCGGGGGATCTCATCCCTCCGGGGGCCATCTCCTCGTCCTCGATGGGGGCCATCACCTTGCCAGGCGAATACTGCTTCTCAACGGCGACTATCTCCTCAAACTCGGTCTTGAGCCTCACATAGGTGGCAATCAGAGTTCCCGGGGTAGGCACGGTGGGGCCCTTGCTGTTCTTCCAACTTTGTTTGAGGAGTTCGTCCGCCAACGTCCTCAACTCTTTGGCCAGTGCTTGTTTCTTGGAGTTCTTCGTCTCCATGGGTTAGCCCGCCAACATGGTCAACTCGTTGGTCGGTGCTCGCTTCCTGGAGATCGCTGTCTCCAGTGGGTTGTCCGCCGGCAACTCTTTGCCTAGTGCTCCAGGATCCATCAATGAACTGACAAACAAAAAGCAATCGCAATGAAAACGGGAAAAGAATAGGATGTGATAATCGGTCGGTGCTTCGCAAAAAGAAGATTCTTGGAATGAAAATATAGCAGCATAACTGATTCGCCCACCTTTCCTTTGTTGGTACAGAAGAAAAATGGCAGAAGTGAGTAGCCTGGAGTGAGGTTTTCTTCAAGAAAGGGAAGAAAGGGCTTGAACGAGCGTTCCAGTGAAATGATGGTTGCTTCGTCCAGTCCAACTTGGAGGCCACCTTACCACTGCTGGTAAAGGTGTGGGTTTTGTGATATGACGGGTCATGACGGCCACACCGGGGTGACAGGTGAGTCTCGACTGTAGCACCTCGCTGTGATTTGGTGGATGGAACGCGGGCCCGGATGCTTTGAAATGTCCCGCATGTAGATAGAGCGGCTAGTCATATAGGAGTGCTCAATATTGTGCACCGTGACCAAGGCGGAGAGGAAAACAAGAGAACTACGTAATTAATGCATGAGTTTAATTAGGGTAGTTTTGTAAAGTACGAGATACATTCCTCCAATTGCAAAATGCCTTGGTTCATGAGATTTGAGATTTGAGCCCTATAAACCCGAAGGGAGGGAGTACTGCACACGGTGTAGTCTAGTCACTTGTTGAAATCTCTAGAAAGGTAAATACTCCTTTCCGGTTTACAGGGCTATACTACTCCCTCCGTCTAGGTGTGTAAGTCATCTTACGAAAACCAAATAGTCACAAAACACTTAGGCGCGGCGCATTAACTCCTACCTTGTTTCTTGACATATCAACCAGTAAGAGATGAGAGGTGTGCATGCTTTTAATGACTTGCAATGGCTAGTTCATTGCATGCAATGCTATTAATTAGCAAATAAACATTGGTGACCCCAGGAGGAAACGGTGCTAAGCGCGTGGACCTATGCAGAATGAGTATCAACCAAATGATAATGGAGTTTAATTGTTAAACAATAGCAATTTTGTCTCATGCAAGAGCCTGGCTAGTACTCCAAGGAACCGCACCACGCGAGCGTTCGCAACTGCCACGTTCGGGTTGCGCTTGGCTCTTCGCCTCTTCGAGAAGACGATAAATGATGTTATTCCTACTTCTACAGTATCGAATCCACTGCTGCATGTCCGTCCACCTCGTGCGGGAGGTATAGCGTGTAGCAAAAGCTTCTACTTACTGCTCCTGCCTTTGCGTCTATGATAGGTGGGCCCAATAGGTGGTTGGCCCTCCTGTCATGTAGCCAAAGGCAGGTGCAGTTAAGGCACCGGAGCTCAGTCTGCGAGGGAGAGGGCGTTGTAGTAATCAAATTTCTCGGTCTTGTACGAGTTGACGCGACACATCAAAGCACTGCACTCGATATAAGTCTATTTACACATTTAAAATGGGCTACTTCGTATGTAGGAGTAGACATATTTTGCTTCGTATGTAGTCACTTGTTGCAATCTCTAAAAAGACTTATATTTGGAAACAAAGGGAGTACAGCACATGCATGCATGCCGTGACTTTCCTTTTGATACTTGCATGTGTTGATTTGATGCACCTTGCCAGATTTTGACTATAAATTTAACTAACCAAATTTTCATGCATGTCACAAAAAATTACGGGGCTGTTTGGATTGTGACTATGTTTGTCTTATGTTGCCACATTATTTTTCCCACACTTGCCACACTTGCCTAACCTGAGTTGCTCAAATTGTTAGACACACTTTGGCTTGCCTAAGGGAATCTTGCCACAATTTTTGTGTCTATCACATGTGGGATTCACTGCTAATAAAAAAATTCTTGTCTTAGGTGTGGCTTATAAAAAAGACTTATATTTAGGAATGGAGGGAGTAGAAAATATAAATAATAATGCATGTTGGGGCAACCCACGTTTCCGCTAATTTTAGCCGTGGGCTTGTTCACAATTTTTACGAGGGGTTGGTTGTTCATTTAATGGAGGGACTTGTAGTACCAGACTTGAACGATACAAAGTGCGACCTGGCACACCGTAACACCACGTGGAACAAGCGGGTAGCTATCTCAAAAAACAATCAACAACTAAAAAAAACCGCGACCTGGCATGTAGTAGTACACAATTTTAAACGATTGTTTTGATGGAGTGAAAAAGGAAAACTACCCCACTACGTATATATAGGCCGGAGCCTCCGCGCTTGCTTGCTAGGGTTTCTCTATTCACACACTCTCATCCTCTCCAAATCTAAACAAGATAGGGGTAGTAACACTGTCTTTCTCCCTTCAAAAAACACTGGCTTTCTATCCTCACCGCTGGTTACAGATCCGGACGTATCCCCCTCCGCCGGTGAAGGGGAGGAGGGGCAGCGTTTAGGCCGTCGTCGACAGCGAGGGAGGAGACCCACTGCCGGCCGCACCGTTATCTCTGGCCGAGCGCCGGCGCGGGTAGTCCTCCGATCCCTTCGTCGTTGCCTGTGGGCGGATCCGGCCTCCCGCCGCCCACCTATCCACATCCCGACGACCTTCAGGTATATCTTCGTTCGAAACCGCCTTATCTCTACTTCCCCAGCTCACTACGTTGCTGCATGTCCATCATTTTCTACCTCTCAGCCCCTCTCGATCGGATGGTCCAATGTCACATTTTTTTCTTCTTCTATTGTTAGAGGTAAAGCTACTTCATGGAGTCGAATCTTGTACTCCCTCCGTCTGAAAATACTTGTCATTGAAATGGATGTATCTAGATGTATTTTAGTTCTAGACACATCCATTTTGATGACAAGTAATTCCGGACGGAGGGAGTACTTGGTTCAAAAAGGAAATTAAGTGGGGGTGGGGGAATTTAGTATGTACTCCCTCCGTTCAGAATTACTTGTCTCGGAAATGGATGTATCTAGAACTAAAATACATCTAGATACATCCATTTCTACGACAAGTAATTCCGAATGGAGGGAGTACATCGGACTTGGTACAAACAGGAAGGAAAGGGAGTGAAAGTAGTACAGACTGGTCATCCAACCGGTCTCTTGGTCGAAAAGGGAAATATAGGGGTAACGCTGTACACAGTGCTATGACCAGGACTAGATTTGCTATCCACACATAGGAGTAGGTGGCTAGAGTGAACAAAAATGGGACCAACACAGATATGTTTCTTGGATGTTTGTTTCTCGGGGCAACAAACTATGAATCACCACTTTATGCCCCTGTTTACGTACATGGTGCTGGACTGCTGGTGCACCCACTGTCCCATGCCCTTATACCAAATATTTAGGCTCCGTTCGGAATAAAGGGGCAGAAAACATAGGTCTTGATGAAAATAGAGGAATAGGAAAGGAATGTAGGTATAAAACTATGGAACAGCGAACCGGAGGAAACTCTCAAGAGAATGTGTTCAGATGGACTACGAAATGTACAGATTTGTTTTTTTAGAGTAGCATGCTTGGCAGTATGAGATGCTATTTGTTTATTCAGCTGCACAGTGACTACTCTTGTCCTCACCTCACGTACCACACATAGGTTGATTTTTTATTCCGGCAACACATCACAGCAACCTGTCTAACGCATAGCAGCGAGCGCCTGCCTCGGGCTTCCGCCCAAAAAATGAGCAGCGCGTGGATGTTTCTAATCCTATGGAATCAGTACTACCAGACCAGCTTTCCTATGAAACACTATTCACCTTTCCCGTGTTCCGAACGGTTGGAAGGGAAAGAATACCGTAGGAATTGTGTTCCTACAAAAATCCTGCACCAAACCTGTGAACCGAACGCAGCCTTGGCTGTTCTTAATCTAATGTCCCTCGTAAAAATGAAGCCATGCCACTGTTATAAGCCATGACAAGTTTAGCCAAATGTTTTTGCCTGTAATTGTTTGAGACTCTGACTGTTTCCTCTGTGCCTTTTTGTGCAAACAGGGATATCCAATTCACCTGGTTGCTGTTGTGACCTTTTGGTGCACTGCACAAAACTCTTCTTAAAAGAAGTGACTTTTGTGCTGTTTAACTGGAATGTCAGAATGGAATAGTTGGTTCATTTTGGTGGAACTGCGCAAAGGGAGATCTATGTTCCAATCCTCATCATCCATATTGGCGCCATAACCTTCCTTTAGGTAAGAATGATATTTAATGCATGTGTTCATCTCTATTTTCCGACTGCCATGAGAAAATAATGCTGTTTTTTACTAGTACACTTGTACTCCCTCACTGACAAAACCAATTCTGAATTAGAAGGCCAATCATGTACTTGGTTTCACCAACTGGTGAGGAGAAAGAGAAACAGAGCATGAAGAGGAAGAAGAAGAAGAATAAACAGTGCCAAGGCGATCTTGCTGAAGCCAGAGGCCTCAGTGGAGGCCATTCAAGGGCTCCGGCAATGACTACCTTACATGTGAGACGATCCTCCAGGGAGCCCTTCCACTTCTGTTGTCTCACTTAATTAATTAGGAGTACTTAAGTACCACTAATTTATTACTGCCTAATTTTCCTGTTGGAGTTAAACAAATCTTTAGTAGGACCCTATGCTGAATCATGTACGTGTGTATGTTTGTCTATGGAGGTGAATCATGTGGTGGAGCAGGGAGGGAATATTATTAGTGTCATGACATAATAGTGCTATTGTTTTGCATGTCAATTTATTGCCATTGGTTCAATGAGGCAATGTTTTGCGTATTGTCCATCATGAATTTGATGCTACTGTTTGAGTAATATGCTAATGTCTTCCTATCCTTTCTCACTAAGCTAATGAAGGTTTCACCTTGTTCCTACTTGTGCAAACAGGGATCATGTTGTGCCAATCATACATTTTAGTGGAACTACACAAGACAATACAATGAACTGTATCCCAGCCAGTGCTTTAACTCTGCTGGAAGTTCTTGATAATCTTTCGATATAATCTCAGCACTGGTAAACAAGAGTGATTTCAACCATACATTTGAAGTGCACAAAAATATATACTATTGTGTGATTCCAGTGAGTGCTTTATCATCTCTTATGGGACTACATGAATAAGCTTTTTTCTCAGGTTGGTACGGGCCTAAGGCCTTCATCCATATTAGTTTGCTGTCATCTCTATTTGTATCGTGCTACTGTCATGAGAAACTCCTTTATCTTTGCACGTTAAAGTTTTGCAACCTATGATAAATGGCAATGCTTTGAGTGTTGAGTTGAGCTAATTGGCACTGATTAAATAAACTAATACCTCTCTTTAAGCAAGACTACTATGTTGCTAACTTTACCCATTAAGATAATGAGGGTGCTTCTATTTGTTAGTGTATGTTTCATCAACTAGTCCCACTATTACAGTAATCTCACTCTCTCAATATATGTGCCAACAGGGATGCTCGATTTTGGTGGAACTGCACAAAAACTTTGGGTGCTTCATTGCCTCGACAGCTTCCGTCCTTTCCTGTCAGTCGCTAATCTCCGCTTGCTTTCTTCCTTTGCTGTCAGTCGCTTGGCTTATCTCGGCTTCCAGTCAAAGGAAATAGTAATTGATATGCTACCTCACACAGGTTGGTACTGGTCTTTATCCTGATTATTGTGCCTGTCATATGTATTGGTAATTTGGTATTGTGCTACTGTTTGCCGATTTCATAAAGGAGTAATTTGGAGCCTGAACTCGCAGGCAAATCATTACATCGGGTGATTTCAGTAGAACTGCACAAAATGATCAGATGGACAGGTACTTATGCTGCTGCTATGTACTCCAAAGTTCACTCAGACAAGCATCGATGTTGACAAGAAGTGCCTATATTCATTCGAGTATCAACCGGCGTCAACCAATTGTCAAACTCCAAGTATTAGGAGAGTGAACGCCAAAAATATTGCTTGGTGCATAGCCCAGAAAAACGCAGTCCAGTCTTTGGTCCCAACTTGTGCCTTTTGGTTATCGGCACATATGGTAGCGAACTATATGGCATGGAGTCTAAAGATTCCAGACAAGTTGGTTGACGCGTATATTCATCTGGCACTTAATCAGTCTGCACGCCAAGGATGCTCCATTTCAGTTGAACTGCACAAAAAATTTGGGTGGTTCATTTTCTCAACCGCCTCCTTTCTCGTCTGCAATGTAGAATTTTGGCGAGATACAGGACCAAGATGAGCCAGTAAACTAGTTGGATGAAAGTAGTGGCCAAGTTGCTCAAACCTCCCTCGGCACGAGGCCACTATTTGAGGATAAACCTACAAGCAAAGTTCAGATTGTCTGTGCTGCCTCTTATGTACTCGAAAGTTTACTCGTACAAGAACTAATTTTAGCAAGAAGTACCTCCGATTGAACACCATTTACCAGTCTGTACCCTAGGTAATTAAAGTTCGTCCATGGATCATATTGGCTGTGATCTCAATCATTTGGATGCATAAACATACTGAACATGTGTATATCTGAATCTTTTTGTGAATTATGTATGAATATTGTCGTGTGATCTATCAATCATTTGGATGCATAGATATGCTGAGCTTGTGTATATATGAATCTTTTGAGTTGTTGATAGTGAATGTTGGCTATGAATATGAACGTGTCCTGTGAACCTGAGTTTGATATGAATGTTTACCTTTTCTGTTGTATTTGTGTGTGAACTTGTTAGTATGCCTACTGTGGGGTATAAAACGCAGGTCTCTTATAAAAGTAATGCTGTGTCCAATTTATGTTTTCCCTTCTAACCACATTATATATATTTATATTATTACTATTATCGTATATTTTATAGAGACTTATATATACATTATAAAAACATCCCACGTGTTATTAACTTATAAAAGTAAATGTTTAACGGAAGTTGGCAAGGAAAATCCTGGTTGTTTTTGACTCACAGGCAAGGAAAATCCTGGTGATTGCGTACAAAAGCTTGCGAAGATTTTAAGGACCAATTTAATAATAACGCGCTCATTTTTATTTTGAGCAATAACTCGCTAATTTCTTAATTATATATATATAAATGTGCCTCTCCGGTTTATTCTTTGATATTAATTGCTCCTTCTAACATAACATTATATATATAACGAGCCCACCTAATACGTGTATTTCAAGGAAGTGCAAATGGGCTGGGTTTTCTTAGAAAATATAAATGGGCCTGATTGACGCGAAATTATTTGTTCACCCAGCCCAGCAAATGGACTGTACATTCTAGAAAACATGGGTTAAATATATGCCACATTTTTGCAGGCTGACATGTGGGCCAATAGGTCGAAGCCTACGCAGGGCGTTGTCAACTTGGTCAACAAATGATTGTGTCATCCACAGCCATTGGATTTATATCCAACGGCCGGCATGCACCTTCAATCTCTCGTCTTCTTCCTCCAGCGTCGCCGGGACCGCCTGGTCCGGCCTCCGGCGGCTAGCGGCTCTGCTTAGCACGCATCGCTGCGAAGCGCTACCCCACCGCCGGCCAGGCTATCCCTCCACCCCTCGACACCTCCTGTTATTCTCCACAGACTACAGCCCCACGCCGCAACAGAACCAGTTATAACCCTTCTCCTCCTCTCAATCTGCGACTCCACTGCCGCGTTTTCCCATCTCCGAGTCGTTCCCGTCCGGGGCCTCGCCGTCGTCCACCGCCTCGCTGCGTTCGGTGCGGCGTGGTCAACAAACGAGAGTCATCGGAAGAGGACTGTACGTGGAGAGCCTGACGGCTGGGACCCACGAGGTCCATGGTCGCACGCAAGGAAAGTTCCTCCTTATTAAGCTGAAAAAAATGTTTCCTCCACCTGACAGCTGGGACCCACCGGCTGTATCTTCGCACGGAAGGAAGTGCCTCCTTGTTTTGCGAAAAAAATTATTCATCCCGTTGACAGCTGGGACCCGTCAGATTTGGTGACTGACTTGTGGGCCTACTAAGCGGACGTGTACGCACGGCTTTGTCAACTTAATCAACAAATGATTCTAGCAGCTGGACCGTTGGATGTTAATCCAACAGCCGTGCTCCTTCTTCAACCTCTGTTCTTGCTCCTGTCTCCCGTGGGCGGCACCGCGGCTGTGCTGCCGCGCACCCGAACCAGTGAAGTTTCCCACTCCTCTCCATCTGCGACTCCACTGCCCCGTCTTCCCCATCTCCGGGTCGTTCCAGTCTGGGTGCGCTCGGCACGGTGTGGTCAACGTGGTCAACAACCGAGAGTCATCGGAAGATGACTGTACGTGAGAGGCTGACAGTGGGGACGCACCACGCCCATGGACGCATGCATGCAACGGAACGCGGCGAGGTCAACGTGGTCAAGGAACGACTTCCATCGGAAGTATACTGTACGTGGAGAGTCTCAGCTGGGTCCACGGCCGCAGCAAGTAAGTGCCTCCTTATTACGCGGAAAATAATGATTCCTCCAACTGACCGCAGGGACCCACTGGACGGGCCACCGTATTTTGCGAAAAAAACGTTTGCCCCCTGACTGCTGGGACCCACCTGACGGGCCACCGTATTTCGCGAAAAAAACGTTCCCCCCGCTGTCAGCTCGGACCCACCGGAAGTGCCTCCTTATTACGCACAAAAAAATGAATACTCCCCCGGCTAGCTGGGACCCACCTTGGTGGGAGGCTGACTTGTGGGCCTACTAAGTTGACGGGGACGAAGGGCTTTGTCAACTTAGTCAATATGAACGATTCTAGCTCCAGTGACCGTACGATGTCCATCCAACGGCCGTAGTGCTTCTTCAACCTCTGGTCTTCTTGCTCCAGCCGCCCAAAGCAGCGCCGGTCGTGCCGCATGCTCCTGCCTCCCGTGGCCGGCTGTGCTGCCGCGGAGGCCTCACCGCCCCTACTATTCCCACCGCTGGCCAGGCCCTGCGGCGACGGCAGCCTCACACCGCAGCCGAACCAGTGAACCCTCGTACTCCTCTCCGCGCGGGCTTCCACTGCCGCGTCTTCCCCGGCTCCGCGTCGTCCCCTTCCTAGGCCTCGCCGTCGTCCACCGCCGTGGTGCTCTCCGCGCGGCGTGGTCAACGTGGTCAAGGAACGACTTCCATCGGAAGAGTACTGTACGTGGAGAGGCTGACAGCTGGGTCCACGGCCACAGCCCAGTTTTTTTGTGATTTGCCAAGTAAGTCGCTTTGTCAGGCCTGTTGGGCTGCAAATCTTTCAAGACGAGGAGAGCTTTCATTCGGCTGGCCGAGAAAATGGCCCATCAGTAATGAGAAATGGGCTGTACATTTTTAAAACACATCAAACCGGCAATTAGTTTCAAATATCTTTTTTTTCATTTCGAGATTTTAAATTACATTAATTTTTATGCGTGGAGAATTTGTTGGATTTTATATTGATATACATTTATTTTTAAAATCAGTTTGAATGTGAGTCGAAATTTCGGGATTAAAAACAGTTCGGACCGCACCGAAATATGCAAAATTTCGTATAATTTTTAACCGTGGCCACAATATGGGCTGTAATGCTAACAAAAAGAATATGGGCTCCAAAAAAACCTTAATAATTAGCAAATGGGCTGTAAATTATTAGAAATAATGGCAGATGGGTTGTATGCTGTTTTCCACAGATTTGAGGCTTTCCTAAAAAAAGGTTGACGCACAAGCAGTGACTGTTGGATGGCCATCCAACGGCCGTCGTGCTTCTTCAATCTCTGCTCTTCCTGCTCCAGCCGCTCAAACAAGCGCCGGCGGGACTGCCTGCTCCCTCCTCCCCGCGGCCGGCTCTGCTGCCGCGTTGGCCTCACCGCCCCACCATACTCCCATCGCTAGCCTAGCCATCCCTCTACTCACCCACACCTGCTGTTATTCTCCGGCGACGGCAGACGAACCAGTAAACCCTCGTACAGTCGTACTCCCCTCCGCGTGGGAAACAACTGCCGAGTCTTCCCTGCCTCCGTGTTGTTCCCTTCCTAGGCCTCGCCGTCGTCCACCGCCGTGGTGCTCTCGGCGTGGCCTGGTCAACATGGTCAACGACCGACATGCATCTGAAGTGGACTGTGTGGAGAGGCCGACAGCTGGGTCCACGGCCGCACGCAAGGAAATGCCTCCTTATTACGCGCAAAATAATGATTCCTCCACCTGACATCTGGGACCCACCAAAAGGGCCTCTGTATTTCGTGAAAAAATATGTTACCGCTGCTGACAGCTCGGACCCACCTGCTATATCCTCGCACGCAAGGAAGTGCCTCCTTATTATGCACAAAAAAAATGTATACTCCCCCTGCTAGCTGGGACCCACCATGGTGGGAGGCTGACTTGTGGGCCTACTAAGTTGACTGGGATGGGGGCCTTTGTCAACTTTAGTCAATATGAACGATTCTAGCTCCAGTGACCGTACGATGTCCATCCAACGGCCATAGTGCTTCTTCAACCTCTGGTCTTCTTGTTCCAGCCGCCCAAAGCAGCGCCGGTCGTGCCGCATGCTCCTGCCTCCCGTGGCCGGCTGTGCTGCCGCGGAGGCCTCACCGCCCCCTACTATTCCCACCGCTGGACATGCCCTGCGGCGATGGCAGCCTCACACCGCAGCCGAACCAGTGAACCCTCGTACTCCTCTCCGCGCGGGCTTCCACTGCCGCGTCTTCCCCGGCTCCGCGTCGTCCCCTTCCTAGGCCTCGCCGTCGTCCACCGCCGTGGTGCTCTCCGCCCGGCCTGGTCAACGTGGTCAAGGAACGACTTCCATCGGAAGAGTACTGTACATGGAGAGGCTGACAGCTGGGTCCACGGCCACAACCCAGTTTTTTTGTGATTTGCCAAGTAAGTCGCTTTGTCAGGCCTGTTGGGCTGCAAATCTTTCAAGACGAGGAGAGCTTTCATTCGGCTGGCTGAAAAAATGGCCCATCAGTAATGAGAAATGGGCTGTACATTTTTAAAACACATCAAACTGGCAATTAGTTTCAAATATCTTTTTTTCATTTCGAGATTTTAAATTACATTAATTTTTAAGCGTGGAGAATTTGTTGGATTTTATATTGATATACATTTATTTTTAAAATCAGTTTGAATGTGAGTCGAAATTTCGGGATTAAAAACAGTTCGGACCGCACCGAAATATGCAAAATTTCGTATAATTTTTTAACCGTGGCCACAATATGGGCTGTAATGCTAACAAAAAGAATATGGGCTCCAAAAAAACCTTAATAATTAGCAAATGGGCTGTAAATTATTAGAAATAATGGCAGATGGGTTGTATGCTGTTTTCCACAGATTTGAGGCTTTCCTAAAAAAAGGTTGACGCACAAGCAGTGACTGTTGGATGGCCATCCAACGGCCGTCGTGCTTCTTCAATCTCTGCTCTTCCTGCTCCAGCCGCTCAAACAAGCGCCGGCGGGACTGCCTGCTCCCTCCTCCCCGCGGCCGGCTCTGCTGCCGCGCAGGCCTCACCGCCCCACCGTACTCCCATCGCTGGCCTAGCCATCCCTCTACTCACCCACACCTGCTGTTATTCTCCGGCGACGGCAGACGAACCAGTAAACCCTCGTACAGTCGTACTCCCCTCCGCGTGGGAAACAACTGCCGAGTCTTCCCTGCCTCCGTGTCGTTCCCTTCCTAGGCCTCGCCGTCGTCCACCGCCCTGGTGCTCTCGGCGCGGCCTGGTCAACGTGGTCAACGACCGACATGCATCTGAAGTGGACTGTACGTGGAGAGGCCGACAGCTGGGTCCACGGCCGCACGCAAGGAAATGCCTCCTTATTACGCGCAAAATAATGATTCCTCCACCTGACATCAGGGACCCACCGAAAGGGCCTCTGTATTTCGCGAAAAAAACGTTACCGCCGCTGACAGCTCGGACCCACCAGCTATATCTTCGCACGCAAGGAAGTGCCTCCTTATTACGCACAAAAAAATGAATACTCCCCCTGCTAGCTGGGACCCACCATGGTGGGAGGCTGACTTGTGGGCCTACTAAGTTGACTGGGACGGGGGCCTTTGTCAACTTTAGTCAATATGAACGATTCTAGCTCCAGTGACCGTACGATGTCCATCCAACGGCCGTAGTGCTTCTTCAACCTCTGGTCTTCTTGCTCCAGCCGCCCAAAGCAGCGCCGGTCGTGCCGCATGCTCCTGCCTCCCGTGGCCGGCTGTGCTGCCGCGGAGGCCTCACCGCCCCCTACTATTCCCACCGCTGGCCAGGCCCTGCGGCGACGGCAGCCTCACACCGCAGCCGAACCAGTGAACCCTCGTACTCCTCTCCGCGCGGGCTTCCACTGCCGCGTCTTCCCCGGCTCCGCGTCGTCCCCTTCCTAGGCCTCGCCGTCGTCCACCGCCGTGGTGCTCTCCGCGCGGCGTGGTCAACGTGGTCAAGGAACGACTTCCATCGGAAGAGTACTGTACGTGGAGAGGCTGACAGCTGGGTCCACGGCCACAGCCCAGTTTTTTTGTGATTTGCCAAGTAAGTCGCTTTGTCAGGCCTGTTGGGCTGCAAATCTTTCAAGACGAGGAGAGCTTTCATTCGGCTGGCCGAGAAAATGGCCCATCAGTAATGAGAAATGGGTTGTACATTTTTAAAACACATCAAACCGGCAATTAGTTTCAAATATCTTTTTTTTCATTTCGAGATTTTAAATTACATTAATTTTTATGCGTGGAGAATTTGTTGGATTTTATATTGATATACATTTATTTTTAAAATCAGTTTGAATGTGAGTCGAAATTTCGGGATTAAAAACAGTTCGGACCGCACCGAAATATGCAAAATTTCGTATAATTTTTTAACCGTGGCCACAATATGGGCTGTAATGCTAACAAAAAGAATATGGGCTCCAAAAAAACCTTAATAATTAGCAAATGGGCTGTAAATTATTAGAAATAATGGCAGATGGGTTGTATGCTGTTTTCCACAGATTTGAGGCTTTCCTAAAAAAAGGTTGACGCACAAGCAGTGACTGTTGGATGGCCATCCAACGGCCGTCGTGCTTCTTCAATCTCTGCTCTTCCTGCTCCAGCCGCTCAAACAAGCGCCGGCGGGACTGCCTGCTCCCTCCTCCCCGCGGCCGGCTCTGCTGCCGCGCAGGCCTCACCGCCCCACCGTACTCCCATCGCTGGCCTAGCCATCCCTCTACTCACCCACACCTGCTGTTATTCTCCGGCGACGGCAGACGAACCAGTAAACCCTCGTACAGTCGTACTCCCCTCCGCGTGGGAAACAACTGCCGAGTCTTCCCTGCCTCCGTGTCATTCCCTTCCTAGGCCTCGCCGTCGTCCACCGCCCTGGTGCTCTCGGCGCGGCCTGGTCAACGTGGTCAACGACCGACATGCATCTGAAGTGGACTGTACGTGGAGAGGCCGACAGCTGGGTCCACGGCCGCACGCAAGGAAATGCCTCCTTATTACGCGCAAAATAATGATTCCTCCACCTGACATCAGGGACCCACCGAAAGGGCCTCTGTATTTCGCGAAAAAAACGTTACCGCCGCTGACAGCTCGGACCCACCAGCTATATCTTCGCACGCAAGGAAGTGCCTCCTTATTACGCACAAAAAAATGAATACTCCCCCTGCTAGCTGGGACCCACCATGGTGGGAGGCTGACTTGTGGGCCTACTAAGTTGACTGGGACGGGGGCCTTTGTCAACTTTAGTCAATATGAACGATTCTAGCTCCAGTGACCGTACGATGTCCATCCAACGGCCGTAGTGCTTCTTCAACCTCTGGTCTTCTTGCTCCAGCCGCCCAAAGCAGCGCCGGTCGTGCCGCATGCTCCTGCCTCCCGTGGCCGGCTGTGCTGCCGCGGAGGCCTCACCGCCCCCTACTATTCCCACCGCTGGCCAGGCCCTGTGGCGACTGCAGCCTCACACCGCAGCCGAACCAGTGAACCCTCGTACTCCTCTCCGCGCGGGCTTCCACTGCCGCGTCTTCCGCGGCTCCCCGTCGTCCCCTTCCTAGGCCTCGCCGTCGTCCACCGCCCTGGTGCTCTCGGCGCGGCGTGGTCAACGTGGTCAAGGAACGACTTCCATCGGGCGTGGACTGTACGTGGAGAGGCTAACAGCTGGGTCCACGGTCGCAGCAAGGAAGTGCCTTCTTATTACGCGGAAAATAATGATTCCTCCACCTGACAGCTGGGACCCACCGGACGGGCCACTGTATTTCGCGAAAAAAACGTTTCCCCCTGACTGCTGGGACCCACCAGCTACATCTTCGCACGCAAGGAAGTGCGTCCGGGCAAAAAAAATGATTCGCCCCCCTGACTGCTGGGACCCACCAGCTACATCTTCGCAGGCAAGGAAGTGCCTGACAGTCGGGACCCACCTGGTCGAAGCGTACGTAGCATTGTCATTCTGGTCGCGAACGTGTACGTACATACTGGTCGATGTAGAGGCGCGCACGTGTCGTAGTAGAGGCGCGCACGTAGCATGTACACGTACGTACAACGGCCAATGTGCAAGAAAGAAAATACGGCCACGTACGTACATACGGGCAGGGTCTCGAACGCCTACTCGCGCATACGTACGGCCAGGGCTCGTGTACATGGCTGGGTCGGAACGGAGAAACAGCGTCGTCGTCGTGTTCATGGGGAGCCAACCGGCTGGGTCGGAACGGAATGCATCGTCGTGTTCATCGGGAGGGCTTGGACGGAACAGCCGATGGAAACGAGGCCTGGCGTACCGTAGAACGGAGGAAACGGCCTTGTGTTCGACCGGCCACGTTTGAAACGGGATCTTGTTCATCGGGAGGGGTCTGGCGTACCGCAAAACGGAGGAAACGGACCTCCTACGGTCGAAACGGGGGTCCTGTTGATCAGGAGGGGTGTGGCGTACCGCAAAACGGAGGAAACGGACTTGTGTTGGAGCGCTACGGTCGAAACGGGGGTCCTGTTCATCGGGAGGGGTGTGGCGTACCGCAAAACGAGACTCCACGGGACACTGTTCATCTCCACCGTCGACCCCCTCCCGCCTCCACGGGCTACTATTCATCCACCGTCGACCTCCTCCAGCCTCCACCTACGAATGTTCATCCACGGGCTCCTGTTCATCCAGCCTCCACCACGCGCTACTCCACCGGCTACTGTTCAACCTGCCCTCTCCACGGGCTCCTATTCAACCACCCCTCCATGGGCTACTGTTCATCCAGCCCTCCACGGGGTGGTCCTATTCATCCTGCCCTCCACGGGGTCCTGTTCATCCAGCCCCAACCGGCTCGATCGATCGGGGTCCTGTTCATCCAGAGGCAACACCACGGGGTCCTGTTCATCCACCACCACCGGGAACTGTTCATCCAAACCCCCCCAGCAACGCTCACTGTTCATCCAGAGGCAGCATCGATCGGCTTTAGTTAGCAGTAGTAGCGAAGGAATCGCTCGATCGGGTTCAGTTAACCGCCATCGATCGATCGCTCGGGTTCAGTAACGCGTAGCCTGCAGTGCAATCATTCGGGTTCAGTTAGAGCCCAACGCCTCGGTCGGGTTCAGTTAGAGCCAACGCCTCGCACACACGCGCGTACGTGTACGAGAGAAACGCGCATCGCTCGGCCCCCGACCTCCCACCGTAACCGGGAACTCCCCGAAATTTTCCTCGCCCTCGCTTCTACCACGGTTTTTTCCGTCATGGACGGCCCAAAGAATGTCATGCAGTTGCGTCTCCGGCCCGCCCAGGACGAAAAGCCCATTTTCTGTCATGATTTTTTGTCATAGTTAGGAGCCCACCACATCTATGATAATACCGGGTTTTGTCACAATTATCGTCATAGAAGTGTCATATGTATGACAGAAAAAAAATTCGTTCGGCCCAAAATGTCACGGATGTGTCTTTTTTTTGTAGTGCACCTTTTCTTTGAGGGCCACTCTTGGACCCCTTGGCCTTCTTCTTGGCCTTCTTCTCCGGCACCTCATAAGGCGCCGGAAACAGCATCTTCTTCAGAAGTGGGGTTTCTTGGTCTTCGGGTAGCGGAGCCGGACAGTTAATCCGCCCCGCTGTCTCTATCCAAGCCTGAAAAAATTGATAGAAAGGCTTAGACTCCTTCCTCAAAATATGCCAGTAAAGGGTATACCTTGAAAATATGAAAGAACTTACCGAATTAGCCTAGCGTTTTAAGCTAAGCCCGCGATCCTCGGTCGTGAGCGGTGGTATCTCGCCGGCCTTGAAGAGCACTTTCCAGATGTCTTCGTGCGTCGTGCCGAAGAGCTCTAGTAGCGTCTGGTGCTTGGCCGGTGACGGTGTCCTGGACTAGGGGGTACTCACCACGTCGTCTCTCGATCAATTAGATTGGGCCGAGGACCCCCATGGCCGCATACTCATGGGCCAGTTCGGACAGCCCCTGCCGCATACAAGGAAGACTCCACAAGACTTGGCGCCCAAGACAAGGACTCTCCAAAACCCTAGGCCTGCGGTGCATATATAAACCGAGGCCAGGCTAGTCAATAGACAATCTCATATTCATTACTACAATCTCGTGGTAGATACATGTACTCTATACTACACCCCATATGAAAACAATCAAAAGCAGCATGTAGGGTATTATCTCATCAAGAGAGCCCGAAGCTGGGTAAAACCCCGTGTTCATGTTGTTGGGAATCGTAGCATAATTTAAAATTTTCCTACGCTCACCAAGATGCATCTATGGAGTGTACTAGCAACGAAGGGAAGGGAGTGCATCTACATACCCTTGTAGATCGCGAGCGGAAGCGTTCCAATGAACGTGGATGACGGAGTCGTACTCGCCTTGATCCAAATCACCGATGACCGAGTGCAGAACGGACGGCACCTCCGCGTTCAACACACGTACGGTGCAGCGACGTCTCCTCCTTCTTGATCCAGCAAGGGGGAAGGAGAGGTTGATGGAGATCCAACAGCACGACGGCGTGGTGGTGGATGTAGCGGTTCTCCGGCAGGGCTTCGCCGAGCTTCTGCGAGAGAGAGAGAGAGGTGTTGCAGGGGAGGAGGGAGGCGCCCAAGGATGTAGGTTGCTGCCCTCCCTCCCCCCTTTATATAGGCCCCCTTGGGAGGGGGGGTCCGGCCAAAACCCATCTAGGGTTGGGGGGGCGGCGGCCAAGGGGGGAAAGGGTGCCTTGCCCCCCAAGGCAAGGGGGAAGCTCCCCCCTAGGGTTCCCAACCCTAGGCGCATGGGGGGAGGCCCAAGGGGGGCGCCCCAGCCCACTAAGGGCTGGTTCCCTTCCACTTTCAGCCCACGGGGCCCTCCGGGACAGGTGGCCCCACCCGGTGGACCCCCGGGACCCTTCCGGTGGTCCCGGTACAATACCGGTAACCCCCGAAACTTTCCCGGTGGCCGAAACTTGACTTCCTATATATAATTCTTCACCTCCGGACCATTCCGGAACCTCTCGTGACGTCCGGGATCTCATCCGGGACTCCGAACAACTTTTGGGTTTCCGCATACATATATCTCTACAACCCTAGCGTCACCGGACCTTAAGTGTGTAGACCCTACGGGTTCGGGAGACATGCAGACATGACCGAGACGCCTCTCCGGTCAATAACCAACAGCGGGATCTGGATACCCATGTTGGCTCCCACATGTTCCACGATGATCTCATCGGATGAACCACGGTGTCGAGGATTCAATCAATCCTTATGCAATTCCCTTTGTCAATCGGTATGTTACTTGCCCGAGATTCGACCGTCGGTATCCCAATACCTTGTTCAATCTCGTTACCGGCAAGTCTCTTTACTCGTACCGCAATGCATGATCCCGTGACTAACGCCTTAGTCACATTGAGCTCATTATGATGATGCATTACCGAGTGGGCCCAGAGATACCTCTCCGTCACACGGAGTGACAAATCCCAGTCTCGATCCGTGCCAACCCAACAGACACTTTCGGAGATACCCGTAGTGCACCTTTATAGTCACCCAGTTACGTTGTGACGTTTGGCACACCCAAAGCACTCCTACGGTATCCGGGAGTTGCACGATCTCATGGTCTAAGGAAAAGATACTTGACATTGGAAAAGCTCTAGCAAACGAAACTACACGATCTTTTATGCTATGCTTAGGATTGGGTCTTGTCCATCACATCATTCTCCTAATGATGTGATCCCGTTATCAATGACATCCAATGTCCATAGTCAGGAAACCATGACTATCTGTTGATCAACGAGCTAGTCAACTAGAGGCTTACTAGGGACACGTTGTGGTCTATCTATTCACACATGTATTACGATTTCCGGACAATACAATTATAGCATGAATAATAGACAATTACCATGAACAAAGAAATATAATAATAACCATTTATTATTGCCTCTAGGGCATATTTCCAACAGTCTCCCACTTGCACTAGAGTCAATAATCTAGTTACATTGTGATGAATCGAACACCCATTGCGTCCTGGTGTTGATCATGTTTTGCCCTAGGGAGAGGTTTAGTCAACGGATCTGCTACATTCAGGTCCGTGTGTACTTTACAAATATCTATGTCTCCATTTTGAACACTTTCACAAATGGAGTTGAAGCGACGCTTGATATGCCTGGTCTTCCTGTGAAACCTGGGCTCCTTCGCAAGGGCAATAGCTCCAGTGTTGTCACAGAAGAGAGTCATTGGGCCCGACGCATTGGGAATCACCCCTAGGTCGGTAATGAACTCCTTCATCCAGACTGCTTCCTGTGCTGCCTCCGAGGCTGCCATGTACTCCGCTTCACATGTAGATCCCGCCACGACGCTTTGCTTGCAACTGCACCAGCTTACTGCTCCTCCATTCAAAATATACACGTATCCAGTCTGTGACTTCGAGTCATCCAGATCTATGTCGAAGCTAGGGTCGACGTAACCCTTTACGACGAGCTCTTCGTCACCTCCATAAACGAGAAACATATCCTTAGTCCTCTTCAGGTACTTCAGGATATTCTTGACCGCTGTCCAGTGTTCCTTGCCGGGATTACTTTGGTACCTTCCTACCAAACTTACGGCAAGGTTTACATCAGGTCTGGTACACAGCATGGCATACATAATAGACCCTATGGCCGAGGCATAGGGGATGACACTCATCTTTTCTATATCTTCTGCCATGGTCGGGCATTGAGCCGTGCTCAATTGCACACCTTGCAATACAGGCAAGAACCCCTTCTTGGACTGATCCATACTGAACTTCTTCAATATCTTGTCAAGGTATGTACTCTGTGAAAGACCAATGAGGCGTCTTGATCTATCTCTATAGATCTTGATGCCTAATATATAAGCAGCTTCTCCAAGGTCCTTCATTGAAAAACACTTATTCAAATAGGCCTTTATACTTTCCAAGAATTCTATATCATTTCCCATCAATAGTATGTCATCCACATATAATATGAGAAATGCTACAGAGCTCCCACTCACTTTCTTGTAAACACAGGCTTCTCCATAAGTCTGTGTAAACCCAAACGCTTTGATCATCTCATCAAAGCGAATGTTCCAACTCCGAGATGCTTGCACCAGCCCATAGATTGAGCGCTGGAGCTTGCACACTTTGTTAGCATTCTTAGGATCGACAAAACCTTCCGGCTGCATCATATACAACTCTTCCTTAAGGAAGCCGTTAAGGAATGTCGTTTTGACGTCCATCTGCCATATCTCATAATCATAGTATGCGGCAATTGGTAACATGATTCGGACGGACTTCAGCTTCGCTACGGGTGAGAAAGTCTCATCGTAGTCAACCCCTTGAACTTGTCGATAACCCTTAGCGACAAGTCGAGCTTTGTAGATGGTACATTACCATCCGCGTCCGTCTTCTTCTTAAAGATCCATTTGTTTTCTATGGCTCGCCGCTCATCGGGCAAGTCAGTCAAAGTCCATACTTTGTTTTCATACATGGATTCTATCTCGGATTTCATGGCTTCTAGCCATTTGTCGGAATCCGGGCCCGCCATTGCTTCTTCATAGTTCGAAGGTTCACCGTTGTCTAACAACATGATTTCCAGGACAGGGTTGCCGTACCACTCTGGTGCGGAACGTGTCCTTGTGGACCTACGAAGTTCAGTAACTTGATCCGAAGCTTCATGATCATCATCATTAACTTCCTCCCCAGTCGGTGTAGGCACCACAGGAACATTCTCCCGCGCTGCGCTACTTTCCGGTTCGGAAGGGGTGACTATCACCTCATCAAGTTCCACTTTCCTCCCACTCAATTCTTTCGAGAGAAACTCCTTCTCTAGAAAGGACCCGTTCTTGGCAACGAAGATCTTGCCTTCGGATCTGAGGTAGAAGGTGTACCCAATAGTTTCCTTAGGGTATCCTATGAAGACACATTTTTCCGATTTGGGTTCGAGCTTTTCAGGTTGAAGTTTCTTGACATAAGCATCGCATCCCCAAACCTTTTAGAAACGACAGCTTAGGTTTCTTCCCAAACCATAATTCATACGGTGTCGTCTCAACGGATTTCGACGGAGCCCTATTTAAAGTGAATGCGGCAGTCTCTAAAGCATAGCCCCAAAGTGAGAGCGGTAAATCGGTAAGAGACATCATAGATCGCACCATATCCAATAGAGTGCGATTACGATGTTCGGACACACCATTTCTCTGAGGTGTTCCAGGCAGCGTGAGTTGTGAAACTATTCCACATTTCCTTAAGTGTGCACCAAACTCGTGACTTAAATATTCTCCTCCACGATCTGATCGTAAGAACTTTATTTTCCTGTCACGTTGATTCTCAACTTCACTTTGAAATTCCTTGAACTTTTCAAAGGTTTCAAACTTGTGTTTCATCAGGTAGACATACCCATATCTACTTAAATCATCAGTGAGAGTGAGAACATAACGATATCCGTCGCGAGCCTCAACACTCATTGGACCACACACATCGGTATGTATGATTTCCAATAAGTTGGTTGCTCGCTCCATTGTTCCGGAGAACGGAGTCTTGGTAATCATACCCATGAGACATGGTTCGCACGTGTCAAATGATTCGTAATCAAGAGACTCCAAAAGTCCATCTGCATGGAGCTTCTTCATGCGCTTGACACCAATGTGACCAAGGCGGCAGTGCCACAAGTATGTGGGACTATCGTTATCAACTTTACATCTTTTGGTATTCACACTATGAACATGTGTAACATCACGTTCGAGATTCATCAAAAATAAACCATTGACCAGCGGGGCATGACCATAAAACATATCTCTCAAATAAATAGAACAACCATTATTCTCGGATTTAAATGAGTAGCCATCTCGAATTAAACGAGATCCAGATACAATGTTCATGCTCAAAGCTGGCACTAAATAACAATTATTGAGGTTTAAAATTAATCCCGTGGGTAGATGCAGAGGTAGCGTGCCGACGGCGATCACATCGACCTTGGAACCATTCCCGACGCGCATCGTCACCTCGTCCTTTGCCAGTCTCCGTTTATTCTGTAGTTCCTGCTTTGAGTTACAAATATGAGCAACCGCACCGGTATCAAATATCCAGGAGCTACTACGAGTACTGGTAAGGTACACATCAATTACTTGTATATCACATATACCTTGGGTGTTGCCGGCCTTCTTCTTGTCCGCTAAATATTTGGGGCAGTTCCGCTTCCAGTGACCACTTCCCTTGCAATAAAAGCACTCAGTCCCGAGCTTGGGTCCATTCTTTGACTTCTTCCCAGTAACTGGTTTACCGGGCGCGGCAACTCCCTTGCCGTCCTTCTTGAAGTTCTTCTTACCCTTGCCCTTCTTGAACTTGGTGGTTTTATTCACCATCAACACTTGATGTTCTTTTCTGATCTCCCCTTCCACTGATTTCAGCATTGAATATACCTCGGGAATGGTCTTTTCCATCCCCTGCATATTGTAGTTCATCACAAAGCTCTTGTAGCTTGGTGGAAGCGACTGGAGGATTCTGTCAATGACCGCGTCATCCGGGAGATTAACTCCCAGCTGAGACAAGCGGTTGTGCAACCCAGACATTCTGAGTATGTGCTCACTAACAGAACTGTTCTCCTCCATTTTACAGCTGAAGAACTTGTCGGAGACATCATATCTCTCGACCCGGGCATGAGCTTGAAAAACCAGTTTCAGCTCCTCGAACATCTCATATGCTCCATGTTTCTCAAAACGCTTTTGGAGACCCGGTTCTAAGCTGTAAAGCATGCCGCACTGAACGAGGGAGTAATCATCAGCACGTGATTGCCAAGCGTTCATAACGTCTTGGTTCTGTGGGATTGGTGCATCACCTAGCGGTGCTTCTAAGACATAATCTTTCTTGGCTACTATGAGGATGAGCCTCAGGTTCCGGACCCAGTCCGTATAATTGCTGCCATCATCTTTCAGCTTGGTTTTCTCTAGGAACGCGTTGAAATTGAGGACAGCGTTGGCCATTTGATCTACAAGACATAGTGTAAATATTTTAGACTAAGTTCATGATAATTGAGTTCATCTAATCAAATTATTTAATGAACTCCCACTCAGATAGACATCCCTCTCGTCATCTAAGTGAAACATGATCCGAGTTTAACTAGGCTGTGTCTGATCATCACGTGAGACGGACTAGTCAAGATCGGTGAACATCTCCATGTTGATCGTATCTTCTATACGACTCATGCTCGACCTTTCGGTCCTCCGTGTTCCGAGGCCATGTCTGTACATGCTAGGCTCGTCAAGTCAACCTAAGTGTATTGCGTGTGTTCCGAGGCCATGTCTGTACATGCTAGGCTCGTCAACACCCGTTGTATTCGAACGTTAGAATCTATCATACCCGATCATCACGTGGTGCTTCGAAACAACGAACCTTCGCAACGGTGCACAGTTAGGGTGAACACTTTCTTGAAATTATTATAAGGGATCATCCTACTTGCTACCGTCGTTCTAAGCAAATAATATGCAAAAACATGATAAACATCACATGCAATCAAATAGTGACATGATATGGCAAATATCATCATGCTCCTTTGATCTCCATCTTCGGGGCACCATGATCATCTTTGTCACCGGCATGACACCATGATCTCCATCGTCATGATCTCCATCATTGTGTCTTCATGAAGTCGTCACGCCAACGATTACTTCTACTTCTATGGCTAACCCGTTTAGCAACAAAGTAAAGTAATTTACATGGCGTTATTCAATGACACGCAGGTCATGCAAAATAATAAAGACAACTCCTATGGCTCCTGCCGGTTGTCATACTCATCGACATGCAAGTCATGATTCCTATTACAAGAATATGATCAATCTCATACATCACATATATCATTCATCACATCTTCTGGCCATATCACATCACATAGCACTTGCTACAAAAACAAGTTAGACGTCCTCTAATTGTTGTTGCAAGTTTTTACGTGGTTTGTAGGTTTCTAGCAAGAACGTTTCTTACCTACGTATGACCACAACGTGATTTGCCAATCTCTATTTACCCTTCATAAGGACCCTTTTCATCGAATCCGTTCCGACTAAAGTAGGAGAGACAGACACCCGCTAGCCACCTTATGCAACTTGTGCATGTCAGTCGGTGGAACCTGTCTCACGTAAGAGTACGTGTAAGGTCGGTCCGGGCCGCTTCATCCTACAATACCGCCGAAACAAGAAAAGACTAGTAGCGGCAAGAAGAATTGGCAAACTCAACGCCCACAACTGCTTTGTGTTCTACTCGTGCATAGTAACTACCCATAGGCCTGGCTCTGATACCACTGTTGGGAATCGTAGCATAATTTAAAATTTTCCTACGCTCACCAAGATGCATCTATGGAGTGTACTAGCAACGAAGGGAAGGGAGTGCATCTACATACCCTTGTAGATCGCGAGCGGAAGCGTTCCAATGAACGTGGATGACGGAGTCGTACTCGCCGTGATCCAAATCACCGATGACTGAGTGCCGAACGGACGGCACCTCCGCGTTCAACACACGTACGATGCAGCGACGTATCCTCCTTCTTGATCCAGCAAGGGGGAAGGAGAGGTTGATGGAGATCCAACATCACGACGGCGTGGTGGTGGATGTAGCGGTTCTCCGGCAGGGCTTCGCCGAGCTTTTGCGAGAGAGAGAGGTGTTGCAGGGGAGGAGGGAGGCGCCCAAGGCTGTAGGTTGCTGCCCTCCCTCCCCCCCCCTTTATATAGGCCCCCTTGGGAGGGGGCGGCCAAAACCCATCTAGGGTTGGGGGGGCGGCGGCCAAGGGGTGGAAAGGGTGCCTTGCCCCCCAAGGCAAGGGGGAAGCTCCCCCTAGGGTTCCCAACCCTAGGCGCATGGGGGGAGGCCCAAGGGGGGGCGCCCCAGCCCAGTAACGGCTGGTTACCTTCCACTTTCAGCCCACGGGGCCCTCCGGGACAGGTGGCCCCACCCGATGGACCCCCGGGACCCTTCCGGTGGTCCCGGTACAATACCGGTAACCCCCGAAACTTTCCCGGTGGCCGAAACTTGACTTCCTATATATAATTCTTCACCTCCAGACCATTCCAGAACCTCTCGTGATGTCCGGGATCTCATCCGGGACTCCGAACAACTTTCGGGTTTCCGCATACATATATCTCTACAACCCTAGCGTCACCGGACCTTAAGTGTGTAGACCCTACGGGTTCGGGAGACATGCAGACATGACCGAGACGCCTCTCCGGTCAATAACCAACAGCGGGATCTGGATACCCATGTTGGCTCCCACATGTTCCACGATGATCTCATCAGATGAACCACGGTGTCGAGGATTCAATCAATCCGTATGCAATTCCCTTTGTCAATCGGTATGTTACTTGCCCGAGATTCGATCGTCGGTATCCCAATACCTTGTTCAATCTCGTTACCGGCAAGTCTCTTTACTCATACCGCAATGCATGATCCCGTGACTAACGCCTTAGTCACATTGAGCTCATTATGATGATGCATTACCGAGTGGGCCCAGAGATACCTCTCCGTCACACGGAGTGACAAATCCCAGTCTCGATCCGTGCCAACCCAACAGACACTTTCAGAGATACCCGTAGTGCACCTTTATAGTCACCCAGTTACGTTGTGACGTTTGGCACACCCAAAGCACTCCTACGGTATCCGGGAGTTGCACGATCTCATGGTCTAAGGAAAAGATACTTGACATTGGAAAATCTCTAGCAAACGAAACTACACGATCTTTTATGCTATGCTTAGGATTGGGTCTTGTCCATCACATCATTCTCCTAATGATGTGATCCCGTTATCAATGACATCCAATGTCCATAGTCAGGAAACCGTGACTATCTGTTGATCAACGAGCTAGTCAACTAGAGGCTTACTAGGGACACTTTGTGGTCTATGTATTCACACATGTATTACGATTTCCGGACAATACAATTATAGCATGAATAATAGACAATTACCATGAACAAAGAAATATAATAATAACCATTTATTATTGCCTCTAGGGCATATTTCCAACACATGTTACCATCGCTCCAAGACGCCTAGCTTAGGACCCCTACTATGAGATACGCCGGGTATTGAACCGACATTGGTGCTTTCATTGAGAGCCAGCTGGGTGTTCGTCGCAGATCGATGGGATAACCAGGTGATATTCTTCTGATTAGATTGTTCTGTAATGAATAATTTATTTTGAGCCATGTTGCTGGTCTGCACTAATTATTCGCAGATCAGAAGTATAGGCGGCCGTGTACATGAGCGACAGGCGCCACCGTTCCCTGATGGTCTGGTCATGGACGTGTTGTGGCCGACTGGCCGCGAAGCGTACAAGAGCACCAGCCGAATACTAGTCCAACTAGTGGCCAAATCGGAGACGATCGGCCGCTACCTTTTTTCCTCCACCGGCCGAAGTCCCAGGCCAAGTCCCCTGGCCGATTTCCTGCTGCTAGTAGTGTTCCCGTAGAAAGAGAATCTACACCACGTGATCAGGGAAGTTATTCAATTTGTTAATTGGTATTATTAGTATAAGTGCAACACGATCTTCGAGATCTAATCAATGCGTAGTATGCCTTAGCTTTGCTTTTCTAATTCACGTGAAGGCCAAATCTAATGCTTGATTTTTTGTTGATTCTTCGTGAATTTCCACTGCAATTTCTCCTGGAGGATGGTCTGGTTTAATACTAGTTCACCTGGGATCTTGAAGAATTTCCTCTTCGGTCTGCTACGTGCAAAATAATTCCAGGTTTCATCTTCCCTAACTTTTTGGTTAGCACGTAAAGTTATTACGCATGGAATTTTTTCTGTTGGCGTATACTGCATTATTTTGGCAGAGAAATTCTACCCACGTTTGTACCTGGCGTTATTCCGGCCAGCCTCTCCCTGTCACCTGGGCAGGCCGACCTTCGCCGACATCGCCGTACCACGGCGCTATCGCGCCATCGAGCTAGTCTCAGCGCTCAGGCCATATTTACCAAACCTTTTTCGCATAAATTAATTATGCACCCTTTTTTCACTATTATTATTTCTTGGTTGCACTACTTTGTGTGTGCAGGCAATCTATTTAGGTTGGGCCGCGCCAACATTTGCGCACATCCCTTTGTCAGCATTACCACGCGACCGCTTCACCGGGCCGACCTCGACGCTCATGCCATATCTCTTTCATTATTTACTTCACTTATATTAATTAAGTAGAAGATTTTTTTAATATACATTATTATCTGTCATTACTTTTGGTTGGCACTATTTTATCTGTGCAGCCAATCGACTTAGACTGAGCCGCGTTGTCGCCTCCGTCGACCAAATTGTGTTGTCACCTTGGCGCGCTGCCCTTTGTTGGCAACCCCGCGTCGTCGCTTCGTCAACCTAGCTACTCAGCCGAAGACTTCGGTGTCACCCGCCGACCTGCTCCATCACCGCGGCTGGACTAGGGGCTTCACCTTTTCGGAGTGCCGAACTCTCCGCCCGGCCACCTCGGGACCAGCCTGGGGGCTGGAACCTTGCCCCGCATCAAGCTCGGACCGCGTCATCAATGTCGAACACATTAACCAGCTAAGTCGCTTTCGTGCTCAAAGTTTTAAATTTTGTTCGGTTCGACCAAGCATTATACTTTTTTGGCAACAAGTTGCTTGTGAAAATTTTTCTTGTCATAACTTTGTTTGTGACACACAAATCCAAATACCCCGTTTACTTGGGGGCTTCCTTTATGAAGCCTTTCCTCTTGCATATGATTATACTTGTACGGCTTCGTTCCTTGTTCATGTATTACGCCACAATATGCACCATATTGACTTAAGCGATTTGCAAGCTGGGTTGCCTCGCTCCTGTGTTTACCCCTACGTTCCCGATTGTTCGGCTAGGGAGTAAAGGGAGCAGCTCTGCGATTGTCACGATCGGGTCATCCGAGCCGGACATCAGACTGGGTGAAGCCGAAAGCTAGCGCTCTTATTGTTTTCAATTATGGTCGGCACACAACGGAACTCATGAGTACAAAAAAATTATTGCACAAGTCTCATAGTAACAATGAGCACCGAAGAAAGGTATCGGCGGGGGTACTATTTTCTTCGAAGATGCTTCTTACACTTCATCAGTAATATAGCAGAAGTTCCCTGAGCGCGCTTTGTCTGTTACAGCCTTATGGCCAGATTGCCTGGTTATCGGAAACACCGTCGATATTCTCGACAGGTGGAGTACATAACGCTTTTCGGCCCTTGACCGAAGAGGGAGAAGCCGACGGTCGGTTAAGACGCGTATAAAGTTCGGGTGAACACAAATATGATATAAGTACTTTGGTACATATAATCATGATACATAAAATTCTTTTACCCAAGTCACTTGGGGGCTCTTAAATTTGCATGAGCCGTTTTACAATAATAAAAAATTCTCAGTCGCTGCAAAGTCTTTTTCTATCACTCCTTTTTCGACGCGAGTGTGTGGTCAATAGGCGGGGAGCCTAATTTCTCTCTCAAAGCCGCTCGAGTTTTAGTTCGCTGAACTGGCCTAACGAGAAACACCCGGCCTTCGGGATAGGGAGGTTGAAGCCGAAGGCTGACCCGCTTGCTGTCTTGAGATAGGACGCGTCATGTTAAAGCATGACAGAAGCACTTTTTTTTTCTCTAAGACCAATTTTTTGGATTGGCACCGAACACTTGATCTAGTTCGGACGTCGAGTTTTTCCTGAGGTTTTTTGGTTTTCCAAGCCTATGGCACTTTTAAACAATTTGTGTGTTTCTAGCATAAGTCTCGCAGTGCAATGCCGGACACCTTTAGAGATTCGGCAAAAACATTCTCGGATATTGCTATATATGCATTGGTTTCGAATTGTGTCTTCGGTCAATAGTTGGGTTGCCCGGCTCATGTGCTTGCCGCCTACGTTCCGCTTTGTTCAGCTAGGTGTGCAAAAGGAGAACCACTGTGATTGTGCTTCCAATTCGCATGGTTAAGCACCTCAGTGGAGAAAGCCGAAAACTGACTGTCACAATAAGCGTAAACTGGTCAGCGATCCGATGACTGTGTTAAATGACGGGTCGTTCATAACATTGGCCGAAGTGTTTACGGCTTGACCTAGGCTATCGCCGAACACTAACCGGGGGCTAGTAATTGGCCTCCCAACTTTAAGCTCCTATGACTAAGTGAAAGTTATAAAGCCCACATATCTGATTGCCTCGTTTCTGCTAACACAACCGCCTTTGGGCACCGAGACGTCGGCTAAGGGTTGTCTTGTTATTGCGCAAACACCCTGCGTAGTATCTACAAAGGGGTAGAAGCCGAAGATGGGCCACTTTCAACTGATAAACGGTCGCAACGGAGTCAAAATAAACATAGAATTTGGGAACTTTCCCCGAACTAACTCCTCAATATTTTTCTCCTGCATTGATCGGAGGTGAGGTTTCATGATCATGGTTGGCATGACAACCCAAAGAAAGGAACCGATAGCGGGACTATTTTCTTTGGAAGATGTTTCTCACATTAAACAGTAATACAACATATCTCTCTGCGTACCTTTGTTCATAAAACCGTATGGCCGGATTGCCTTGTTTGTCATAAATCTTTGCCCTTGTAAAGGCTAAAGTAGGACAAACACTCCTCGGCTACTAGCCAAGGAGGTGGAAGCCGATGGTCGGTCAACAAAGTTTTGTACAATGCGGATCCGAGCATTGATGATGTAAAGTATTTGGATACATAGAATCATTACACATAATTTGTGATTTTACTTTGGATATCTATCCTTAATTCGGCCACCCGTGCCCACATTAAGGCTCGGGGGCTGCTGGGCTTCGTGCTTATTATTTACAAATGTTAAAGGGGTACATCGATCCCCTGATCTGGTGTTGCCACCCGACCAGTGTCTCAGGGGCTACTGCATTGACAATCCAATGCAGAAAATTTAAAGTGCAATATAGTTTTCAAGGAGATTATTATCCTCAGGTTGGTCGGCCGCACCCAACCTGAGTCTCGAGGACTTTGCACACCGCGTTTCTATTCCTAAGTATGCTGCCGAGCTGGGAATTGATCCTCAGGCTGATTTTATGAATCGACCTGAGTCTCAGGGGCTACTAGGGTCAGCGGTTTGATTTTTCCTTCAGGTGCATCCCGGGTATTAGGCCAACACGCACCTTGAGGGCTACTCACTATACATCTCAGCAGAGATTACATTGCACAATTCGAAATTAAATTCATAAAAATCAGCCCATGGTCGAGGTGGTGCGCTACCTCGGATACAGTCCGGCGTTGGTGCTCGACTACAATAGACACCCCGGAAGCAGTCCGGCATAAAGCTCGGACGCCAGTGGTTGGCTCCGTAGAAGGCATTTCTGGCATTAAGCTCGGTTAAACTCCTTCGACCTTTTTGAGCCAAGGTGATCTATGACACCTCGGATATAGTCCGGCGTTGGAGCTTGGATACTCTCCAGCGTTGGGGTTTGGATTCAGTCCGGCGTTGGAGCTCGGATACAGTCCGGAGTTGGTGCTCGGCTGCAAAAGATACCTCAAATGCAATCCGGCGTTGGAGCTCGGATTCAAGAGGACACCGCCGCACGGGGACAACATCGAACCCGAGGTGGGCGTAAAAATAACAAGGCATTGATAAAGGCCGGAAACTTAAAGGGGCTCCTCGGATACCCGACGTGTAAACTCTTCGGATGCACTTTGGTGATCCTCAAGATCGGAGATGGGAAGATTTGTTGAACCAGTTTTCAAGACCGACGACCGAAGATGAAGAACAGTTCGGAAGAATCGAGGAGTGTCCCCAACTTGAAGACCGATTCAGGGGGCTACTGACGGTGTCCTGGACTAGGGGGTACTCACCATGTCGTCTCCCGATCAGTTAGATTGGGCCGAGGACCCCCATGGACGCATACTCATGGGCCAGTTCGGACAGCCCCTGCCGCATACAAGGAAGACTCCACAAGACTTGGCGCCCAAGACAAGGACTCTCCAAAACCCTAGGCCTGCGGTGCATATATAAACCGAGGCCAGGCTAGTCAATAGACAATCTCATATTCATTACTACAATCTCGTGGTAGATACATGTACTCTGTACTACACACCATATGAAAACAATCAAAAGCAGCATGTAGGGTATTATCTCATCAAGAGAGCCCGAAGCTGGGTAAAACCCCGTGTTCATGTTACCATCGCTCCAAGACGCCTAGCTTAGGACCCCTACTACGAGATACGCCGGATATTGAACCGACAGCCGGATCGAACTCCCACAAATAGCAAGTCCGGCGTTGGCATGGAAGGACCCGGCGAATGAGCATAACCTAGATCATGTTGACGAGCTTGATTTTCTTGGTTATCATGTTCTGGACGCACGTTTGGAGCCCAGTCAGCTCGTCCGAAGAACCCCAGGTCAGGCCCTTCTCTTGCCAGGAGGTGAGCCGCATCGGAACTCCGGATCGGAATTCCGGGGCCGCCGCCCAGTTGGTGTTGCGCGGATCGGTGGTGTAGAACCACCCCGACTGCCACCCCTTCACCGTCTCCACAAAGGAGCCTTCGGGCCAGGTGACATTGGGCATCTTTCCCACCATGGCGCCTCCGCACTCTGCTTGTTGGCCGCTCACCACCTTCGGCTTCACATTAAAAGTCTTTAGCCATAGGCCGAAGTGAGGTGGGATGCGGAGAAAGGCCTCGCACACGACAATAAATGCCGAGATGTTGAGGATAGAGTTGGGGGCTAGATCATGGAAGTCCAACCCGTAGTAAAACATCAGTCCGCGGACAAACGGGTGGAGAGGGAATCCCAGCCCGTGGACGAAATGTGTGAGAAACACAACACTCTCATGGGGCTGTGGGGTAGGGACGATCTGTCCCATGGTCGGGAGTCGGTGAACGATCTCCTTGGCCAGGTATCCAGCCTCCCGGAGCTCCTTGATGTCCTTCTTCTTGATGGAGGAGGCCATCCACTTGCCTTCAGCTCCGGATCCGGACATGGTTGAATGCTTGCTTGAGGCAGAAAAGTTGAGAGCTTGGGCGCTGGAGCTCAAGGATGGGAGGGTAGAGAGAGAGAAGGCGTGGGTGAAGGAAGGGAATCCTTATCCCCTTATAAAGGCAGTAAATATCAAGCGCCTTCCCACTCGCCTTAAAACTCGCCTATTCCCAAGGGCTGTGCAAACGACACAGTTGGGTTACCCACGCCCGTATTGATGAGAATCCGCAATAAGGGGACACGACCTCTGTTTTGAGAAGACGTGCCAATGGGAACCGCATCTCGAAACGTGGAACGGCAGACGAAAACGGTTCGAAATAATGACCGGGTGGATGTGATGTCACATTACGAAAAAGTTGTCAGCGGATTAGATTCATGGAATATTATACTCTCTGCGGCTATGTGTGGTGCTTGTGTTACAGGTCCGGATACATTCTTCGCGTCCGAAGACTATCTTGGAGTATTCAAGAAAGGGAACCCGCCTTGCAATGCCGAAGACAATCTGCGCGCCGGACACCTCATCATTGAAGCCTGGTTCAGGGGCTACTGAGGGAGTCCTGGATTAAGGGGTCCTCGGGCGTCCGACCTGTTAGCCATGGGCCGGACTGATGGGCTGTGAAGATACGAAGACCAAAGACTCTACCCGTGTCCGGATGAGACTCTCCTTGGTGTGGAAGGCAAGCTTGGCGATCGAACATGAAGATTCCTTTCTCTGTAACCGACCTTATGTAACCCTAGATCCCTCCGGTGTCTATATAAACCGGGGGGCTAGGTCTGTAGAGTCCGGATACTCATAACCATAGTCATACAGGCTAGTCCTCTAGGGTTTTAGCCATTACGTTCTCGTGGTAGATCAACTCTTGTAATACTCATATTCATCAAGATCAATCAAGCAGGAAGTAGGGTATTACCTCCATAGAGAGGGCCCGAACCTGGGTAAACATTGTGTCCCCCGCCTCCTGTTACCATCGATCCTAGACGCACGGTTCGGGACCCCCTACCCGAGATCCGCCGGTTTTGACACCGACAACGTACCCTCGTAGATGCATAGTAACGCGGTTGATGTAGCCCTACACCTTCACGATCCGCCCGATCAAGTACCTTACGCACGGTACCTCCACGTTATGCACACGTTCAGCTCGGTGTCGTCCTCGCCATCTTGATCCAGCAAGCGGGGCGAGGTAGTAGATGAGTTTCGTCAGCATAACAGCGTGGTGACGGTGGTGGTGAAGCAACCTCGCAGGGTTTCGCCTAAGCACTACGACGATCTAGAGCGGGGGAGTAAACTAGAAGCGGAGGGGTGCCGACACACGGCGTGGAATAAGGTGTGTATTGTGTGGCACCCCTCCCCACATATATATAGGTGTGGGAGGGGAAGAGGCAGCCCCTAGGCGCCCCAATAGGGCCACCCTAGGGTTTTCCTACTGTTGCACCCCTCCTCTTCCATATAATGCACTTGGAGAAGGAAAGGGGGGAGGCGCCCCCACTCCTTCCTTTCTCCCTTCAGGAGATATGGTAGGAGGAGGTGGCGCCTCCCCCTTCCATCTAATTGGGTGCGGCTGCCCTAAAGGGGGCGCACCAGCCCATGTGGGCCGGCGTGTTCCCTTCCACGCAGCCCACTAAGGCCCAATACTCTCCTGGTGCCTCCGGAACCCCTTTCGGCAATCCGATAACTTTCTGGTGCATTCCGAAACTATTCCGGAGACCAAATAGCATCGTCCTATATATCAATCTTTACCTCCAGACCATTCCGGAGCTCCTCGTCATGTCCGTGATCACATCCGGGACTCCGAACAACATTCGGTCACCAAACCACATAACTCATATAATACCAAATCGACATCGAATGTTAAGCGTGCGGACCCGGGTTCGAGAACTATGTAGACATGACCGAGACACTTCTCCGGTGAATAACAGATAGCGGAACCTGGATGCCCATATTGGCTCCTACATATTCTACGAAGATGTTTATTGGTCGAACCGTTATGACAACATATGTAATTCTCTTTGTCCATCGGTATGTTACTTGCCCGAGATTCGATCGCCGGCATCTTCATACCTAGTTCAATCTCGTTACCGGCAAGTCTCTTTACTTGCTCCGTAATACATCACCTTGTGACTAACTCCTTAGTCGTTTGCTTGCAAGCTTATGATGTGTATTACCGAGAGGGCCCGGAGATACCTCTCTGATACTCGGAATGACAAATCCTAATCTCGATCTATGCTAACTCAACAAACACCTTCAGAGATACCTGTAGAGCATCTTTATAATCACCCAGTTACGTTGTGACGTTTGATAGCACACAAGGCATTCCTCCGGTATCCGGGAGTTGCATAATCTCATAGTCAAAGGAATATGTATTTGACATGAAGAAAGCAATAGCAATAAAACTGAATGATCATTATGCTAAGCTAACGGATGGGTCTAGTCCATCACATCATTCTTCTAATGATGTGATCCCATTATCAAATGACAACACATGTCTATGGTTAGGAAACCTTAACCATCTTTGATCAACGAGCTAGTCAAGTAGAGGCTCACTAGGGACACGGTGTTTGTTTATGTATTCACACATGTATTTAGGTTTCCGATCAATACAATTCTAGCATGAATAATAAACCTTTATCATGAATAAGGAAATATAAAATAACAACTTTATTATTGCCTCTAGGGCATATTTCCTTCACAAGGAGGGCAAATGGCTATGATTCCCCTGTTGGAATGAATGATTGCCCAACAAATGGTTGTTCAAACTACTTAATGGCGATGGGGTTTGGAAAGAACTATCATGTAATATATACCTACACTAATACACTATCACGAGTGATGGTCATGCACTCATTTTTTTTGAAAGGTTGGTCACATTCATGGATGATAAAGGGAAACAAATTTCCATGACGACTATTATGGGGGCGCAACTCTCAGCGTTGCATGCAGAGGCGCACATTGGATTAAAATACTTGGTTGCATTTGGACTGTAGGTTGATGTCCATCAAATTATCTCATGATCCATATGTTTTCTATCGGAAGCTCCATATGTCTTGCATCTTCTCTGTTAGGTCTATTTATGTCAACTTGATCAATGGGGCAATGTTTTTCGCTGAATAATACATTTAGAACCTCAATGTCTCGTTAAAAATGAAACAGGTTGCTTGCTTTGATGCCAACATTTTGGCAAAATCAGAAGTTGCCGAAAGTTGACAACTTTATAGAGATTGGAGGGAACTAATTGGTAGACTCAAACTTTTATGTGGTACTGGTGTCGATGATTCGCCTCTTGGCAAAATGACAAGGTAATAAGAAGTGTTGTTATTGCGACTATGTGGAACGATACACCACTTCTTCTTGCCTTGTCTTTTTCCACTTTTACTTTTGCAGACTATTCACATTCTTTTTAACTAGCCACTATTTTCAAACAACTAACTGGTTGGCTGGAGTGAACCTAAATTAAGGCCCAAATTCAGGTGGGGATGTCTCCTTTATGCTTGCCAATTGGAATTGCCGCAGGGATGTTATCATTAACTGGAATAGGGTTTTGCTTTTTTTGTAAATTATCCACAATATATGCATTGGATCTGTATGTGGTCTTTACTCCGACGTGCGGAGGCATGCAGTCCCTCCTTTTTTTTCCTAGAATGGAGTCACTTATTCTTAGGTGCAACTACTTGTAAACAATAACACGGGTTTTGTTCAACCAATTAAGATGACTTTGTAGCAATATGACTAGTGTAGCACAAGTGCCTCATGTAATTCATATGAATTGCAATTTGGTTGCCCTGGGTTCTTATATTTCTATTGTTTGTTTGACTTTGTAAACTTGCACTTGCCGATAAGAGATGACTGCATGCATGAATTAGTGGTAAGGCCCGGGTTCCACCCTCTTTCTGAAAAAAAAGGTTTTCATTCGATGGCTTATAAATAGTTACTCCATAGCCACTTGATAAATAGCAGAATTGCGAAAATAAAGCTAAATATGGGCTGATTTTTAACCATTTGATCGTCACATCTTGCTCCAACAACCCATGGTCCACTCTCCTCTTAACCCTAATGGCTTCCCTCATTTGCCCACTCACGTCGTTATTACTTTGCTCTCCTCATCTTCCCCACGACTTTCGTCTTACAAATTACATGTGATTGCGTTAGATACCTCTACTGTGGCCTCTATACGCCTTAAATCTTAGATAACTTCACCTCCGCCATTTGCCTCCGCCGGCAACACCCCTCCATATCGTCTTGCGTCCGCCATAGTCCAAACTCACCACAACTATTGTCGTGTCATTCACAACCTGCCATCCGCATTCATCGACCATGAATTAGGAATACACACACGGTTTATATAAATCTCAAACTTACAGTGGTCCGGTTATTTGATATGAGAAAGTTGACGAGGGTATGTTCACCAGTTATCTCGTTGGTGTGATCGTGTCTATGCCACTGATATTCACCGGTACTTCGCCAACATGGGCCCGGTGTGTCATTGTGTCCTATGATCGCGATGGACGCGTGGCACGACAAGCACATCGCACCATCACTCGCGTTGCAACGGTGTTCATTAGAAAGAAAGAGAATGCAAAGTTCGTTTCTCGTGTTTACCCGATTTCTTCACATCAATTTCTGCAAACGCGTCATGCCACAACACAAAAAAGTTACCCCTGCCTTCATGGCAGTATGGCTGGGGGCCTCACTTGAAAGGCTCATGTGTGGCCTCTGCTTAAGCATCTGGCAAATGATTGTACTCCCTTGCACGGCCTAATCATTACGGCTCCCTGATCACAAGGAAATATCGGAGAAAACCGGCATCGGGGCAGGCAGGCCTCCCTTGCACGGCAGCCTTTGCGTTGCAACGGAGGCCCCAACAAAATCCAGGTGGATCCGCCCCCGAAAGCCCATACAAAGCCGAGCTGTGACCGAATCAAATCACGCCCGCTGCCGCCCGCGTCCTGGCTGGTGTGCTCCTCTGCCTCCCCGGCGAGCCAGAGCCACCACCTGCAGCGCCACGATCCCCCTCATTATTGGCCCGCTGCCAAACGCCAGTACACGCCCGGTGCTCTGGTCCACCTCGTCTCCCCCCTGCACGTGCACTCACTCACTAGCCATGCAGAAGCCCCTCGTTCCTCTCTGGTGGTACGTGCGTGCCCGCGCAGAGGTTCCAGGGACGGTAGCGGCAGCCGTGGGCTGGCGCCGTGCGCCCGTATCGGCACCACGGCGCCGCGGCAAGATCGTGTCCCGCCCCGCGCCAACCGGTGTCTCCCCCGCGGCCGGAAGCGTCCATGGCAACCTCGGCCGGGCGCGTGCTTTACAGCGGCACGGCGTCGCCATCGGGATCGATCGGATCAGGGGCTGGCTTTGCTGCTGGAGTGCGCGGAGGGCCAAGGATCCCAGCCCCGATCGCCCGGCCGGAGCGCGCGCGCTTTACAGCGCCTGGAACGTACCTACGCGCCCGTGGCTCGACATTATACGATCCGTGCCATCGCACACACATACTATCAGATATCACGGTCGTTCGTTGGGGGAATATCGGGCCGGCACCGTGACCTGGTTCCCTCTGTCCGGCCGACGAGGCTTCACGCCCACACCCAGCTTCAGATTGGTAGCAGCATTTACATTTGTTAATCAGCTCCATTAATGGACGCTGATATTTTACTCAGGGTTAGTAGTACTACCTAGACGCGTAAATTAGTGTGCAATGGTGGTCCAGGAACATCGTCCGTGTCTGCAAGTTAGTAATCCTTTCACTCACACCGAGTGGCCCCTGAGGATGGATCGGGGCGGAGTAGGAGCAGACACCACTTGACAATGCGAGCCCGTGCACGAGCTCCACCTCCGTGGCCTGTACCTCGGATACTTTAAATGTGGGTACGAGGGCGGGCGAGCTGGTGCCGGCGTCGACGCACGCAGCAGCTGGTGACTGTGGTCCAGGGACGCAAAATATGAACCCGTACGTACAACACAGCCTTTGGATATGGTTTCGATTCACTTTCCAGTGGAACGAGACGGTGCTTTGTTGGGCGTGTGCTCCCCCGCCATGCAAAGCGCGCCAAGCCGCATTGTACTCTTTCAGTGTTAAAAACTGTTTGACAACTCGTCTTCTTGTACGTGCCGCGCCACTTTGGAGCCAAATTAGTCCGTGTTGAGCGCCCGGCGGCGTTAGAAAACCAAGTAAGTATGAACAGCCCCGGCACGGCACGACTGACTTGCTACCAAAGACGATGATCATGGTGGGGCGAAGGACCACGGGCGAAAGAATGCGATTTCTGATGGACTTTGGGCTCGGGATAAGAAGGTGCCATGGGATTGTCGGTTGCTGGGCCTGGAATTCGTAGGCCGTTTAGATTAATGCGACGGTCCGTGTTGGTTTACAAGCAGTGGTTGGAGCTAAGCTCGTAGGTACAACGTTCTTTTTCTTCGCGGCAACGCCAAGGGCTCACAGACAAGCTCGGTGTGCAGTGTCCAGTGCGACAGGGTAATAAGTCCAGATTTTGTCTGCTGAAAGGTAGGCGGGCTTTATTTAGTGTACTATACTAATACTCCTGCTACTAATCCCATGGGCGTGTTAAAAATATCGCATCAAGTGGCAGGAAATTTCGCCGCAAGTTTTTAGAGGCAAGGCAACGAGATCAGATCGGCTTCCCGACCGTCCATGCTACTAGCTTGGCATAATTACTGACACCGGCTCGGGAGATAAGGAGAGCCACCAGAGAGCTGATAAAGATGCGGACAGCTGATCGATCTTCGTCTTTTAAGGATGTTAACATCACACTATGGACGGTCATTACTGGAGCACTAAAAAATAGGTACCGTCACGGACTAATCAACCGCCGTGATAGGCCGTGCAGATGGAAATTTGCACCCCGCTAAGATCTCATCGAACTTCTTGGCCGCATGATGGCCGGGTCATGTTCAACCTCTGAGCTTGCTATGTTGGGTGGCTGTGCTCTGTAAAGGCGGCATTAAGTTTCTCTTCGACGGCATAGGCGGCATTAAGTTAACCCCGGGCCTCGGCCCTGTATGCGAAATCTCATCGAACGTTGCAGGGGAAGCGTCAAGGGTCGCGTTTGTTACCTTGGGTAAAGGCTCGGCACAAGGGTACAAAAACATTGCCATGGCGGCAGGCATCGGCGTGACAGCGCCACCCTTTTCCAGAGCCCAGCAGAAGCGCGTACACACACACAGGACCACGTACGTCTGCGAGCTGGTTCGTGCGGTGCGCGCGCACGGGCGTGCATGCATGCATGCACGGGGAGGTGGGCGCCCAACAAACCGCGGAGCGGGCGGCTTTAACCTGCGCCGTGTCCGTCCGGCGGTGGTCACCACGGCGCATTAAAAGAGGACGCGGGCGCGCGCGCGCACAGAACTCAAGTGACCAGCAACAAACCTGCCCATCCATCGCTCACAAGCAAAAGCGAGGGCGCCGATCGTGCCATCGAGGGCGCCAGCCTTGTTCACGTACGGCGGTACGACGCCTCAACGGCCCTCACGAGGTACCTGCACGAGTGCACGGTGCAGCCACAGGCAGCGGCGGGCGCGCCCACGGGCCACCCGCGCGTGTGCATGCAGCCGTGCAACTTGCCCACCGTCCCGGCGATGACAACGGGACAAAGCCTTCCTTTTGGGGCGAGCACGGCGTGGCTCACGGCAAGGAAAGGGACGGGCGTGTGTGCACGGGCACGCCCGGCTGCTCCCTAATCCTCCCCCGATGTCCCTTTCCTCCTGCTTAAGAAAAGAAAAGCAGGGCGGTTGCTTCCTGATTAGTTACCGCCAGCCACTAGGCGGATGATGTACGTTCAGATGTTCTTGCTTGGTTCACAGACATGCAATGCAAATTGGAGGAGTATGCTGAACACTCAAGGAAAGCATGCCACGCACGTACGTAGCCTCTGTAAAGCGTAGCCCGAACTCTTGGTAGTTGGTCAACTAATGCAACGGGGTTAGCCGTTGTAAAGCATGTAAGTTTTTGCGTGATCCCTTACGGTTGGATCTTGGATGGATGGTTCGAAGTTTCGCAGGATCTGGTTAATCTCCTTGTGGATATATTTATACTACTGTACTGACTGCAAAAGCATCATGCAGCTGCACCCACCCGTCGTGGTTGGTAAATGAATGAGATTCCGCACAGCCAGGCCAGGCCCTAACGGTATCCAAACCAACACATGCACACAGGAAAAAGATACCCACCATCCATGGAGACGGAGGGGAACACAAGGGTTGGATCCCTTGAAGAACAGCGTTGATTTCCGGGACGTTGTTTCTTGGCAATTGATGGTACATCACGCACGTGAACACGGCTTAATTTACTTGCGTATCCATGCACACGAAGTAACATGGCCCAGTTTACTTTTCTCACTTAGTAGTAGTAACATACAAGTGTTGTTGTTTAATCGATCGATCCCTCCTTCGAGGGGAAAAGAAAAGAGAAAAGATTAACGGCCGACGCCGGCGGGATCAGCTGGTCACGACCTCGCCACCGTCCGCGCGAGGCGCTGCACCTTGGCGGCGATCTCTGGGGGCACCCGCACGGCCGATCGGTGCGGCTCCTTGCACCGCCGGAGGTCCAGCCCCAGCGCGTCCGACACGTCCTCCGAGCTCCATCCAGCTCGCCTGAGGGAGTCTGAGCACCGGTCCGTCTTCAGGAGGAGTGTGTCGAGCACGGCCTCCGCGTCGGCGGCTGGCGGAGCCTCCTCGCCGTCGAACATCCCTGAGGCGGCCACCTCCACCATCTCGTCCACCTCCCTGTCCCTCCAGCCACCTTTCTTGAGCACCGATCCGAGCTTGTCCAGGTAGTTGTCCACCCAGCGCGGCGTCGACCTCCGAGGTGGCGAGCAGCAGCCTGACGAGGATGTGGATGCGGTGGAGGCTTCGGAGGACGACGAGTCGCGGCGGCGCCTGTCGGAGGCCGCGTCGCTCCAGAACTCGATCCAGCGCGGGGCCTGGCCGCCGCAGGCCGCGTCGAGGCTGCGGCGCGTGCAAGGCGTGCTCGTGCCGGAGGAGGGCATCGCCGCGAACGGGGAGGAGATGTCCATCGGCTGGAAGGACGACTCCCGGGTGAAGAAGTGGACGACGTCGAGGCCGCAGCAGAGGACGCGGTCGTCGGTGACGAAGAACACGGGGTTCCCGGCGAGGGAGGGGGTGCAGGGCAGGTAGCACCGATCGAAGAGCGGCACCAGCAGCGGCGCGCGCCGTATGGCGGAGCGGGCGAGCCGCCTCGCGCGGTCGGGGTCGGCCGGCCTCTTCCCCCAGCACCGCGGCCACAGCGCGCCCCTCGCGATCTGGAGCGACGCCGCGGCGACGGGCAGGTCGAACGCGGCGCGGAGCCCCGCGCGGGAGCGCCAGTCAGGGAACCCGGGGCCCGACGGCAGCCCGAGGGCCAGCACGGCGCGGAGGTCGGGAGGGAAGGTGAACCCCATCTCGGCCTCGGCGCGGGCGAGCTCCGCGTCGGAGAGCCCCGGGAGGATGGCCACCCCGGACGCCCGGAGGTGCGAGAGCACGGACGACGCCACGCCCTGGAAGGAGTAGAGCCCGTGGCGCGGGGACGCCGATGCCGAGGAAGGGCCGGCCGCGGCGCGCGTGGACAGGCGGCGCAGGCCGGCCGCGTGCGCCGCCGGGGCCATGCCCGCCATCCGGTGCTCCACATCCACCATCGCGACGGTCCGACTCGCCGCGGCGAGCGGCTGCTTTCCCCTGTGCGTTTTGGCGTTTGGATGCGGGGAGCGGGGAGCTTGGGAGAGTCGGAGAAAAACGGCTGTGAGTGAAGGAGACGGGCGGACACGGTGGTAACGGAGTACGCTATATAGCGGGAGGCAGCCGTGGCCGTGGGGGTGTGTGGAGGGTGGAGGACAAGCCTGGGCCCAGAGGCAATGGGCCGTGGCCCCACCTGGGAGATCTGAGGTCCTGCCGCTGGGTGTTGCGTGGGCCCAGCCACAGCGATGCCTCCAGCATAGAGCACGCTCTAATCCAGACAAGAAAAAAATAAACGAAGAGGCGACGCTGATCGGTGTCAGACTGTCAGCAGGCAAGCAGCCTACAATGTGATCAACTGGTTTGTATTAGCATTTCTGTCTACTTTTCACCGCCAAAATTTAATGGCTAACAAAATTGGACAGGTCATGAAACTAGACTCTTTGCTCTGTTTCTTTGCGAACAAAAGCAGTAGCTCAGATATTTTCGTGTTGCACGTCAAATCGCGGGTAACCAAAGTATGGTCGAAGACCGTGAGGTCACGGTTAAATGCAAACACAAATTGTTTGAGTCCCAAGAGGAAAGCTTAACATGTGATTAACAAGAAAAAAAATAACATTCACGGTTTATGTCACACTGAACTACCACTATCGAAACGTCAACAAAAAGCTAACACTTTAATCTAATTTTTGGCAAAAAAAAACTACCACTTTCGTTTGACAACCGGTTTGACGATTTTGTTCGCACACGAACACATCACTGTGTACCTTCAACACCGAGGGTGGTGCACCGTAGCTCACGTCTAAGCGCGATCCACAGAAAAACTTCTGAGAATCTGAAACCACACACATCTAGAAGGGACCCCGTCACGGAGTGTTGTGGCTATGGGCTGCCCTAGGTCGGTTCAACAACTCCTAGAGCCTCGGGATTCACAGCTCTCCAACACAAAGAACAATGAAGAACGAGATAGCAGAAACATGGGATAGAACGAAAAGTAGATGAAAAAAGTAATAGATGTAATAGATGTATTTTGCGATTGTGTGCTGTTCGGTCAGCCGTCACCTCTGACATATATAAGATGCGGCTGGACTTCCAATACAAGATGACTCCAAACCTCGTGTAAAATATTTCAAACTTAACCGAACTCGGATTCAGGTATGTCTGAAACATCAGTTTTTTTTTGTTTTTTTTCAGGACATATACTACTTTGGATGTTGACGTGCCCAAAAGCAAATTTAACCGCTTCAATGAGACGAACAACTTCCGTGTTGAACACTTTTTCATCTGAGGCCATCTGAATGACTTCATGGGTCCATCTTCAGCTTCTAACTGGGTTTAGCTGACATAGCCGGGCTTAGAATTCCATGTCACCTCCCTCTGATTTCGAGACCTCAGATTGAGAACTTGGATTGAGATCTCGGATTATGACGTCGGATTTCCTAGGACCTCGGATTGCACATGACCTCAGATTTCCTAGGACCTCGGATTGGCCAACTAGTTTTTTCAGCCTGATCTTGTTTTGACTCCACAAGCCACATACGGCCTCGGATTGAGATGATTTATGTATCAAAATCGACTAGCTTGACGAGACGAAGACGTTTTGTGTACAAAACTCTTCATACGAGGTTGTCTTTGAGGGGTAATCGGTCGAACCGTACTCCACAACCATGGATCTCAATACTGAGCTCAATTTTCGCCTCTGAGATGAGGTCGGATGGCAATGACCTAAACATAAAAGGTGTTCACTTCAACGATATGAAAACTTTTGATGTTGAAAAATATTTCATTCGAGGCCATCTTAATTACATTTACGGTCGTGCCAAAAAATAGCGTCAACAGATTTTAAACGAGGTTATGACAACATTGGCCCACATGTCAAGTCCACGTGCGCCTACCGACTAACGGAGCTCAACCAATGACTGTTAGAGCCGTCGTTTGGTCCGACCAAGTCAAAGTGGCCACCCGACTCTCATCTTCCCCTCCATCTCTCATTCTCTCCCGAGCTCACTCGCAGCTTCTCCTCTCCTCGCACCTGGGCGACGCCGCGAGGATGCCTTCGTGGAACGACGGCGAGGAGAGCACAGACGAAGACACGAGCTACTTCGGTAGCATATAGATGGAGTATTTCATAAGTCATTTCTCTGCTAGGAGGGTTTGGGTTTCAAGATATTTGGGATTTCTTTGATTTGAGCTCATATCTATCAGTTGCTCACAATTCAAATTCTGATTTTGTTTTCATGGTAGCATTAAGTCCTTGCAGCATGGAAGAACCGTAAGCTTGTTTCCTATATTGAACAATATTTTGCGGCTCCGCATGTTCCTAATTGTTAGCTCTTTCCTGTGGAAGTTTTGGAACAAAATGAGGTGGCCTAAGATAGAGGGATCAATGCTTTTCATTTCTTTGAGAAAATAATTTCCTAGGAAAGATAAGTAGATGGCAATTGAACGTAATTTAAAGAAGAGTCAAGCAACTTCCATAGAGTTTGATATGAACAATATAGTTTTCTGCCACCTATGTGATCTTCGCGGGAACATAAGCGGCAATGATTGGCTTTTGCTATGCATATGCCTACCTGACAATGTTTCACCTTTTTTTGTGACAGGCTGATTGCTTAATTGAAATATGAGAACAAATTTTTTGGCTGACATGATAATCTGGTATGCGTCATCTTTTCATCATTCATATGTTGGTATAAAATAGCAAAATTCTGTTGGTCCTAGCATGAGCATTTCGTGATAACAGTTCTTATTTTTACCAGATTGATAATAATTATTTCATTGTGATATGGTAGTTCACACGCTATCGATTGATTTATCTTTGTGACTTTATACATCTACGTTCAAGTATCTAGGACTGGGTTTATTTTAGATAATAAATCTTTGTGACTTTGCCGGTATTCTCCCTCTTTGTGTAAACCTTCCATGTTATGAGAGAAAAGGCATTAGAATTACTCCATGAAGCCATATTATGCATAAAAACATTATAAATAATAGTAGGAAATCATGATGCAAAATGGACGTATCATGCACAAACCCGGACACTCCTCTTGATGATTTGAATCTGCCTCCTGGCCTAGGACACATGATGTCTTCATTCATCTTGAATGAGAAATACAAGATTACACAAGCAAAACTGGTGCACAAAAAGAAAGTGCAAAAGGAAAAGGAACTGAGGAAAAAATATGCTTTCAATATCCCCTCAACAACTTGTCACACTACAGTCTGAAATTCATCAGCTGTGTAAGGAATATGAAAGACAAGCCAATCATTGTTTTGGCGTCAAAGAACGATTCATCACTAACTCAACCAAGGTAGATGAAGACCACAACAAAAGAGAAGCCGCCAAGTTTGGCTTGAAGGAAATATGCCCTAGAGGCAATAATAATGTTATTATTTATTTCCTTATTTCATGATAAATGTTTATTATTCATGCTAGAATTGTATTAACCGGAAACTTGATACATGTGTGAATACATAGACAAAAAGAGTGTCACTAGTATGCCTCTACTTGACTAGCTCGTTGAATCAAAGATGGTTAAGTTTCCTAGCCATAGCCATGAGTTGTCATTCGATTAACGGGATCACATCATTAGAGAATGATGTGATTGACTTGACCCATTCCGTTAGCTTAACACTTGATCGTTTAGTATGTTGCTATTGCTTTCTTCATGACTTATGCATGTTCCTATGACTATGAGATTATGCAACTCCCGAATACCGTAGGAACACTTTGTGTGCTACCAAACGTCACAACGTAACTGGGTGATTATAAAGGTGCTCTACAGGTGTCTCCGATGGTACTTGTTGAGTTGGCGTATATCGAGATTAGGATTTGTCACTCCGATTGTCGGAGAGGCATCTCTGGGCCCACTCAGTAATACACATCACTATAAGCCTTGCAAGCATTGTAACTAATGAGTTAGTTGCGGGATGATGTATTACGGAACGAGTAAAGAGACTTACCGGTAACGAGATTGAACTAGGTATTGAGATACCGACGATCGAATCTCGGGCAAGTAACATACCAATGACAAAGGGAACAACGTATGTTGTTATGCGGTTTGACCGATAAAGATCTTCGTAGAATATGTGGGACCCAATATGAGCATCCAGGATCCGCTATTGGTTATTGACCGGAGACGTGTCTTGGTCATGTCTACATAGTTCTCGAACCCGTAGGGTCCGCACGCTTAAAGTTCGGTGACTATCGGTATTATGAGTTTTTGTGTTTTGATGTACCGAAGGTAGTTCGGAGACCCGGATATGATCACGGACATGACGAGGAGTCTCGAAATGGTCGAGACGTAAAGATCGATATATTGGACAACTATATTCGGACACCAAAAGTGTTCCAGGTGGTTTCGGAGAAAACCGGAGTGCCGGAGGGGTTACCGGAACCCCTCGGGGAAGTATTGGGCCTTAGTGGGCCCGAGGGGAGAGAGAGGGCAGCAGCCCAGGAGGTGGCGCGCCCCCTCCCATGAGGAGTCCGAATTGGACTAGGGGAGGGGGCGCGGCCCCTCTTTCCTTCTTCCTCTCCCTCTCTTTCCTTCCCCCTTCCCTCTTCTTAGTTGGACTAGGAAAGGGGAGTCCTACTCCTACTAGGAGGAGGACTCCCCCCCTCCTTGGCGCGCCCCAAGGGCCGGCCGGCCTCCCCCCTTGCTCCTTTATATACGGGGGCAGGGGGCACCTCTAGACACACAAGTTGATCTGTTGATCTCTCCCAGCCGTGTGCGGTGCCCCCCTCCACCATAATCCACCTCGATCATATCGTAGCGGTGCTTAGGCGAAGCCCTGCGTCGGTAGCAACATCATCACCGTCACCATGCCGTCGTGCTGACGAAACTCTCCGGCGAAACTCTGCTGGATCGGAGCTCGCGGGACGTCATCGAGTTGAACGTGTGCTGAACTCAGAGGTGCCGTGCGTTCGGTACTTGGATCGGTCGGATTGTGAAGACGTACGACTACATCAACTGCGTTGCGCTAACGCTTCCGCTTTCGGTCTACGAGGGTACATGGACACACTCTCCCCTCTCGTTGCTATGCATCACCATGATCTTGCGTGTGCGTAGGATTTTTTTTTTGAAATTAGTACGTTCCCCAACATGGCTCTGCTCCAACGTCAGGTTCATCAGCTCCACCCACACAGGCCAGTGAGACTGCGCCTTTATCTACTAAAGAGACTGCCAGGGCAACTGAAGGAGTTGTCCCTGAAGAAACTAAAAGGGCAACAAATGATGTTACTTATGAAGAAATTCCTAGGGCGACTGAAAGTGTCATGCCTGAAGAACCTGCCAGGGTGACTGCATCAGTCACGCCTGATGAAAATGCTCCAACCAGTTCCTCAGCAGCAGCTCCAACAACGACTTCATATTTGAATCTTATCACCCTTCCTTCTGCATCAGAAGTGAAGAAGACAAAGGCTGCTGAGAGAGAAGCTAAGAAGAGAAAGGCATCAGCTCCACCGATGTCTGAATCACTGAAGAAATTGAAGACATCAACTTTGTCTTCAATTGTCATTTCGATTGATGCAATTCCAATCTCATCAGCGCCCCCTGCTCGTAACCTTGAGAATCTTCAAATGGTTCCATATGGGGTGGATTTTGAAATCCCTCATGCTGATGATGAAGAAGAAGATACCCATTCCGCTGCTACCACAGAGCAAATGGATGAAGAAATTGAGGCTAACACTGATGTTTCTGCGCCTCAACAGACTGTTCAAACCCCTCAGCGTACACCGCCGATTGAACAAATTGAGGAGGAAGTGGATATCGATGGTGAAACAACTCCTCCACTCCATGATGAATATTGGGAAGCAGCTCACCCAAATTCGCCCCTCACCACTCCCCTCACGACAGAGCCTCAATCGCCTCAACGCACTGAAGAAATTCCAACTGGCTCTGAAGAACAACAACCATCGCTCCAAAGCATCCCTGGAGAAGTTCCAGCTGCAGCAGCTGATGAAATTGCTAATGATGATCCTGATGTTGATGTCATCAATGCATCTCCTCCACGTGCAGACTCAATTCCCTTAGCTGATACTGACACAGTTCCAACTGCCATAACTGAGGAAGTTGCTCGTGCTCTGGCCATCACCAATCCAAATGACTCAACTGGGTCTCCACGACCAGTACTTGATGTCATAAAGAAAAGGAAAAATCTTCAACCCGTCCCAGTGATGCCCAAGATAGGAAAAGGCCTCAAGCGGCCTAAATTTGATAATGCAAAATTCTTCGAAGAGAAGATTTTTTCGTTGGCGAGTCACCCTATGACTCGGCCAAGCTAAGGCGTTTGAGGTTCTCGACAAGAACACAGATGAACTTATATGCATCATTGATGTTTGACAAGAAGAAAGTATTTCCGCATCGCCATATTCCTCATGTGGATATGGAGTTGATTTCTTGCTTCCGGCCAGTTTTGAATGTAATACATGATGCTGGATTGCTAAACTTCTGCACAGATATCTGTGACTGGAATGAAGAACTTATTCTTCAATTTTATGCTACTGTGCACTTCTCGGGCAATGATGCCAATACTGCTACCTGGGTTCTGGACTGGATGAGTGAAGACACTCACTACAAAGCACCGACTGATGAATTACTTCATGCTCTTCCAGTGGATCCACCCCAAGAAGGAGCAAAACGAATATATGAAGAACCTGAGCCGCTGAACCATCTGATGCAAGTACTGATGAAGCCTATGGCTGATGACAATGCTCCAAGGACAACCTTCCTATTGAAGGATTTGCTATATGTGCCAAAGAATGTGTATCTTATTCTGGAAAAGACCCTCAGTCCGATCAAGAGTCACAATTCAGACACTGAAGAAGTTGTGGGAGTCATGAAGAATTTGCTGTTCCACATCATATATGGCACTCCCATCAACATTCATGATTGCCTCTTGAGGACTTTGGTCACAGTCCCGCATGATTTGAAGTATTATGCACCATGGATTATGAGATTCATCAAATCCCACTCCTCAATCCACCACAAGACTGATCTTCAGAATCACTTGAGTTATTTGCTTGAAGTCGAAGTTTTTCAAAGCACATTGTCCTCGGTATCTGGCAAAGGCAAGGAAGTCATTGATGAAGGAATGCATCCCCTTGATGGACAATTTTGTCAAACTATTTCCAGCTCAATAGCTGATGAATCTGCCAGCCAAGACACTGCAACCAAAGCCTCAAAGCCATCATCTTTACCAGAAGTACCATGGGTCATGACTGACCGTGATCTGCTTGTTAGTCTTCATAAAAAATTGGAAAGGCATCATCGATGGGTTAAGCGTCAATTTTCAGGTGTACAAGCAAACATGACTGTGACGCATAACGTTGCTCGCAAGAACAGATACTATCTCCATGAGATATTTGATCGCAGTTGGGCCACACTGTCCCATCTTAAGTCAGCTGAAGAACTTGCCGCTGAAGACATTTAGATGAATTTCGATTGGGCTGAACTGCCAAGGAAGAAATTCAATAATACTAAAGTCCCTCCGCTGATGCCAAGCTTCGAGTCTTCCTCATGCTCCACTGATCAAAATGAAGTTGTTGAAGACACTGCTGCTGGTCCCTCTGCACTGCACGACCCCAACAATGCTGGTGCTCCATCGTCCTCTCCATGATGATTTTCTTCAGGGGCGCTAGTTCTCAATATCCTCACATTTTGGTCATTTGATGACAAAAGGGGGAGAAGTTTGAGTTAGTCTTCAAGCGGGTTGTTATATGGGTTGTTTGTGCTTAAGTTGCAACTCTCGATTTCTTGAAATCCTTTGGATTTGCTCTATGATGAGTTGTAACTTAATAACTGTTGGTTGTCTGACTCTTATGCTTCATGTGACGCGCATGCTTTATTCCTCAAATATATCTGCTCATGCATGCACAATTTCGTCAGACACCAATTTTCATCATGCATCCATATTCTTCAAATAACTTATGATCATGCATGATTGGTTTCCAAGATATAGGGGGAGATCTCCACAAATTCAACCTGCCATGTGCATTTGCAATCCAAAGCAAATTCCTCATATGCACATCTTCAGGGGGAGATACTCAATATCTTGTAACCAATTTTCTTCAAACTCTGTACTTACTCTTCAATTATTTATGCTCCCATTGAAACCTAACCAATTTGTCATCAATCACCAAAAAGGGAGGGATTGTAAGTGCATCAAGTGCCCGTTAGTGGTTTTGGAGTATTGACAACAAATAGGGTGAGGAACTAATGAGTTTGTTAGTATACACAGGTGACAGAGTCATAGAAGATTTGGTTTAACACATGGAAGACGACCCCTAAAAATGTATTTTTCAACTGAAGAAATTGGTGATGAAATTGGTATGGCCTTTGAAGAAATTGAAGTGAAGACTTTGAAGCATGAAGACTTTAGTTTTCATAGTTTCTTTTCTTCTTCTTTGAGTCATAGGAAAAACCGTACTGTCAAAGGGGGTCTAGGTGAATCGTATTTCACATTTCCAAAGTCATGCTCAAACCTATACACAAAAGCCGCTTCGAGTGAAGCCTTTGGAAATCTCCTGTACAGTTGACGCAGTTGACAGCGGCAGTGACGCAGTTCATCTGGCCGCTGATGAATTTGGTCATGCTGAGGAGTTAGGAGTTCGCCAATGCGTTCTACCTAAAAGTGAGGAAATTGAGTGCCTTGACGAATTTTAGAGTTCAAATTTCGAGCGTTGTTGCGTCGCGTGCCAGCTGTCGAGTGGATCCTTATCCTGACAACAATCGAATCAGAGAAGAGCATTTATGACATTCCATGTCGGGTTGCCCTGGCTATAAATAGCCGCCCCCACAACAACTTGTTGGTTGGCTGCTCCGAGAGAAACTGACACTTGTCATAAGAGAGCATCCCATCCTTTGACATGTTTGAGAGAATCCTAAGTGAGGAAAAATCCAGAGCCAAAGTGATTGAGCGTCACTGAAGAGATTGATCTGTGTGGGCGTGTTACCTTTGAAGACTGTCATTCTTCCAGACGGTTAGGCATCAAGTTCTGAGTACACCAAGAGTCATTGTGGTGTGCCGGTGAACAAGTGATACGTCCATTTTGCATCATGCTTTTATGTTGATATTTATTGCATTATGGGCTGTTGTTACACTTTATATCACAATACTTATGGCTATTCTCTCTTATTTTACAAGGTTTACATGAAGAGGGAGAATGCCGACAGCTGGAATTCTGGACTGGAAAAGGAGCAAATATTAGAGACCTATTCTGCACAACTCCAAAAGTCCTGAAACTTCATGGAGCATGTTTTTGGAATAAATAAAAAATATTGGGCAAAGAAAATACCAGAGGGGGCCACCAGCCAACCACAAGGGTGGAGGGCGCGCCCCACCCCCTGGGCGCGCCCCTGACCTTGTGGGCCTCCGGTGCCCATCTACTATATGGTGTCTTTTACCCTGGAAAAAAAATCATAAGGAAGCTTTCGGGACGAAGCGCCGCCATCTCGAGGCGGAACCTGGCCAGAACCCATCTAGGGCTCCGGCGGAGCTGTTCTGCCGGGAAAACATCCCTCTCGGAGGGGGAAATCATCACCATCGATCCTCTCATCAAGGGAGGGTCGATCTCCATCAACATCTTCACCAGCACCATCTCCTCTCAAACCCTAGTTCATCTCTTGTATTCGATCTTGGTCCCAAAACCTTAGATTGGTACCTGTGGGCTGCTAGTAGTGTTGATTACTCCTTGTAGTTGATGCTACTTGGTTTATTCGGTGGAAGATCATATGTTCAGATCCTTAATGATAATTAATACTCCTCTGATTTTGATTATGAATATGCTTTGTGAGTAGTTACGTTTGTTCCTGAGGACATGGGAGAAGTCTTGTTATAAGTAATCATGTGAATTTGGTATTCGTTCGATATTTTGATGAGATGTATGTTGTCTCTCCTCTAGTGGTGTTATGTGAACACCGACTACATGACACTTCACCATTATTTGGGCCTAGGGGAAGGCATTGGGAAGTAATAAGTAGATGATGGGTTGCTAGAGTGACAGAAGCTTAAACCCTAGATTATGCGTTGCTTCGTAAGGGGCTGATTTGGATCCATATGTTCCATGCTATGGTTAGGTTTACCTTAATTCTTCTTTCGTAGTTGCGGATGCTTGCGAGAGGGGTTAATCATAAGTGGGAGGCTTGTCCAAGGAAGGGCAGCACCCAAGCAGCGGTCCACCCACATATCAAATTATCAAAGTAACGAACGTGAATCATATGAGCATGATGAAAACTAACTTGACAATAATTCCCATGTGTCCTCGGGAGCACTTTGCTTCATATAAGAGTTTGTCTAGGATTGTCCTTTGCTACAAAAAGGATTGGGCCACCTTGCTGCACCTTGTTAACTTTATTTACTTGTTACCCGTTATGATTTATCTTATCACAAAACTATCTGTTACTGATAATTTCAGTGCTTGCAGAGAATACCTTGCTGAAAACCACTTTTCATTTCAGTGCCCATATTGTCTCCTAAATATTCTACGAAGATCTTTATCGGTCGAACCATTATGACAACATACGTAATTCCCTTTGTCCATCGGTATGTTACTTGCCCGAGATTCGATCGTCGGTATCTTCATACCTAGTTCAATCTCGCTACCGGCAAGTCTCTTTACTCGTTCTGTAATACATCACCTCGTGACTAAACTCCTTAGTCATTTTCTTGCAAGCTTATGATGTGTATTACCGAGAGGGCCCAGAGATACCTCTCCGATACTCGGAGTGACAAATCCTAATCTCGATCTATGCCAACTCAACAAACAGCTTCAGAGATGCATGTAGAGCATCTTTATGTTCACCCAGTTACGTTGTGACGTTTGATAGCACACAAGGTATTCCTCCGGTATCTGGGAGTTGCATAATCTCATAGTCGAAGGAATATGTATTTGACATGAAGAAAGCAATAACAATAAACTGAACGTTCAATATGCTAAGCTAACGGATGGGTCTTTTCCATCACATCATTCTCCTAATGATGTGATCCTGTTATCAAATGACAACACATGTCTATGGTTAGGAAACCTTAACCATCTTTGATCAACGAGCTAGTCTAGTAGAGGCTTACTAGGGACACAGTATTTGTTTATGTATTCACACATGTATTTAAGTTTCCGATCAATACAATTCTAGCATGAATAATAAACCTTTATCATGAATAAGGAAATCTAATATAATAAAATAACGACTTCATTATTACCCCTACGGCATATTTCCTTCAGTCTGCCACTTGCACTAGAGTCAATAATCTAGTTCACATCACCATGTGATTTAACACCCATAGTTCACATCGCCATGTGACCAACACCCAAAGAGTTTACTAGAGTCAATAATCTAGTTCAAATCGCCATGTGATTAACACCCAAAAAGTATTAGGGAGTGATCATGTTTTGCTTGTGAGAGAAGTTTTGTCAAGGGATTTGTCACATTCAAATCCATATCTATTTTGCAAATTTCTATGTCTATAATGCTCCGCATGGAGCTACTATAGCGAATTGCTCCCACTTTCAATATTTATCCAGATTGAGACTCAGAGTCTTCCGAATCACCGTCAAAGCTTGCATCCACGTAACCCTTCAGGACGAACTCTTTATTACCTCCATAATCGAGAAATATCTCCTTGGTCATCTTAGGTAACTAATGATAATTTTGACCGCTGTCCAGTGATCTACTCCCGGATCACTATTGTACCCCCTTGCCAAACTCATGGCAAGGTACACAACAGGTTTGGTACACAACATGGCATACTTTATAGAACCTATGGCTGAGGCATAGGGAATGACTTTCATTCTCTCTCTATCTATCTTCTCCCGTGGCGGGTTTTGAGTCTTACTCAACTTCACACCTTGTAACACAGGAAAGAACCCTTTCTTTGACTGATCCATTTTGAACTTCTTCAAAACTTTATCAAGGTATGTGCTTTGTGAAATTCCCATTAAGCGTCTCGATCTATCCCTATAGATCTTGATGCCCAATATATAAGCAGCTTCACCGAGGTCTTTCATTGAAAATTTCTTATTCAAGTATCCTTTTATGCTATCCAGAAATTATATATCATTTCCAATCAACAATATGTCATCCACATATAATATTAGAAATGTTACAGAGCTCCCACTCACTTTCTTGTAAATACATGCTTCACCGTAAGTCTGTATAAAACCATATGCTTTGATCACCTCATCAAAGCGTATATTCCAACTCATAGATGCTTGCACCAGTCCATATATGGATCGCTGGAGCTTGCACACATTGTTAGCACCTTTAGGATCGACAAAACCTTCTGGTTGCATCATATACAACTCCTCTTTAAGAAATCCATTAGGGAAAGCAGTTTTGACGTCCATTTGCGAGATTTCATAATCATAAAATGCGACAATTGCTAACATGATTCGGACAGACTTAAGCATCGCTACGGGTGAGAAAGTCTCATCGTAGTCAACTCCTTGAACTTGTCGAAAACCTTTCGCGACAAGTCGAGCTTTGTAGACAGTAAAATTACCATCAACTTCAGTCTTCTTCTTGAAAATCCATTTATTTTCTATGGCTTACCGATCATCGGGCAAGTCCATCAAAGTACACACTTTGTTCTCATACATGGATCCTATCTCAGATTTCATGGCCTCAAGCCATTTATTGGAATCTGGGCTCATCATAGCTTCTTCATAGTTCGTAGGTTCGCCTTGGTCTAATAACATGACTTCCAGAACAGAATTACCATACCACTCTGGTGCGGATCGTGCTCTGGTTGACCTACAAAGTTCAGTAGTAACTTGATCTAAAGTTTCATGATCATCTTCATTAGCTTCTTCTCTAGTTGGTGTAGGCATCACGGGAACATTCTTCTCTGATGTACTACTTTCCAATTCAAGAGAAGGTACAATTACCTCATCAAGTTCTACTTTTCCTCCTACTCACTTCTTTCGAGAGAAACTCCTTCTCTAGAAATGTTCCATTCTTGGCAACAAAGACCTTGCCTTCGGATCTGTGGTAGAAGGTGTACCCAATTTTTTCCTTAGGGTATCCTATGAAGACGCACTTCTCCGATTTGGGTTCGAGCTTATCAGGTTGAAGCCTTTTGACATAAGTGTCGTAACCCCAAACTTTAAGAAACAACAGCTTAGGTTTCTTGCGAAACCACAGTTCATATGGTGTCGTCTCAACGGATTTAAAAGGTGCCCTATTTAACGTGAATTCGGCTATCTCTAATGCATAATCCCAAAATGATAGTGGTAAATCGGTAAGAGACATCATAGATCACACCATATATAATAAAGTATGGTTACAACATTCGGACACACCATTACGCTGTGGTGTTCTAGGTGGCATGAGTTGTGAAACTATTCCACATTGTTTTAAATGAAGGCCAAACTCGTAACTCAAATATTCGCCTCCGCGATCAGATCGTAGAAACTTTATTTTCTTGTTACGATGATTCTCCACTTCACTCTTAAATTCTTTGAACTTTTGAAATGTTTTAGACTTGTGTTTCGTTAAGTACATATACCCATACCTACTCAAATCATCTGTGAAGGTCAAAAAATAACGATACCCGCCTCATGCTTCAACACTCATCGGACCACATACATCGGTATATATTATTTCCAATAAGTCATTAGCTCGCTCCATTGTTCTGGAGAACGGAATTTTAGTCATCTTGCCCATGAGGCATGGTTCGCAAGTATCAAATGATTCATAATCAAGTGATTGCAAAAGTCCATCTGAATGTAGTTTCTTCATGCGCTTTACACCAATATGACCTAAACGACAATGCCACAAGTATGTTGCACTATCATTATCAACTTTGCATCTGTTGGCATCAATATTATGAATATGTGTATCACTACGATCGAGATTCAATAAACCATTCACATTGGGTGTATGAACATAGAAGGTTTTATTCATATAAACAGAACAACAATTATTCTCTGACTTAAATGAATAACCGTATTGCAATAAACATGATCTAATCATATTCATGCTCAACGCAAACACCAAATAACATTTATTTAGGTTTAACACTAATCCCGAAGGTAGAGGGAGTGTGCGATGGTGATCGTATCAACCTTGGAATTACTTCCAACACACATCGTCACCTCGTCTTTAACTAGCCTGTGTTTATTTTGCAACTCCTGTTTTGAGTTGCTACTCTTAGCAAACCAATATCAAACACCGAGGGGTTGCTATAAACACTAGTAAATTACACATCAATAACATGTATATCAAATATACCTTTGTTCACTTTGCCATTCTTCTTATCCGCCAAGTATTTGGGGCAGTTCCGCTTCTAGTGACCATTCCCTTTTCAGTAGAATCACTCAGTTTCAGGCTTGGGTCCAGCTTTGGCTTCTTCCCGGGAGTGGCAACTTGCTTGCCATTCTTCTTGAAGTTCCCTTTCTTCCCCTTGCCCTTTTTCTTGAAACTAGTGGTCTCGTTAATCATCAACACTTGATGCTCTTTCTTGATTTCTACCTTCGCCGATTTCAGCATCGCGAAGAGCTCGGGAATCGTTTTCGTCATCCCTTGCATATTATAGTTCATCATGAAGTTCTAGTAGCTTGGTGATAGTGACTAGAGAATTCTGCCAATCACTATCTTATCTGGAAGATTTACTCCCACTTGATTCAAGCGATTGTAGTACCCAGACATTTTGAGCACATGCTCACTGGCTGAGCCATTCTCCTCCATCTTGTAGGCAAAGTACTTGTCAGAGGTCTCATACCTCTCGACATGGGCATGAGACCGAAATACCAATTTTAGCTCTTGGAACATCTCATATGCTCCGTGGCGTTCAAAATTTGAAGTCCCGGTTCTAAGCCGTAAAGCATAGTGCACTAAACTACCAATTAGTCATCATATCGAGCTTGCCAAACATTCATAACGTGTGCATCGGCTCCTGCAATAGGTCTGTCACCTAGCGGTGCATCAAAGACATAATTCTTCTGTGCAGCAATGAGGATAATCCTAAGATCACGGACCTAGTCCGCATTATTGCTACCATCATCTTTCAAATTATTTTTCTCTAGGAACATATCAAAAACATAGGGGAGCTACAACGCGAGCTATTGATCTATGACATAATTTGTAAATACTATCAGGACTAAGTTCATGATAAATTAAAGCTCAATTAATCAAATTACTTAAGAACTCCAACTTAAATAGACATCCCTCAAGTCATCTAAGTGATACGTGATCCAAATCAACTAACCCATGTCCGATCATCACGTGAGATGGGGTAGTCATCAATGGTGAACATCTCTATGTTGATCATATCTACTATATTATTCACATTCGACCTTTCGGTCTCCAGTGTTCCGAGGCCATGTCTGTACATGCTAGGCTCGTCAAGTTTAACCTAAGTATTCCGTGTGTGCAAAACTGTCTTGCACCTGTTGTATGTGAATGTAGAGTCTATCACACCCGATCATCACATGGTGTCTCAACACGACGAACTGTAGCAATGGTGCATACTCAGGGAGAACACTTTTACCTTGAAATTTAGTGAAGGGATCATCTTATAATGCTACTGCCGTACTAAGCAAAATAAGATGCATAAAAGATAAACATCACATGCAATACAAATATGTGACATGATATGGCCATCATCATCTTGTGCTTTTGATCTCCATCGCTAAAGCATCATCATGATCTCCATCGTCACTGGATTGACACCTGTCGTTGCGTCGAGGTCGTCATGCCAACTATTGCTTCTAAAACTATCGCTAACGCATAGTGATAAAGTAAAGGAATTACATGGCGTTTGCACTTCATACAATAAAGAGACAACCCTAAGGCTCCTGCCGGTTGTCGATATTACAAAACATGATCATCTCATACATCAACATATATCACATCATATCTTGACCATATCACATTACAACATGCCCTGCAAAAACAAGTTAGACATCCTCTACTTTGTTGTTGCAAGTTTTACGTGGCTGCTATGGGTTTCTAGCAAGAACCGTTCTTACCTACACAAAACCACAATGGTGTTTCATCAAGTTTGCTGTTTTAACCTTCTTCAAGGACCGGCCGTAGTCAAATTCGATTCAACTAAAGTAGGAGAAACAGACACTCGCCAGACACCTTTATGCAAAACTAGTTGCATGTCTGTAGGTCGAACCGGTCTCATGTGCGTGGACATGTAAGGTTGGTCCAGGCTGCTTCATCCCACGATACCGCTGAATCAAAGTAAGACGTTGGTGGTAAGCAGTATGACTATTGATAACCCACAAGTGTAGGGAGTCGTTTGTAGCCTTCTTCGATAAATAAGAGTGTCGAACCCAACGAGGAGCTAAAGGCAGAACAAATATTCCCTCAAGTTCTATCGACCACCGATACAACTCTACGCACACTTAACGTTTGCTTCACCTAGAACAAGTATGAAACTATTTTGCAAGAATAAAACTATGAGTACTTTGCGAGAATAAAACTATGAATAAATTGCAAGGTAATAATAGTGGATAGCTTTTGTCAACAAGAAATTCATTTGTCCCTAGGCAGTCGATAACAAGTACTAGTAACCATTCTTGTAATTCTATATGAGGGAGAGGCATGAGCTAACATACTTTCTCTACTTGGATCATATGCACTTATGATTGGACCCCTAGAAAGCATCCGCAACTACTAACGATCATTAAGGTCGTGAAAACCAACCATAGCATTAAGTATCAAGTCCTCTTTATCCCATACGCAACAACCCACTTACTCGGGTTTAAGCTTCTGTCACTCTCGCAACCCACCATAAGCGAATCATGAACATATTGCAACACCCTACAACAGGGATCCCTCACTTTTGTGCGAGACGGAGGGCACCATAGGACAACACCATAGGACAGCACCATAAATAAAATATACAATCATACCAACCAAGATCACGATTAACCCATAGGAAAAACGGATCTACTCAAACATCATAGGATAACTATAGATCATTGGGAAATAATATATGGAGTTGACCATGTTTAAGTAGAAATTACATCGGGGAAAAGAGGTGTTATACCGCTGCATAGAGGGGGAGAAAGTTGGTGTTGACGGTAGCAAGGTTGTTGATGTAGATCGCCGTCACGATCCTAGCCCCGGCGGCACTCTGGCACCACCGGCATAGAGGGGGAGAGAGCCCCCCTCCTTCTTCTTCTTCCTTGGCCCCCCTAGACGGGAGGAGAGTCGCCCCTCTGGTCCATGGCCTCCATGGCGGCGGAGGGGCGGGAGCCCCTCTGAGATTGGATCTCCCTCTCTGTTCTCTTCTGTTTCGCGTTTCCCCGATCTGGCCAAAAACCGTTCTTATATTCCGGGGGATCCGTAACTCCGATTGAGCTGAAATTTTAACACATTTTTTTTCCGGATATAAGCTTCCTGGCACCCTAAGTAGAGACCCAACCGACCTACAAGGTGAGCATAAGACACCTGGGTGCGCCTGGGGCCTAGGGCGCGTCCTGGTGGGTTGTGGGCACTATGGGCCCCCGTTTGCAATGATTCCACCTCCCAAAAATCACATATATTCCAAAATAATTCTCCGTAAATTATTATCACGTTTGGACTTCGTTTGATATGGATTTTCTGTGAAACAAAATACATGCAAAAAAACAGGAACTGGCACTGGGCACTGGATCAATAGGTTAGTCCAATAAATCATATAAAAAGTTGCCAAAAATATGTGAAAGTTGTATAACACTGGAATGAAACAATCAAAACTTATAGATACGCCAGAGGCGTATCAACTATCACAGCCGACAACTCTTTGTGTTCTACTCGTGCGTATCATCTACGCATAGACCTGGCTCTGATACCATTGTTAGGAAACGTTGCATGGAAAAAAAATCTACGCACACGCAATGATCTCTCCATGGAGATGCATAGCAACAAAGGGGAGAGTGTGTCTACGTACCCTCGTAGACCGTAAGCGGAAGTGTTTCACAACGCGGTTGATGTAGTCAAACTTTCTTCGCGCTCCACCGATCGAGTACCGAACGTACGACACCTCTGAGTTCTGCACACGTTCAAGTCGATGACGTCCCTCGCCTTCTTGATCCAGCAAGACATCGAGGTAGAAGATGAGTTCCATCAGCACGTAGGTGTTGTGACGGTGATGGTGAAGTGATCCTCGCAAGGCTTCGCCTAAGCACCACGAGAATACGACCGGGGGTGTAAACTGTGGAGGGGGGCGCCGCACATGGCTAACAATTGATGTTGTTAGCTAGGCGCCCCCTTCCCACATATATATAGGTGGGAGGGGGGGAGGAGCAGCCAAAGGAGGCGCCCAAGTAGGAGGCATCCTACTTGGGGTCCCTCCCAAGCCGCGCCCCCTCTTTCCTTATTAGGAGTGCGGGGAAAGGTAGGGGAGGGTGGCCCCCCTCCCCCGTTTCCTTTCTCCCATGAGAGGGAAAGGCAGGAGGGGCTAGCCCTCCCCCTGTTCCTTCCCTAGGGCTGGCCAAACAAGGGAGGGGGAGCACTGATGACCCACAAGTATATGGGATCAATTGTAGCCTTTTCGATAAGTAAGAGTGTCGAACCCAACGAGGAGCAGAAGGAAATGACAAGTGGTTTTCAGCAAGGTAATGTGTGCAAGTGCTGAAATTGCAAGTAGCAGAATGGTTTGATAGTAAGGTGATTTGTAACGAGCAAGTAACGGTAACGGTAACAAAAGTCGAGCAAGGTAGCCCAATCCTTTTGAGGCAAAGGACAGGCCAAAACGGTCGCTTATAATAAGCAAAGCGTTCTTGAGGGTACACAGGAATTTCATCTAGTCACTTTCATCATATTGGTTTGATTTGTGTTCGCTACTTTGATAATTTGATATGTGGGTGGACCGGTGCTTAGGTGTTGTTCTTACTTGAACAAGCCTCCTACTTATGATTAACCCCCTCGCAAGCATCCGCAACTACGAGAAAAGTATTAAGAATAAATTCTAACCATAACATTAAACTTTTGGATCCAATCAGTCCCTTACGGAATAGCGCATAAACTAGGGTTTAAGCTTCTGTCACTCTCGCAACCCCATCATCTAATTACTACTCCACAATGCATTCCCTTAGGCCCAAATATGGTGAGGTGTCATGTAGTCGACGTTCACATGACACCACTAAGGGAATCACAACATACATACTATCAAAATATTGAACACATATCAAGTTCACATGATTACTTGCAATAAGATTTCTCCCGTGACCTCAAGAACAAAAGAAACTACTCACAAATGATATCATGCTCAAGATCAGAGGGGTATTAAATATCATATTGGATCTGAACATATAATCTTCCACCAAATAAACCATATAGTAATCAACTACAAGATGTAATCAACACTACTAGTCACCCACAAGTACCAATCTATAGTTCCGGTACAAAGATTGAACACAAGAATGAACTAGGGTTTGAGAGGTGATGGTGTTGTTGAAGATTTTGATGGAGATTGCCCTCCCCTAGACGAGAGAGTTGTTGGTGATCATGATGACGATGATTTCCCCCTCCGGAAGGGAAGTTCCCCCGGCGGAATCACTCCATCGGAGGGCAAAAGTGCTCCTGCCCAAGTTCCATCTCGAGACGGCGGCGCTCCGTCCCGAAAGTTCTCTCCTTATATTTTCTAGGTCAAAATGACTTATATAACAAAAGATGGGCACCGGAGGTGGGCTGGGGTGAGCACAACCCATCAGGGCGTGCCTGGGGGGCCAGGCGCGCCCTGGTGTCTTGTGCTCACCAGGTGGCCCCCCTCCGGTGGTTATTTGCTCCAATATTTCTTATTTATTCCATAAAAAATCCTCGTGAAGTTTCAGCTCATTTGGAGTTGTGCAGAATAGGTAGCCTAACGTAGCTTTTTCAGGTCCAGATTTCCAGCCGCCGGAATTCTCCCTCTTTGTGTGTACCTTGCATATTATGAGAGAAAAAGCATTAGAATTACTCCAAAAAGCACTATTATGGATAAAAACATCATAAATAACCGTAGGTAAACATGATGCAAAATGGACGTATCAACTCCCCAAGCTTAGACCTCGCTTGTCCTCAAGCAAAAACCGAAATCGAAAAACATGTCCACATGCTTAGAGAGATAGGTGTCGATAAAAATAAAGTACGGACATAGAAGCATCATGTGAATTATTATAACAGCAACAAACTTTAACATAAAACTTTTATCATAGACTTCTCGTGAATAAGTAACAATTCATCACACTATCAAAGTATAAAGCATAAACTCTATTGGAAACTAACAAACTATGTTCTCAGTCAACTTTGCAACTAAAATTCATCATCTTTTCAGGAAGGGTCGCGTATCGGAGCCTTTAGGCAAGTCCACATACTCAACCATCATATAGTCTTCTATGATTGCTAACACTCGCCGCATACACATGAGCAAAACGTTTCAACCGGACACATAGAAAGATAGGGGCTTATAGTTTCGCCACCCAACTTATTCACCTCAAGAGTGATGTCAACAATAATAACTCATGCTACCCATATTCAACTGGACATATGTGCCTAGATCTTTCCTCACACTACAAAAAAATACACTTCCGTGATGATACGTGTTTGTCACAATAGGTCACGTTTTTTGTCATGCATGTACATCCATGACAATTTTATGACAGAATCAAGATAGTCATACATGTGCTGTCGTAGAAGTGTTCCATGACATTACCAAAATTATCATCACGGAAGTGTCCACTTCCATGACGATAAATCGCGCGTCACAGAAGTGTTTTCGTCAAGGGTGACCGACACGTGGCATCCACCGTAACGGGTCGCCGTTAAGCTATCGGGTCCGGTTTTGGATCCGATAACCCGTTAACAGCCCGGACCAATGGGAAATTTCCACGTGTAAAATTCTGATTGGCCGGAGGAAACACGTGTGAGCTCGTCAGTGGGTCAGATAGGCGCCTATGATATGTCGACACGTGCGACGACCCACCACTGGCCCATTTAGCTTACAAAGGACGGCCCGTTTGACTTGTTCAAAAGTTAGCGGGCTGGCCCATGAAAACCCTGTTAACGGTTTCTTCGCACATAGCCCATTTTACGGCCCGGTAACTCACGGTCCATCAGGGCCTACACAAAATCGGCCCAACCACGTCATGTGGGCCGTCAAATATAGCACCAGCCCATTTCACATTCGGCCCATGTATGGCCCACGATGTCTTTCGGCCCATGTGAGACCTTCGTATCTTTAGGCCCTTTAGAGGCCCACGGTGACTCTAGCCCATAATGAACAGTAAATTTCTTTGTACCCGTTAACGGCCCATGATTCACATGGGCCGTTTCCAGCCCGTGTTAGCTTTCGGCCTACTGACGGCCATACATTCTTGGGCTCCTTTCCGGCCCTCGATGACTTCTGGCCCGTTACTGGCCTGTTCCCCTTATGGGCCAAATTCGGCCCGTGGCAAGAGTCGGCCCGTTTCTGGCCTGTTAACCCGTTGCGCCATTTCCAGCCCTTCCTATATTCTGGCCCATTAACGACCCGTTATGCCTGTGACAGAATTAAGCCTTTGCTGTCCTTCGGCCTGTTAACGGCCCGTTACCATGCTAGGCCGATACCAATTACGCCGTTTACGGCCCATGTAGACCCATTTATCCGACGGCCCAAGGCCCACCGATTCTACGGCCGTGTTGGAGGCCCATTTAAAGACGGCCCATAGGAGGCCCATGGATCCTACGGCCCGTAGCAGGGTCAAGGTTACCACGGTCCGTATATGGCCCATGGTTGTTGCGGCCACTAGCAAACCAGGGAAAAAGAAGACTAGGAAATAAATAAGCCCGAAACTAACGCTAGGCTATTAAGGTGATTGCACAGATTACATCCACTGGGCATCAAAGATCACCACCAGTGTAAATATAAGGAACACCCTACACTATACAAAAATGGCTTGCTGTTTTCTTCAGGCGGTGGCTGCATGTTAAGAACAAATTACAACTATAAAACAAAAGGAAGGTCGGCATAAAAGTTAACAGTCTGGGAGATAAATGCACCACCAGAACTTCAAAAGCTCAGTTCATTTGACCTGACTGTTACGCTTTCATGCTGTATTGTCCGATGGAGCACCATAACCTTCGCCTTCATTTCTCCTAGGCTCCTGAACAACATAGAAAATGTCTGATAGTCTGGTTTCAAAACCATGCATACCTTGACGACACTGAACAATGTCTGTCCTTGTTTCACAAAGGGTCTCTGTTAGGGAATGGACTTGTGTCTGGAGCGCAAATACAACATTGTTTTGAGCTTGCATATCTTGATCATGAGGCAGTTTGGACGATATTGCCTTAACAACCAACCCAGTATTATGCAGGAACGTGCTTTTGGCACAGTTAGTGGACAACTACTGACCCACTGCAGCAAGAGCTGACATTGCGGTTATAGTTGCCTCGCCACCTTCAGAAGGTGGCGGTTCCACCATTTTTTCCATAGCTTGCTGAAAAGTTGAGTTTTTACATTAGCAATACCAGAACAGAAGATATTAAGGAGGCAACAAAACTAAACAAAATAGCTTTGGTCTATATACAGAACTTATTCTGGTGAACCCATGTAAAATTAGTTGTATTTTACTGCAAAGTACATAATAAAACCAGGTTCCAAACAAATGACCATGTACCATGGCTAATGTATTGTCTATTTCTTCACATTTGTAGCGACCAGACGTCAAATGGTCTGTGCTGCTGTGCACCAGTGTCATCCCTGGATCAGTAATGCTGACACGCACAGTACAAATGGAGGATTTATAACAGAGTAGCAATCACACACTTATTACATCGAATATCTCCGAAGAGATTAAGTATGATAAACATGGCTTAAGGCCATCTAATAACGATAACAGCGGAAGACTTGGAAGATAAGTGAGTCCATCAACTCCAGCGGCATCACTGAGTATAAGACCACGACCTAAGGCACCTTACTCATCGTCTGAAAAGTCTGCAACATGAAACGTTGCAGCCCGAAAACGGGTCAGCACATAGAATATGCTGGCAATGTAACACATAGAGAGTAATGAACAGTAAATATGCTATACTACATGCATAAATGGCTGGTGGAAAGCTCTATGGTTACAGTTTTGCGAAAAGCCAATTTTCCCTGCTGCAAAGGAATAAATTTTATTTAACTATCATGGTGGTTGTGAAACATTGAGAAGGTACCTCCAACTCAATCCATATTAGGTGTCATCATTAACCCAACAAAATTAATTAAAAGTAACATGGTGATGAGATTCAAATGATAATCCAGGTACTAGATACTCAAGTTGTCCATAACCGGGGACACGGCTAACCATGATCAGTTTGTACACTCTGCAGAGGTTTGCGCACTTTTCCCCACAAGACTCGATCGCCTCCGCTTGATTCTCGCACTGCATGATGTTTGAGAAACGGATGACCGAGACAGTCTTTCAGAAACAATCACTCTTTACTCTGGATGGACCGGTACACCTACTTTCCCCTACATCTGCTAGTCCACCTCTTCAAGAGATCATGTGACCTACTCAACTATGCTAGAGCCCATAATAGCTTGTGGCTGCAGACGGAAGTTTCTAGCATGAATAATCTTATGATCCCTTTGAGCCTGGGTGGCGGACCTTATAAAATTAGACAACACTGGGTTCTCCAGGTGCCTCAATCCACCCAGATGTGAGTTTTAGTTGCCACCTTAAGTTGAACCATTAATAAACATCTCACATCTGTCATGAATATCTCTCAAACCCAATCAACGTCTACGAGCATAGCATGGCAATAATAATAGCAACGTAGAAGTAACTCCCAAGGGTTTGATAAGAAAACAGGTAATAGGTACTACCTCAACTACTTCCCAGCTCCCACAATTTAATCAGATCCTAATCATGCAATTGTTTGAGGAATAGATCTAATTCAATAAAACTGGGTATGGAAAGTATGATCAAAGTGTTACTTGCCTTGCTGATGATCCGCAAAACCTAGCGATTCGAAGTAACAAGCGGCACACTCCGGGTACTCTATCGCAAACAAACAAACATACAATCAGTACTCATCTATGCACAGGTAAAACTCGAATGAAAGATCCAACCAGAAAGTCCAACTTAAGAACTCCGGTTTGCAAAAAGAATCAACTCGAAAGAAGCAACGAAAGTCAAACGGCGAAAGAAAATAGCTTCGTTTACTAATCTGGATCTAGGTCAAATTTTACTGTAGCAAAAACTTGTTTGAGTAGGTTAAACGGAAAGAGAATTTCGAGACGAAACTCTAGGCGCTTGAATCGCCTGATTCCGATAAACGAGCGAGAAGTTAAACAGAATCGAAGATTCGATCAGAAATCGAATCTGAGATAATCGCAGAAAAATCCGACGAAAAGAAAAACGGACGAACGGTTAAAGAACGGACGTTCGTTAACAGAGAAAAACCGACGAACGCGTTCGTTAAAACGACCGGTTCGGTAAATGCTCGCAAAATAATAAAACCGAAAAAACCAATCTAGGATTTTTTTAAACGAATGGTTTTTTTAAAGAAAACCGGCAACCGAACGGGCGGCGAGGTACCTCGTCGGGGCGTGCTCCGGCGGGGCTCCGGCAGCTCGAGGCGAGGGGCGGCGGGGTCGGGCGGCTTGGGGCGAGGGGCGGGGCTCCGACGAGCGGCGGCGGCGGCGTAAAGCGGCGGCGGCGCGGGCTCCGGTGCGGGCGGCGGCGGGTGAGGTGAGAGGAGGAGGGATGCGGGGTATTTATATGGGGGGGGGGGGCGGAGGTGGCTTGGGGAAGGGGGCGCCGGCGGGCTCCTGCGGAGCTCGGACTCTGAGCGGCGGCGGCGGCCGTGCCGTGCGCGAGGAGGAGAGGTCGCGGGGGTGGGCCGGCGGTCTGGGCTCGGCCCAGCGCGGGCGCGCGCGCAGTTTTTTTTTAAACGTTCCACGGAAAATAATTCACAGAAAAATAAATAAAAGTCAGAAAAATATAAAATAAATTTTCCCCGTCTAGTTAGAAAATCTAGAATAGGGTGAACATTTTTTTTAACACAAAATGAATATTTTGAAAACATGCAATATTTTTAATGCAATAAAAATAGCAAATAAAATCCAAATAATTCCAATAAATGATTTTAACATTTTTCCTCCAGTATTTCAATTGTTTTGGAGAAGTCATATTTTCTCCTCTCGTTTATTTTTAGAATGAAATATTATTTCGGAGAGAAATAATTAAAACCAAAATCCTCGTCTTAATATTTGATGAAAATCAAATATGAAAATTCGAGAAAAATCCCCAACTCTCTCCGAGGGTCCTTGAGTTGCTGAGGATTTATCGAGGATTTGTCAAAGTGCAATAAAACATGCTATGCAATGATGATCTATGTATAACATACCAAATTGAAAATTTGGGATGTTACAAACCTACCCCCCTTATGATGAATCTCGCCCTCGAGATTCGGGTTGGCTAGAAAACAGGTGGGAGTGGTCCTTCCGTAGATCTTCCTCTCGCTCCCAGGTGGCTTCATCCTCCGTGTGGTGACTCCACTGAACTTTGCAAAACTTGATAACCTTTCTGCGGGTAACTCGGCTGGCATACTCAAGAATCTTAACTGGTTTCTCCTCATAGTCAAATCACTTTCCAGCTGAATCGCTTCCAGTGGCACAGTATCTCTCAGCGGTATCTCAGCCATCTCTGCGTGGCACTTCTTCAGTTGCGAAACGTGAAATACATCATGAACTCCAGACAATCCTTCGGGCAATTCCAGCTTGTAAGCAACTTCTCCCATACGTTCCACAACTCTGTATGGTCCGACAAAACGGGGTGCTAACTTTCCCTTAACTCCAAAGCGCTTCACTCCTCGAAGGGGTGATACTCGAAGATACACTCTGTCTCCGACTACGTGAACTGTCTCCTTTCGTTTAGAATCTGCATAACTCTTCTGTCTGGACTGGGCTACTTTGAGCCTATCGCGAATCAACCTCACTTTCTGTTCAGACTCCTTAATCAAATCTGGTCCAAACAACTGACGGTCTCCAACTTCGTCCCATAACGACGGTGTTCTACACCTCCTTCCGTACAAGGCTTCGAAAGGGGCCATCTTCAAACTGGTCTGATAACTGTTGTTATAAGAAAACTCCGCATATGGCAAATTGTCGTCCCAACTGGATCCATAATCTAGTGCACATGCTCTCAACATGTCCTCCAAAATCTGGTTGACTCTCTCGGTCTGTCCATCTGTCTGTGGGTGGAAAGCTGTACTAAATTCCAGCCTGGTTCCCAATGTTTCATGTAACTGCTTCCAAAACTTCGAGGTAAATTGGGTTCCTCTGTGTGATACAATGGTCCTCGGAACTCCATGCAAACATACGATCCTGGTCATGTATATCTTTGCCAACTTAGCACTGGTGTAAGTGGTCTTCACTGGAATGAAATGAGCCACTTTCGTCAAACGGTCGACTACAACCCATATCGAGTCATAGCCTGAACGAGTCCTGGGTAATCCTGTGATAAAATCCATGCCTATTTTATCCCACTTCCATTCGGGTATCGGCAATGGTTGTAGCAATCCTGCTGGCTTCTGATGCTCTGCCTTCACTCTCTGACATACATCACAAACTGCTACGTATTCCGCAATATCCTTCTTCATTCCAGTCCACCAGAAAATATTCTTCAAATCCAAATACATCTTCGTATTTCCTGGGTGAATCGAGTATGGTGAATCATGGGCTTCTTGCAAAATCAATTTCCTGATCTCCGGATCATTTGGTACATATACGCGGTCCTCAAACCACAAGGTATCGTGCTCATCCTCACGAAATCCCTTGGCTTTTCCTTTGCTCATCTTCTCCTTTATCTCTTCAATCTCCTTGTCTGTCTTCTGAGCTTCTCTGATCCTTTCCATCAAGGTAGACTGAATCTCCAATGTCGCTAAATAGCCTCTTGGGACTATTTCCAAACATAGCTCGCGAAGGTCCTCGGCTAACTCCTGAGGTATCTCTCCTGTCATGAGGGTGTTTATATGACTCTTGCCGCTCAACGCGTCTGCTACTACGTTAGCCTTTCCTGGGTGATAATGCAATCTCATATCATAATCTTTAATGAGCTCCAGCCATCTCCTCTGTCTGAGATTTAACTCCTTCTGCGTGAAAATATACTTCAAACTCTTGTGATCCATATACACCTCACAATGGTTTCCGATGAGAAAATGTCTCCATGTCTTCAATGCATGCACCACGGCTGCTAATTCCAAATCATGCGTAGCATAATTCTTCTCATGGGGTTTAAGTTGTCGTGAAGCATATGACACAACTCTTCCTTCCTGCTTAAGCACTGCTCCAAGTCCTCGACGAGAAGCGTCGCAATAAACTTCATAGTCTTTGCGTTGATCTGGCAGAATCAACACCGGTGAGGTAACCAATCGTTTCTTCAACTCTTGGAAACTAGCTTCACATTCCTCAGTCCAATTGAATTTGGTGTCCTTCTTCAATAGCTCAGTCATGGGCTTAGCAATCCTTGAGAAATTCTTGATAAATCTCCGGTAGTATCCTGCAAGTCCAAGAAAACTCCGGATTTCTCCAACTGTCGTGGGTGATTCCCAACTTGTCACTGTGTCAACCTTGGCAGGGTCTACTGCTATTCCTTCTCCAGAAATAACATGTCCAAGGAATCCAACTTCCTTCAGCCAAAATTCACACTTGCTGAACTTGGCGTATAACTGATGTTCTCTGAGCTTCTCAAGTACCAATCGCAAATGCTCCTCATGCTCTTCCTCATCCTTGGAAATGATTAAAATATCATCAATGAACACCACGACGAACTTATCCAAAAACTCCATAAACACTTTGTTCATTAGGTTCATGAAGTAGGCAGGTGCGTTAGTCAGTCCAAATGACATAACGGTATACTCATACAATCCATATCTGGTGGTAAAAGCCGTCTTTGGTATATCCTGCTCTCGAATCTTTAACTGATGGTATCCTGATCGTAGATCGATCTTGGAAAATACTTTAGCTCCTTGTAGGCGGTCAAACAAATCATTGATCATCGGCAGTGGGTACTTGTTTTTGATGGTCACTTCATTCAATCCTCGGTAATCAACAACCATCCTCAGTGATCCATCTTTCTTCTCCACTAGAAGTACTGGTGATCCCCAAGGTGACGAACTTGGGCGAATATATCCTTTATCCAGTAACTCCTTGATCTGCTTCTTAATTTCCTCCAAATCTTTTGCTGGCATCCTGTACGGTCTCTTAGATATTGGCCCTGTGCCTGGCAAAAGTTCAATCAAGAACTCAATGTCTCTATCTGGTGGCATGCCTGGCAACTCTTTCGGAAATACATCCGGATAATCCTTCACCACTGGTACTTCCTCCTGTACAACTCCTGATAAGGAATTTACTTGAGTCCTCTTCGGCATATGCCGGGATACATACTTGATCCTTTTTCCTTTCGGGGTGGTAAGCAAAATCGTCTTGCTGGCACAATCGATGTTTCCTCCACATACTGGCCTACGGTGCGTCCTCCTTGGCGTAGGTTGCGAAACTCACGCTTCTTCATAGCCATAGCTCCTGCTGAAACATGAGCTGTACGGAAAGCTTGCTGAAACTGGTCCCATGTGACAGTGTCAATAGGGTGCGTGGCTGTATAATTCTCCCACCATGATGCTGCGGGTCCATCAAGCTGATGTGCGGCAAAACGCACTCTTTCCGCATCTGTGCATCCTGCAGTGGTCAACTCCCTTCCAACTTTGCGGAGCCAATCATCTGCTACAATCGACTCGGTGCTACTGGAAAACACCGGCGGGTTTAGCCTTAAGAAACGGGCTAAGTGATCAACAGGTGGTGGTGGCGGTGGGTTGTTGTTGTTGTTGTTGCCTTGGTTCTGCACTAACACTTGCATCAGGGCATTCTGTTGCTGAATCAACTGGGTGATCTCTGGCGGGAAAACAAATCCGGTGTCGCGTCTCGGAGGCATCTGATAGGTTTAGAAAAGATGAGATTTAAGAATAGAATGAGGTCTAGAGAGAAAACACTACCCATATGCTCATGAGACAAATCAATCAATATCACTCAATCAATTCAAACAAGGCAAAACAATCGATCTAACTAGCGTTACAAAGTGCTTGAACTATACTATTAAATGGGGGAAAACTACTACGGATATGGTGGTCTACTAGAAACTCTGATCCGTTGAAGACTCCATGATGTCTGCTCCAGCTTCATCAACAAAGTCATCTTCACTTGGTTCCGAGTCGGTGTCGTCGATGATGATGTAGTTATCCGGACAAGTGCATTCGTCGACTTCTGCTTTTGGCACTGGATTTCCCACGAATACTCCAATCCTCTTCTCCAGGTCGTCATTCTTCCCTACTAGTGCGTTGATTTCCTCCAAATAATCTTCGCGTGTAGCCTTGAGTTCTTCTTGGAGCTCTTTGATCTTTGTTAATGCCTTCTTCAGTTCTTCCTTGTCCGTGCACATCTGGTTCTCCTGGCGACGAATGTGTTGGTTTTGCTCCTGGATGAAAGCTGCAATTGATCCATCCTTCTTGGTTCTGATCATCTCCCGTTGCGCATCTCGGCGTCCACAAATTTGGTAAATTGTATCCTTAAGCTCCTGGTGATAGACTTCTCCAATGCGTCCCATGGCGATGTGTGCGGCCATGCTCTTCCCTAAACTCCAAGTTGGTGCTTCGAAAACCAATCTTATGGGTTCAGTAACTGGCACAAACTTCCTTCCTGGAATGAGAAGTTGAATCTTCCAGCTCTCCTCTTCAGGTAATGTGGCGTTGTAGGTTCCGGTGATGCTTGGTATTCCTATGTTCAAGTACTTGGTGACTTCCTTCAAGTGTCGACCAAACGACGTGCCTTCATCTGGTTGCATGAACTTGCTCCTTGCATTCGCCATTCCTAAAAGAGTAGAAAGTGGAGAGGGGTCAGAAATGAGAAGAGAGAAGCTTTCTAGGGCTTAAGCTTAGTGGTCGTGTCCTACAGTCAACGTGTGCTCTGATACCAACTTTGTAGCGACCAGACCTCAAATGGTCTGTGCTGCTGTGCACCAGTGTCATCCCTGGATCAGTAATGCTGACACGCACAGTACAAATGGAGGATTTATAACAGAGTAGCAATCACACACTTATTACATCGAATATCTCCGAAGAGATTAAGTATGATAAACATGGCTTAAGGCCATCTAATAACGATAACAGCGGAAGACTTGGAAGATAAGTGAGTCCATCAACTCCAGCGGCATCACTGAGTATAAGACCACGACCTAAGGCACCTTACTAGTCGTCTGAAAAGTCTGCAACATGAAACGTTGCAGCCCGAAAACGGGTCAGCACATAGAATATGCTGGCAATGTAACACATAGAGAGTAATGAACAGTAAATATGCTATACTACATGCATAAATGGCTGGTGGAAAGCTCTATGGTTACAGTTTTGCGAAAAGCCAATTTTTCCCTACTGCAAAGGAATAAATTTTATTTAACTATCATGGTGGTTGTGAAACATTGAGAAGGTACCTCCAACTCAATCCCAATTAGGTGTCATCATTAACCCAACAAAATTAATTAAAAGTAACATGGTGATGAGATTCAAATGATAATCCAGGTACTAGATACTCAAGTTGTCCATAACCGGGGACACGACTAACCATGATCAGTTTGTACACTCTGCAGAGGTTTGCGCACTTTTCCCCACAAGACTCGATCGCCTCCGCTTGATTCTCGCACTGCATGATGTTTGAGAAACGGATGACCGAGACACAGTCTTTCAGAAACAATCACTCTTTACTCTGGATGGACCGGTACACCTACTTTCCCCTACATCTGCTAGTCCACCTCTTCAAGAGATCATGTGACCTACTCAACTATGCTAGAGCCCATAATAGCTTGTGGCTGCACACGAAAGTTTCTAGCGTGAATAATCTTATGATCCCTTTGAGCCTGGGTGGCGGACCTTATAAAATTAGACAACACGGGGTTCTCCAGGTGCCTCAATCCACCCAGATGTGAGTTTTAGTTGCCACCTTAAGTTGAACCATTAATAAACATCTCACATCTGTCATGAATATCTCTCAAACCCAATCCACGTCTACGAGCATAGCATGGCAATAATAATAGCAACGTAGAAGTAACTCCCAAGGGTTTGATAAGAAAACAGGTAATAGGTACTACCTCAACTACTTCCAGCTCCCACAATTTAATCAGATCCTAATCATGCAATTGTTTGAGGAATAGATCTAATGCAATAAAACTGGGTATGGAAAGTATGATCAAAGTGTTACTTGCCTTGCTGATGATCCGCAAAACCTAGCGATTCGAAGTAACAAGCGGCACACTCCGGGTACTCTATCGCAAACAAACAAACATACAATCAGTACTCATCTAATGCACAGGTAAAACTCGAATGAAAGATCCAACCAGAAAGTCCAACTTAAGAACTCCGGTTTGCAAAAAGAATCAACTCGAAAGAAGCAACGAAAGTCAAACGGCGAAAGAAAATAGCTTCGTTTACTAATCTGGATCTAGGTCAAATTTTACTATAGCAAAAACTTGTTTGAGTAGGTTAAACGGAAAGAGAATTTCGAGACGAAACTCTAGGCGCTTGAATCGCCTGATTCCGATAAACGAGCGAGAAGTTAAACAGAATCGAAGATTCGATCAGAAATCGAATCTGAGATAATCGCAGAAAAATCCGACGAAAAGAAAAACGGACGAACGGTTAAAGAACGGACGTTCGTTAACAGAGAAAAACCGACGAACGCGTTTGTTAAAACGAACGGTTCGGTAAACGCTCGCAAAATAATAAAACCGAAAAAAACCGATCTAGGGTTTTTTTAAACGAATGGTTTTTTTTAAAAGAAAACCGGCAACCGAACGGGCGGCGAGGTACCTCGTCGGCGCGTGCTCCGGCGGGGCTCCGGCGGCTCGAGGCGAGGGGCGGCAGGGTCGGGCGGCTTGGGGCGAGGGGCGGGGCTCCGGCGGCGGCTCCGGCGAGCGGCGGCGGTGGCGCAAAGCAGCGGCGGCGCGGGCGGCGGTGGGTGCGATGCGGCGGCGGCGGGTGATGTGAGAGGAGGGGGGGCGGGGTATTTATATGGGGGGGCGGAGGTGGCTTGGGGAAGGGGGCGCCGGCGGGGTCGTGCGGAGCTCGGACTCCGAGCGGCGGCGGCGGCCGTGCCGTGCGCGAGGAGGAGAGGGCGCGGGGGTGGGCTCGGCCCAGCGCGGGCGCGCGCGCAGTTTTTTTTTAAACGTTCCGCGGAAAATAATTCACAGAAAAATAAATAAAAGTCAGAAAAATATATAATAAATTTTCCCCGTCTAGTTAGAAAATCTAGAATAGGGTGAACATTTTTTTTTAACACAAAATGAATATTTTGGAAACATGCAATATTTTTAATGCAATAAAAATAGCAAATAAAATCCAAATAATTCCAATAAATGATTTTAACATTTTTCCTCCAGTATTTCAATTGTTTTGGAGAAGTCATATTTTCTCCTCTTGTTTATTTTTAGAATGAAATATTATTCCGGAGAGAAATAATTAAAACCAAAATTCGAGAAAAATCCCCAACTCTCTCCGAGGGTCCTTGAGTTGCTTAGGATTTATCGAGGATTTGTCAAAATGCAATAAAACATGCTATGCAATGATGATCTATGTATAACATAGCAAATTGAAAATTTGGGATGTTACAACATTGTATTGACAGCTAAGGATAAAGAGACAAAGTTTATAATACGGTAAGCATAGTATGACATCATTCATATCACAAAACAACTGAGAACAGACAAACATGCAATTGTAACACTGTGTGGGCAAGTCCAGCACGGAACTAGATTACAGGTCAAGATCAAAGGAACATCACTCCTCTCTTTTAAATCTTGTAAGGTGCAATGATACGCTAAGGCAATTGTGTATAAAATTGAAAAGAGTAATAGACATTGACTGCAAACCATGCAGTTCAAGGCACAAGTCAGAGTAAGTAGTAGTTAAAAGGCATGAGGATTAAGGACTTACAATAGCGTCTTTGACTGGTGTAGTCCTGCCCTTCGTCTTGCTGGTGTGACAGTCCTTGAAGATTTCCACAGCATTTGGTTAAGGTACTTTTTGGTCCTTGCGGGCTTTCCTCTGCATTTGGAACAAGTCAATATAGATCTGATAATATGGTACAGCGAAAAGAGTGAAACAACAGCTAGTTACAAGAGCCTCACAGTGTGCAATATAGCTACGAGATCTTGTCGTCTGTTGGTTCACTTTTGTATGGTTGGCCTTGTTCTTTGAACAGTTCACCTACAAGAAGATAGATTTGTGTGGCACATGCGTAAATAGGACTTCAGCATGTGATCTAAACACACACATATATATATATATATACGTACCTGATACTTCGGATCAGACCAGTGTTTAACAAGGCCTCTCCAGTCTTCATCCGATATATTTTCCACTGGAGATGTTTGGGCAAGTTAACTGTTAGCCTTGCCTTCAAAGTGAGTTTTCCTCAAGTTATACCGATACTGTCGCAGAGCAGACTTGAAAACATGGGTGCAAGCTTGTCTGGTTTCATCATCTTGGCTATCCAACTTGAAGCTCATCTGTTGAAAATTATGGGAGTCTCATTATCAGCAACCTAGAAAGTATTGGACAGAGCAAGACGTTATTACTAGTTTCCATACATAACCATACTTACAGATAAATGGTCGAGGAAGGTGTTGAACTGGGTTTCGTCTTTGTCATTCCTGTACTGAATCCATGTTGGGAGGATACGTACATGACACCTAACGGCAACCGCTGCCTCTGATACTAACTTGGCTGACTCTGTAGCATCACGTATCCTTTTTAAACCTGCCTCAAAACGGATCTCCTTTCTTCCTCCTCTAGATTTAGTTAACCTATCGAGCATTATCCCTGATGTTTGTTTCCTCTTGCGCGCTAGTCCAACAATGAACATAGGAAGTGTTAGTGTACATCAAACTGTGAGACTACATATAAAGAAGCATGCAACTGTAACTTGACTCAGCAACTACCTTCTTGCTATTGAAGCTCACAAAGTTCATCTGATCTTGCCAACTCATCTTGTGTCAAGAGTGCTTAGGAAGTAGTGTCAAGTGGCAAGGGAGCTTGGGAACGTGCTGCTAGCTGAGTTGACCAACGAGTAAATCGTGCAGCTGGTGGTACTGTGGAAGGTGTTGCAACAACTAGGGTTGTCTCTGCTTGTTTGGTGGCAGCTATTTGTTTCTGTTTGGCTTGTTCTGCAGATCGTGTAGCATGGGATACCCTGTCGGTACAATTTTCCGTTGGACTTTGACCTTCTATTGCACCATCAGTACCAGCAGAATCTGCAGGATTCTTCCGCTTCCTTTTCCCTGTCATTCTGTGTTGCTTCCTCTTTCTCTGTGCCATGTTAAGTCAAGCCGACAAGAAAAATGAATAACAATTTAGTTCTTCAGAACAAATTGATGCGTGATACAGACGAACTTGACTTTGATGTTAGACAACCACATGATAGGAGGATGTAATATGTACGAAAAACAGGACGACATGAGATAACCAGAACTATGATGTGTAAACTAAGCAGAAGACATTTCACTAAATTAGAAGCAATGCAATGGAAGGTAGACGCCATATGAAAGATGCTACAAATATCGCTCTGCCAAGTTAACAGTGTCTCATCGTAAATGCCGTTTAAACAAATGTGAAACAGTACAAGAAATAAATCATATGCAAGATGCAAACAACATCACACTACCAAGTTAAAGGTCTCTCGTCATTAGTGCCATTGCATATTCACAACATTGCATATTCACAGCTTATGATGTGTAAACTAAGGAGAAGGCATTTCAACAAATTAGAAGCAATGAAATCTAGACACCATACGAAAGATGCAACGAATATCACTCTACCAAGTTAAAACTGTCTCGTCATAAGTGCCATTTCAACAAATTAGTAGTACAAGCTAGAAAAGAATATGAGATGTAACCTATATCACACTCCCAAGTCAAACGTGTCTTATGATAAGTGATTGTTGCAGGTTACACAACAGTAGTACTTTGATGTAAGAACATGGTCTGATAGGCAGATATTGTATGTTCTAGAAATAGGAACACGTGTCTTAGTCACAAGTATAATGTGTAAAGTAAGCAGATGAAATTCAACAAAATTAGAAGCAATACAAGCTAGACATCATACATAACATGCAACTGATGTCTACTACGCAACCTTCTTGTAGACGTTGTTGGGCCTCCAAGTGCAGAGGTTTGTAGGACAGTAGCAAATTTCCCTCATGTGGATGACCTAAGGTTTATCGATCCATGGGAGGCGTAGGATGAAGATGGTCTCTCTCAAGCAACCCTGCAACCAAATACCAAAGAGTCTCTTGTGTCCCCAACACACCCAATACAATGGTAAATTGTATAGGTGCAGTAGTTCGGCGAAGATATGGTGATACAAGTGCAATATGGATGGTAGATATAGGTTTTTGTAATCTGAAAATATAAAAACAGCAAGGTAACTAATGATAAAAGTGAGCACAAACGGTATTGCAATGCGTTGAAACAAGGCCTAGGGTTCATACTTTAGCTAGTGCAAGTTCTCTCAACAATAATAACATAATTGGATCATATAACTATCCCTCAACATGCAACAAAGAGTCACTCCAAAGACACTAATAGCGGAGAACAAACGAAGAGATTATGGTAGGGTACAAAACCACCTCAAAGTTATTCTTTCTGATCAATCTATTCAAGAGTCCGTAGTAAAATAACACGAAGCTATTCTTTCTGTTCGATCTATCATAGAGTTCGTACTAGAATAACACCTTAAGACACAAATCAACCAAAACCCTAATGTCACCTAGATACTCCAATGTCACCTCAAGTATCCGTGGGCATGATTATACGATATGCATCACACAATCTCAGATTCATCTATTCAAACCAACACAAATTACTTCAAAGAGTGCCCCAAAGTTTCTACCGGAGAGTCAAGACGAAAACGTGTGCCAACCCCTATGCATAAGTTCACAAGGTCACTGAACCCGCAAGTTGATCACCAAAACATACATCAAGTGGATCACGTGATATCCCATTGTCACCACAGATAAGCACATGCAAGACATACATCAAGTGTTCTCAAATCTTTAAAGACTCAATCCGATAAGATAACTTCAAAGGGAAAACTCAATCCATTATAAGAGAGTAGAGGGGGAGAAACATCATAAGATCCAACTATAATAGCAGAGCTCACGATACATCAAGATCGTGCCAAATCAAGAACACGAGAGAGAGAGAGAGATCAAACACATAGCTACATGTACATACCCTCAGCCCCGAGGGTCAACTACTCCCTCCTCGTCATGGAGATCGCCGGGATGATGAAGATGGCCACCGGTGAGGGTTCCCCCCTCCGGCAGGGTGGCGGAACAGGGTCCCGATTGGTTTTCGGTGGCTACAGAGGCTTGCGGCGGCGGAACTGCCGATATATTCTGTTCCCCGATGTTTTTAGGGTATAAGGATATATATAGGCGAAAGAAGTCGGCCAGGGGAGCCACGAGGGGCCCACGAGGGTGGGGGCGCGCCCAGGGGGCAGGCGCGCTTCCCTGCCTCGTGGCCACCTCGAAGCTTTCCTGACGTCTACTCCAAGTCTCCTGGATTGCTTCCGTTCCAAAAATAACTCTCCCGAAGGTTTCATTCCGTTTGGACTCCGTTTGATATTCCTTTTCTTCGAAACACTGAAATAGGCAAGAAAACAACAATTTGGGCTGGGCCTCCAGTTAATAGGTTAGTCCCAAAAATAATATAAAAGTGTATAATAAAGCCCATAAACATCCAAAACAGATAATATAATAGCATGGAACAATCAAAAATTATAGATATGTTGGAGACGTATCAGCATACCCAAGCTTAATTCCTGCTCGTCCTCGAGTAGGTAAATGATAAAAATAGAATTTTTGATGTGGGATGCTACCTAACATATTCATCCATGTAATTCTCTTTATTGTGGCAAGAATATTCAGATCCATAAGATTCAAGACAAAAGTTTAATATTGACATAAAAATAATAATACTTTAAGCATACTAACAAATTAATCATGTCTTCTCAAAATAACATGGCCAAAGAAAGCTATCCCTACAAAATCATATAGTCTGGCTATGCTCTATCTTCATCACACAAAATATATAAATCATGCACAACCCCGATGACAAGCCAAGCAATTGTTTCATACTTTTGATGTTCTCAAACTTTTTCAATCTTCACGCAATACATGAGCGTGAGCCATGGACATAGCACTATAGGTGGAATAGAATGTTGGTTGTGGACAAGACAAAAAGGAGAAGATAGTCTCACATCAACTAGGCATATCAACATGCTATGGAGATGCCCATCAATAGATATCAATGTGAGTGAGTAGGGATTGCCATGCAACTGATGCACTAGAGCTATAAGTGTATGAAAGCTCAAAAAGAAACTAAGTGGGTGTGCATCCAACTCGCTTGCTCACGAAGACCTAGGGCATTTTGAGGAAGCCCATCATTGGAATATACAAGCCAAGTTCTATAATGAAAGATTCCCACTAGTATATGAAAGTGACAACATAGGAGATTCTCTATCATGAAGATCATGGTGCTACTTTGAAGCACAAGTGTGGTAAAAGGATAGTAGCATTGCCCCTTCTCTCTTTTTCTCTCATTTTTGTGTTTTTTTTATTTTTTTATTTGGGCCTTTTCTTTTTTTATTATGGCCTCTTTTTTTCTCTCTCTTTTTTTAATTTTTCGTCCGGAGTCTCATCCCGACTCGTGGGGGAATCATAGTCTCCATCATCCTTTCCTCACATGGGACAATGCTCTAATAATGATGATCATCACACTTTTATTTACTTACAACTCAAGAATTACAACTCGATACTTAGAACAAAATATGACTATATGAATGCCTCCGGCGGTGTACCGGGATGTGCAATGAATCAAGAGTGACATGTATGAAAGAATTATGAACGGTGGCTTTGCCACAAATACGATGTCAACTACATGATCATGCAAAGCAATATGACAATGATGAAGCGTGTCATAATAAACGGAATGGTGGAAAGTTGCATGGCAATATATCTCGGAATGGCTATGGAAATGCCATGATAGGTAGGTATGGTGGCTGTTTTGAGGAAGGTATATGGTGGGTGTATGATACCGGCGAAAAGTGCGCGGTATTAGAGAGGCTAGCAATGGTGGAAGGGTGAGAGTGCGTATAATCCATGGACTCAACATTAGTCATAAAGAACTCATATACTTGTTGCAAAAAATCTATTAGTTATCGAAACAAAGTATTACACGCATGCTCCTAGGGGGATAGATTGGTAGGAAAAGACCATCGCTCGTCCCCGACCGCCACTCATAAGGAAGACAATCAATAAATAAATCATGCTCCGACTTCATCACATAACGGTTCACCATACGTGCATGCTACGGGAATCACAAACTTTAACTCAAGTATCTCTCAAATTCACAACTACTCAACTAGCATGACTCTAATATCACCATCCTCATATCTCAAAACAATCATAAAGAATCAAACTTCTCATAGTATTCAATGCACTTTATATGATTTTTTTATTATATCCCTCTTGGATGAACATCATATTAGGACTAAATTCATAACCAAAGCAAATCACCATGCTGTTCTAAAGACTCTCAAAATAATATAAGTGAAGCATGAGAGTTCATATATTTCTTCAAAATAAAGGCACCGTCGTGCTCTAAAAGGATATAAGTGAAGCACTAGAGCAAACGACAAACTACTCCGAAAGATGTAAGTGAAGATCAATGAGTAGTTTAATAATTATGCAACTATGTGAAGAGTCTCTAACATTTAAGAATTTAAGATCTTGGTATTTTATTCAAACAGCAAGCAAAACAAAAGAAAATAAAATGACACTCCAAGGAAAACACATATCATGTGGTGAATAAAAATATAGCTCCAAGTAAAGTTAGCGATGAACGAAGACGAAAGAGGGGATGCCTTCCGGGGTATCCCCAAGCTTAGGCTCTTGGTAATCCTTGAATATTACCTTGGGGTGCCTTGGGCATCCCCAAGCTTAGGCTCTTGCCACTCCTTATTCCATAGTCCATCGAATCTTTACCCAAAACTTGAAAACTTCACAACACAAAACTTAACAGAAAACTCGTAAGCTCCGTTAGTATAAGAAAATGACTCACCACTTAGTTACTGTTGTGAACTCATTCTAAATTCATATTGGTGTAATATCTACGGTATTCCAACTTCTCTATGGTTCATACCGTCCGATACTACTCATAGACTCATCAAAATAAGCAAACAACACACTGAAAACAGAATCTGTCAAAAATAGAACAGTCTGTAGTAATCTGTATCAAACGTATACTTCTGGAACTCCAAAAATTCTAAAATAAATTGGTGGACCTGAGTAATTTATCTATTAATCATCTTCAAAAATAATCAACCTAAAATCACTCTCCAGTGAAAAACGGCAGCTAATCTCGTGAGCGCTAAAGTTTCTGTTTTTTACAGCATGATCATAAAGACTTCACCCAAGTCTTCCCAAAGGTTCTACTTGGCACAAACACTAATTAAAACATAAAACCACATCTAACCAGAGGCTATATAGATTATTTATTTCTAAACAGGAGCAAAAATCAAGGAACAAAAATAAAATTGGGATGCCTCCCAACAAGCGCTAACGTTTAACGCCCCTAGCTAGGCATGATGATTTCAATGATGCTCACATAAAAGATAAGAATTGAAACATAAAGAGAGCATCATGAAGAATATGACTAGAACATTTAAGTCTAACCCACTTCCTATGCATAGGGATTTTGTGAGCAAATAACTTATGGGAACAATAATCAACTAGCATAGGAAGGCAAAACAAGCATAACTTCAAAACTTTAAGCACATAGAGAGGAAACTTGGTATTATTGCAATTCCTACAAGCATATATTCCTCCCTCATAATAATTTTCAGTAGCATCATGAATGAATTCAACAATATAACCATGACATAAAGCATTCTTTTCATGATCTACAAGCATAGAAATTTTATTACTCTTCACATAAGCAAAATTCTTCTCATTCAGAATAGTGGGAGTATCATAAGGAACTCGAATACTATAAATTGTTTCCACATTAAAAGAGTAATGTTCAGAAAAGGGTGATCATAATCATGACAAGTTTTATAAACATAATCATCACTACTCTTTATAGCATAAGTATCATCACAATAATCATCATAGGTAGCAACTTTGTTCTCATCATAATCGATTGAAACCTCTTCCAAGATAGTGGAATCATTACTAAATAAGGTCATGACCTCTCCAAATCCACTTTCATAATTATAATCATCATAAGTAGGAGGCATGCTATCATCATAATAAATTTGCTCATCAAAACTTGGGAGTCTAAAAATATCATCTTCATTAAACATAGCATCCCCAAGCTTGGGACAAACATTAATTGCAGAAAATATATTCTCAAACATGTCATTCTCATCAAACATAGCATCCCCAAGCTTGGGCCTTTTCATATCATAAGCATAATCACTCTCATCATTAATAGTATGGATAGCACCAATAGTATAGCAATTATCATTATCACAAGGAGTAATAGGAGCAACATCATTTGGGAGAGATACCTTTTTACCTTTGTTTCTCCATCCTTTCTTTTTCTTCTTCACATTATGTGTGGGTTCAATCCTCTTTTTCGAGCTCCTTATTAATGAGATTGATTGAATAGAAGGCTCCTCCACGTTACCTGATTCATCATAAGAAATAATAGGAGGGTATTGGGAAGTCTCTTACCTTTCGTTAGTATTCTCTTCATCTTCTATTTGTTTTTTTTCTTTATGTAATTGGCAATATAAGGATTTTCAATGCAATTCACCGCACAATACATAAAAATTTCTTCTAGATCAATATCGAGGAATTTCTCAAGGTTATATTCTGGAATATGCTTAGTTATACGTTTCATTTCTTCATAACCCAAAAGCAAACTAAGTTCATTATGATGTGCAAGGGAAATCAAGTCATCACAATTTTTGGACATGATTTGATCATGAAACAATTTGCATTGGAGGTTCAAATGACCATGTTCATTGCAAAGTTCACAAGTATGGCGAAGAAATTTTAAATTTTTAGCACAAACATCTGGCCTCTCTTGCAACCATTTGGTTTCTAAATACTTATGCCTCTTGCAAAATCTATCTTCCCTATTTGGTGTGTACTTGCAAACTCTATGCACTCCACAAAAGTTGACATGCTTATAAGAGACATTTTCATCATGACTAGTGCAATCATCATTAGTACCATGGATATTCAAGGAGTTCATACTAACAACATTGCAATCATACTCATCATTCAAAGATTTAGTGCCAAACATTCTAATGCATTCTTCCTCTAGCAATTGAGCACAATTATCAGAATCCTTATTCTCATGAAAGATATTAAAAAGATGAAGCATATGAGGCACCCACAATTCCATTTTTTTGTAGTTTTCTTTTATAGGATAAACTAGTGATAAAACAAGAAACAAAAAGATTCGATTGTAAGATCTAAAGATATACCTTTAAGCACTCACCTCCCCGGCAACGGCGCCAGAAACTGCTTGATTTCTACTACGCAACCTTCTTCTTGTAGACGTTGTTGGGCCTCCAAGTGCAGAGGTTTGTAGGACAGTAGCAAATTTCCCTCAAGTGGATGACCTAAGGTTTATCAATCCGTGGGAGGCGTAGGTTGAAGATGCTCTCTCTCAAACAACCCTGCAACCAAATAACAAAGAGTCTATTGTGTCCCCAACACACCCAGTACAATGGTAAATTGTATAGGTGCACTAGTTCGGCGAAGAGATGGTGAAACAAGTGCAATATGGATGGTAGATATAGGTTTTTGTAATCTGAAAATATAAAAACAGCAAGGTAGCAAGTGGTAAAAGTGAGCACAAACGGTATTGCAATGCGTTGAAACAAGGCCTAGGGTTCATACTTTCACTAGTGCAAGTTCTCTCAACAATAATAACATAATTGGATCATATAACTCTCCCTCAACATGCAACAAAGAGTCACTCCAAAGTCACTAATAGCGGAGAACAAACGAAGAGATTATGGTAGGGTACGAAACCACCTCAAAGTTATTCTTTCTGATCGATCTATTCAAGAGTCCGTAGTAAATAACACGAAGCTATTCTTTCCGTTCAATCTATCATAGAGTTCGTACTAGAATAACACCTTAAGACACAAATCAACCAAAACCCTAATGTCACCTAGATACTCCAATGTCACCTCAAGTATCCGTGGGTATGATTATACGATATGCATCACACAATCTCAGATTCATCTATTCAACCAACACAAAGAACTTCAAAGAGTGCCCCAAAGTTTCTACCGGAGAGTCAAGACGAAAACGTGTGCCAACCCCTATGCATAAGTTCACGAGGTCACAGAACCCGCAAGTTGACCACCAAAACATACATCAAGTAGATGACGTGATATCCCATTGTCACCACAGATAAGCACATGCAAGACATACATCAAGTGTTCTTAAATCCATTACAAGAGAGTAGAGGGGGAGAAACATCATAAGATCCAACTATAATAGCAAAGCTCGTGATACATCAAGATCGTACCACCTCAAGAACACGAGAGAGAGAGAGAGAGAGATCAAACACATAGTTACTGGTACATACCCTCAGCCCCGAGGGTGAACTACTCCCTCCTCCTCATGGAGAGCGCCGGGATGATGAAGATGGGCACCGGTGAGGGATCCCCCCTCTAGCAGGGTGCCGGAATAGGGTCCCCATTGGTTTTTGGTGGCTACAGAGGCTTGCGGCGGCGGAACTCCCGATCTATTGTACTCCCCGATGTTTTTAGGGTATATGGACATATATAGGCGAAAGAAGTCGGTCAGGGGAGCCACGAGGGGCCCATGAGGGTGGGGCGCGCCTAGGGGGTAGGGCGCACCTCCCTGCCTCGTGGCTTCCTCGAAGCTTCCCTGACGTCTACTCCAAGTCTCCTGGATTGCTTCCGTTCCAAAAGTAACTCTCCCGAAGGTTTCATTCCGTTTGGACTCCGTTTCATATTCCTTTTCTTCGAAACACTGAAATAGGCAAGAAAACAGCAATTTGGGCTGGGCCTCCGGTTAATAGGTTAGTCCCAAAAATAATATAAAAGTGTTTAGTAAAGCCCATAAACATCCAAAACAGATAATATAATAGCATGAATACTTCATAAATTATAGATACGTTGGAGATGTATCAGTGGCGCCAGCAGATGACTGCTCTTATCGGTATGGCTCCTACCAAGGATGAGGCTGATGTAGAGGAGGGAGAAGAGAAGAAGAAGAAGAAGGAAAGGAAAGTAGCCGGAGCTGCTTTCACGTGGATTCAAAGAAACTTTTCCCATTGCCCTGCGGATGCCACTGATGATGTGGTCCAGACACATGCTCGTGTCTATATGTGGTACATTGTCTCAAGGACTTTGTTTCCTGACTCCACGGGCAAGAACGCTCCATGGATGTGGCTGAAGGCGTTGACCGTCTTCAATAGCAAATGGAGCTGGGGTTCAGCGACTCTTGCCTACTTGTACCGACAGGTAGTTGGTTTGTTTTGTTATCAACTCATTTCTTCATTACCAATGCAACCTTGCTGTCAACTTAACATTGTTTTCTTTCATATGTAGCTGGACGATGCGTGTTGCAGGATCACAGATAGGGCAGGCATTGGTGGTAATCTGCTTCTACTTTCTGTATGGAGCTGGGAGCGTCTGCGTGTTGGACGCCCGAAGAGCGTCAAGTTTAATCCTTGGGATGAAGATGAAGATGACGAATTACGGCGCCCCACTTGGGCTTACAAGTGGGATGTGGTTTCCGAGATGACGAACGATGTCAATCTCATGTACCAAAAGTACATTGCCGAGTTGGACATGATTACGCCTGAGCAGGTAACAAAACATTATTTCAGTTATTTCTCATGTTTGCCTGAAAACTCGTAAGCTCCGTTAGTATAAGAAAATAAATCACCACTTAGGTACTGTTGTGAACTCATTCTAAATTCATATTGGTGCTAAACCTACTGTATTCCAACTTCTCTATGGTTCATACCCTCAGATACTACTCATAGATTCATCAAAATAAGCAAACAACACATAGAAAACAGAATCTGTCAAAAACAGAACAGTCTGTAGTAATCTGTATCAAACGTAAACTTCTGGAAGTTAGAAAAATCTGCCAAAATAGGAAGACCTAGATAATTTGATTACTGATCTACTGCAATTGGAATCAGTATTTTATCACTTTATGGTAATTTTTAACAATTGTTTTTGTGAGCATAAAGTTTCTGATTTTTTTCAGCAAGATCAAATAACTATCATCCAAGAAGATCCTATAGGTTTTACTTGGCACAAACACTAATTAAAACATAAAACCACATCTAACCAGAGGCTAGATCAAATATTTATTACTAAACAGAACCAAAAAGCAAGAAACAAAAATAAAATTGGGTTGCCTCCCAACAAGCGCTATCGTTTAACGCCCCTAGCTAGGCATGATGATTTCAATGATGATCACATAAAAGATAAGAATCGAAACATAAAGAGAGCATCATGAAGAATATGACTAGAACATTTAAGTCTAACCCACTTCCTATGCATAGGGATTTTGTGAGCAAACAACTTATGGGAACAATAATCAACTAGCATAGGAAGGCAAAACAAGCATAACTTCAAGATTTTCAACACATAGAGAGGAAACTTGATATTATTGCAATTCCTACAAGCATATATTCCTCCCTCATAATAATTTTCAGTAGCATCATGAATGAATTCAACCATATAACCAGCACATAAAACATTCTTTTCATGATCTACTTGCATAGAAATTTTATTACTCTCCACATAAGCAAAATTCTTCTCTTTCGGAATAGTGGGAGTATCATAAGAGACTTGAATACTATAAATTGTTTCCACGTTAAAAGAGTAGTGTTCAGAAAAAGGGTAATCATAATCATGACAAGTTTTATAAATATATTCATCACTACTCTTTATAGCATAAATGTGATCACAATAATCATCATAAGTAGCAACTTTGTTCTCATCGTAATCGATTGAAACCTCTTCCAAGATAGTGGAATCATTACTAAATAAAGTCATGACCTCTCCAAATCCACTTTCATAATTATCACAATAAGATTCAACATCCTCCAAAATAATGGGATCATTACTTCCTAAAGTTGACACTCTTCCAAACCCAATTTCATCAATATAGTCATCATAAGTAGGAGGCATGCTATCATCATAACAAATTTGCATATCAAAACTTGAGAGGCTAAAAATATCATCTTCATTAAACATAACATCCCCAAGCTTGGGACAAACATTAATTTCAGAAAATATATTCTCAAACATGTCATTCTCATCAAACATAGCATCCCCAAGCTTGGGCCTTTTCATATCATAAGCATAATCACTCTCATCATTAATAGTATGGATAGCACCAGTAGTATAGCAATTATCATCATCACAATGAGTAATAGGAGCAACATCATTTGGGAGGGATACCTTTCTACCTTTGCTTCTCCGCCTTTTCTTTTTCTTCTTCACCTCATGTGTGGTTTTAACCCTCTTTTTTGAGCTCCTTATTGACGAGATTGGTTGAATAGAAGCCTCTTCCTCATTACCTGATTCATCATAAGAAATAATAGGAGGATATTGGGAAGTCTCTTCCCTTTCATTAGTATTCTCTTCATATTCTATTTGTTTTCTTGTCTTTATGTAATTGGCAATATAAGGATTTTCAATGCAATTCACCGCACAATACATATAAATTTTCTTCTAGATCAAAATCAAGAACCTTATCGAGGACAAATTCTGGAAGATCCTTACTTATACGTTTCATTTCTTCATAACCCAAAAGCAAACTAAGTTCATTATGATGTGCAAGGGAAATCAAGTCATCAGAATTTTTTGACACGATACGATCATGAAACAATTTGCATTGGGTATTGAAATGATCACGTTCATTGCAAAGTTCACAAGGACGACAAAGAAAGTTTAAATTTTCAGCACAAACATCTAGCCTTTCTTGCAACCATTTAGTTTCCAAATACTCATGCCTCTTGCAAAATCTATTTTCCCTATTTCGTGTGTACTTGCAAGCTCTATGCACTCCACAAAAGTTGACATGCTTATAAGAGACATTTTCATCATGACTAGTGCAATCATCATTAGTACTATGGATATTCAAAGAGTTCATACTAACAACATTGCAATCATACTAATAACACCTTAAGACACAAATCAACGAAAACCCTAATGTCACCTAGATACTCCAATGTCACCTCAAGTATCCGTGGGCATGATTATACGATATGCATCACACAATCTCAGATTCATCTATTCAAACCAACACAAAGTACTTCAAAGAGTGCCCCAAAGTTTCTACCGGAGAGTCAAGACAAAAACGTGTGCCAACCCCTATGCATAAGTTCACAAGATCACTGAACCCGCAAGTTGATCACCAAAACATACATGAAGTGGATCACGTGATATCCCATTGTCACCACAGATAAGCACATGCAAGACATACATCAAGTGTTCTCAAATCTTTAAAGACTCAATCCGATAAGATAACTTCAAAGGGAAAACTCAATCCATTACAAGAGAGTAGAGGGGGAGAAACATTATAAAATCCAACTATAATAGCAAAGCTCGCGATACATCAAGATCGTGCCAAATCAAGAACACGAGAGAGAGAGAGATCAAACACATAGCTGCTGGTACATACCCTCAGCCCAGAGGGTGAACTACTCCCTCCTCGTCATGGAGATCGCCGGGATGATGAAGATGGCCACCGGTGAGGGTTCCCCCCTCCGACAGGGTGCCGGAACAGGGCCCCGATTGGTTTTCGGTGGCTACAGAGGCTTGCGGCGGCGGAACTCCCAATATATTCTGTTCCCCAATGTTTTTAGGGTATAAGGATATATATAGGCGAAAGAAGTCGGTCAGGGGAGCCACGAGGGGCACACGAGGGTGGGGGGGCGCGCCCAGGGGGCAGGCGTGCCTCCCTGCCTCGTGGCTACCTCGAAGCTTTCCTGACGTCTACTCCAAGTCTCCTGGATTGCTTCCGTTCCAAAAATAACTCTCCCGAAGGTTTCACTCTGTTTGGACTCCGTTTGATATTCCTTTTCTTCGAAACACTGAAATAGGCAAGAAAACAACAATTTGGGCTGGGCCTCCGGTTAATAGGTTAGTCCCAAAAATAATATAAATGTGTATAATAAAGCCCATAAACATCCAAAACAGATAATATAATAGAATGGAACAATAAAAAATTATAGATACGTTGGAGACGTATCAGCAACCACATATAACAGTGCCAAGTTAGAGGGAGCACCTGTGATGGTGCACTAGGGGAGACGTGCTCATCACCAACACAGCTATGTTGAGTGTCTATGCATGTGTTGTCTTGGAAATCATCTTGGGGGATGTAGGAGTAGAATCTGTAGAGGCCCTCCATTTGGAAGGAGCACCTTCATCCGCTGCCTTGCTAACTTCCTTCCGCTTTATTGATTTTGAATTGTCAAGTAAAACCGACAAGAAAAAGCAATAAAATTCACTCTTCAGAACTCATGCGTGCATGATACTGACAATCGCTACTTTGATGTAAGGCAAACACATGATTCTAGGATGGAATAATACGAAAAACAAGACGGCATGACATATTCACAACTGTTTGTGTAAACTAAGCAGAAACCATTTCAACAAATAAGAAGCAATGCAAGCTAGACACCACATGAAAGATGCAACCAATATGACTCTGCCAAGTTAAAAGCGTCCCATCATAAATGGCATTTCAACAAATTAGAAGCAGCGCATGCTATAAATCATATGAAAGATGCAACTAATATCACACTACATATACTAAAGGTGTCTCGTCATATTGATTTATGCGGGATACAAAAAAACAATAGTTTTATGTAAGGACATGCTTAATAGACAGATATACTATGTCCTAAAAACAGGAAGGCATGTGACATTAACAGGTATAATGTATAAACTAAGCAGAATAGCACATGCAATTTAACCAGATTGGAAGAATTACAATCTAGACACCATATGCAACATGCAACCACATATCACGCTGCCAAGTTAGAGTAAGCACCTGCGATGCTAGTGTAGGGGAAATGCGGTAATCAACTATAGAGCTACGTTCACTATCTTCATCTAGCCTTGCTGTTTCTTGAGAATCATGTGGGGAGGCTGACGCTGCATTCTTTAAATGAGGATCTTTTCTCACAGTAATCCACTGGCCTGACTGCCTCATCATAAGTGATTGATGAGGGATACACAAGAACATTAGTTTGATGTAAGAACATGGTTAATAGACAGATGTACTAGTATGTACCAAAAACAGGAAGGCATGTCATATTCAAAGGTATAGTGTGTAAGCTAAGCAGATGCAATTTAACCAAATTGGAAGCAATACAAGCAAGATCCGGCTGGAGTGGTGAGCATGATCATCTAGGACCTGAGAGCCTGGTGGGAGGCGGGCTGCTTCGCCACCATCGTGGCTTTTTAGTTGGCTTCCAGGTGATGCATGTCTGTGCTGGGCTTGTCACTGGCTCGGCCAGTGCCCTGACTAGCTATTTGACTTCTGGTGCTCCCGGGATGGTGGTTCATGTAAAAAATATATTTCCTTATCTTAATAAAGACCGACTTTGGCCTTTCGAATACAAGCTATACACGATATGCAACATGTAACCACATATGACACCGTGAAGTTAAAGCAAGCACCTGGGATGGTGGTTCACGGTGAGCGAGATCATCAACTCCAGAGCTACGTTTACCGTCTCCATCTATTGAACATCCAACCTTTAAAACAAAAACACGTGTCTTGCCTGCCCGCGAAGCAAGCAGGAGCAACTTCTCTCTTTTATTTCGTGCTTCTGTCATGGCAGAGTCTGAAATACCCATGCATAAAAACACAATAGTGAGATTATGGGTGAAGTGTGGGCAGAACTAGTGCATTGTAAAAGTAGAAGATAGCAGGTGGCTGAAAAATAAATGACAGGAGACATATGAGAGCTCTACAACATTGCATGGTAAACAAAATTAGATTCTACTCCGTATGATTTTGTAATATATGAGCACGGGGATGGCTGGGAAATGCAGGTACTCCTCCCGCACACCACCACACGTGGTCCTATCAAAATAACAGTCGACTGAAAATAAATAGGTCAGTCGATTTTTTTATGAACCGTCCGATCTATAAGGAACGAGCAGATGGCCTTTGTCTACCTCCCGCCAGTCACTGTTGATGATCTTTCTCGAACCGCCAGCGACCACCGGCCCAGACCCCTGCCTCCGCCGCCCCGCCCTCCCCTTGACCTCGCACCACCGCCGTGCTTGGCAGCGCCCCCAGGCCATCCCTTTAATCCCGGCCAACCTCCAGATCAGGCGCCAGCAGCTCTAGGCCCCACACGCCCCTAAGATAAACACCGAGGCGCTGCTTCCTTGGCATAATAGGCGGACTAGCGCCTGTTACGCCGGGGAATGCTTCCGTTAATTGGCAATCAACTGACCAGGAATTGAAATCGGGGGGGGGGGGACGACGGACCTCTAGCTAAGGTGAAATAGTATATGAGGAGAAACCTTGTGCATCACGAGTTACTAGGAACATCTAGTATCAAGAAGAAGCGGTCAACTAGTGTCTTTTGTGTGATGAATACCGTGCAAGGAGACACATATGATTTGCACGAATAAGGGAAGAGGAGTACCATTTTCAGTTGCCGGTGTGGTCTCCTCGATATGTCGCGGCGATCTTCTTCTTTTGGCCAGGGGAACCGATGTTTCGGAGGAGGTTGCAGGCTTGGACGAACCCATGGACAAATTGTTGACTGTGTTGCCGTGGCCGTATGTCGGCGAAGGACGGCGTAGCAGGAACAGCTCCGGTGGGGTGGACGGTGGCGAAGTTGGAGCGGCAGCGGTGAGGCGCAGGACGGCGTGGTTGAACTGGCTCGGGTACGAACGGCTCGGCCTCGGCTTCAACTACTAGCCGTGGAGGGCGTTGTGATAACCCACAAGTATAGGGGATCGCAACAGTTTTCGAGGGTAGAGTATTCAACCCAAATTTATTGATTCGACACAAGGGGAGTCAAAGAATATTCTCAAGTATTAGTAGTTGAGTTGTCAATTCAACCACGCCTGGATAACTTAGTATCTGCAGCAAAGTATTTAGTAGCAAAGTAATATGGAAGTAACGGTAACGGTAGCAAAAGTAATATTTTTGGGTTTTGTAGTGATTGTAACAGCAGCAACAGAAAAGTAAATAAGCGGAGAACAATATATGAAAAGCTCATAGGCATTGGATCGGTGATGGAGAATTATGCTGGATGCGGTTCATCATGTAACAATCATAACATAGGGTGACACAGAACTAGCTCCAATTCATCAATGTAATGTAGGCATGTATTCCGAATATAGTCATACGTGCTTATGGAAGAGAACTTGCATGACATCTTTTGTCCTACCCTCCCGTGGCAGCGGGGTCCTAGCAGAAACTAAGGGTATTAAGGCCTCCTTTTAATAGAGTACCGGACCAAAGCATTAACACATAGTGAATACATGAACTCCTCAAACTATGGTCATCATCGGGAGTGGTCCCGATTATTGTCACTTCGGGGTTGCCGGATCATAACACATAGTAGGTGACTATAGACTTGCAAGATAGGATCAAGAACTCACATATATTCATGAAAACATAATAGGTTCAAATCTGAAATCATGGCACTCGGGCCCTAATGACAAGCATTAAGCATAGCAAAGTCATAGCAACATCAATCTCAGAACATAGTGGATACTAGGGATCAAACCCTAACAAAACTAACTCGATTACATGATAAATCTCATCCAACCCATCACCGTCCAGCAAGCCTACGATGGAATTACTCACGCACGGCGGTGAGCATCATGAAATTGGTGATGGAGGATGGTTGATGATGACGGCGGCGACGGATTCCCCTCTCCGGAGCCCCGAACGGACTCCAGATCAGCCCTCCCGAGAGAGTTTAGGGCTTGGCAGCGGCTCTTTATCGTAAAATGCGATGAATCTTTCTCTCTGTTTTTTCTCCCCGAACACGAATATATGGAGTTGGAGTTGAGGTCGGTGGAGCAACAGGGGGGCCCATGAGGCAGGGGGTGCGCCCAGGGGGGCAGGCGCGCCCCCACCCTCGTGGACAGGTGGTGGGCCCCCTGGCCTTGATTCTTTCGCCAATATTTTTAATATTTTCCAAAAATAAGTTCCGTGGAGTTTCAGGTCATTCCGAGAACTTTCGTTTTTGCACAAAAATAACACCATGGCAATTCTGCTGAAAACAGCGTCAGTCCGGGTTAGTTCCATTCAAATCATGCAAGTTAGAGTCCAAAACAAGGGCAAAAGTGTTTGGAAAAGTAGATACGACGGAGACGTATCAACTCCCCCAAGCTTAAACCTTTGCTTGTCCGCAAGCAATTCAGTTGATAAACTGAAAGTGATAAAGAAAAACTTTTACAAACTCTGTTTGCTCTTGTTGTTGTAAATATGTAAAGCCAGCATTCAAGTTTTCAGCAAAGATTATAACTAACCACATTCACAATAACACTTAGGTCTCATGTTTACTCATATCAATGGCATAATCAACTAGCGAGCAATAATAATAAATCTCGGATGACAACACTTTCTCAAAACAATCATGATATGATATAACAAGATGGTATCTCGCTAGCCCTTTCTGAGACCGCAAAACATAAATGCAGAGCACCTTTAAAGATCAAGGACTGACTAAACATTGTAATTCATGGTAAAAGAGATCCAGTCATAGTCATACCCAATATAAATTAATAGTAATGAATGCAAATGACAACATTGCTCTCCAGCTGGTGCTTTTTAATAAGAGGGTGATGACTCAACATAAAAGTAAATAGATAGGCCCTTCGCAGAGGGAAGCAAGGATTTGTAGAGGTGCCAGAGCTTGATTTTGAAATAGAGATGAATAATATTTTGAGCGGCATACTTTCATTGTCAACATAATAACCGAGAGATGGCGATATCTTCCATGCTACACACATTATAGGCGTTTCCCAAACAGAATGGTAAAGTTTATACTCCCCCTCCACCAACAAGGATCAATCCATGGCTTGCTCGAAACGAGTGCCTCCAACTAACAACAGTCCCGGGGGAGTTTTGTTTGCAATTATTTTGATTTGGTTTGCATAAAGCATGGGACTGGGCGTCCCAGTGACCAGCCATTTTCTCGTGAGTGAGGAGCGGAGTCCACTCCTCTTGAGAATAACCCGCCTAACATGGAAGATACGGACAACCCTAGTTGATACATGAGCTATTCGAGCATACAAAATAGAATTTCATTTGAAGGTTTAGAGTTTGGCACATACAAATTTACTTGGAACGGCAGGTAGATACCGCATATAGGAAGGTATGGTGGACTCATATGGAATAACTTTGGGGTTTAAGGAATTGGATGCACAAGCAGTATTCCCGCTTAGTACAAGTGAAGGCTAGCAAAAGACTCGGAAGCGACCAACTAGAGAGCGACAACAATCATGAACATGCATTAAAATTAATGAACATTGAGTGCAAGCATGAGTAGGATATAATCCACCATGAACATAAATATCGTGAAGGCTATGTTGATTTTGTTTCAACTACATGTGTGAACATGTGCCAAGTCAAGTCACTTGAATCATTCAAAGGAGGATACCACCCCATCATACCACATTGATAACACACAAGTATAGGGGATCAATTGTAGCCTCTTTCGATAAGTAAGAGTGTCGAACCCAACGAGGAGCTAAAGGTAGAACAAATATTCCCTCAAGTTCTATCGACCACCGATACAACTCTACGCACACTTGATGTTCGCTTTACCGGAAACAAGTATGGAACTAGAAGTACTTTGTAGGTGTTTTTGGATAGGTTTGCAAGAAAATAAAGAGAGCGTAAATAAAAGCTAGGGGCTGTTTAGATAAAGACACAACTAAATTAGTTTTAGTAAGGAGTGTTTTGTCATGAGAAAGTTATTTGTCCCTAGGCAATCGATAACTAGACCGGTAATCATTATTGCAATTTTATTTGAGGGAGAGGCATAAGCTAACATACTTTCTCTACTTGGATCATATGCACTTATGATTGGAACTCTAGCAAGCATCCGCAACTACTAAAGATCATTAAGGTAAAACCCAACCATAGCATTAAAGCATCAAGTCCTCTTTATCCCATACGCAACAACCCCCTTACTAGGGTTTGTGTTTCAGTCACTCACGCAACCCACTATAAGCGAATCATGAACGTATTGCAACACCCTACAACGGGAATCCCTCACGCCTGCGCGACACGGAGAGCACCATAGGACAGCACCAATGATAAAACATGCAACTCAAACCAATCACGATCATCAAATAGCCCATAGGACAAAACGGATCCACTCAAACATCATAGGATAGCCATACATCATTGGGAAATAATATATAGCGTTGAGCACCATGTTAAGTAGAGATTACAGCGGGTAAGAGAGAGGTTACACCACTGCATAGAGGGGGGAAGAGTTGGTGATGATGGCGGTGAAGTTGTTGGTGAAGATTGCGGTGATGATGATGGCCCCCGGTGGCACTCCGGCGCCACCGGAAGCGAGGGGGAGAGAGCCCCCCTTCTTCTTCTTCCTTGACCTCCTCCCTAGATGGGAGAAGGGTTTCCCCTCTGGTCCTTGGCCTCCATGGTGTGGGAGGGGCGAGAGCCCCTCTGAGATTGGATCTGTCTCTCTGTCTCTCTCTGTTTCTGCGTTCTCGTCTGGTTCCCTTTCACCGTTTCGTATATATATGGAGATCCGTAACTCCGATTGGAATGGAACCTTCGCCCAGATCTTTTTCCAAAAATTAGCTTTGTTGCGGCCAAAGTAGAGCATCAACCACCTTACGAGGGGCCCACGAGGGTGGGGGGCGCGCCCACCTGGAGTGGGAGTGGGCCCCACCCTCGTGGCCACCTCGTGCACCATCTCGCGTTGATTTTACTTCCCAAAAATCACAAATATTCTAAAATAATTCTCCGTCCATTTTTATCCCGTTTGGACTCCGTTTGATATGGGGTTTCTGCGAAACATAAAACATGCAACAAATAGGAACTGGCACTGGGCACTGGATCAATATGTTAGTCCCAAAAATAGTATAAAAAGTTGCCAAAAGTATATGAAAGTTGAATAATATTGGCATGGAACAATCAAAAATTATAGATACGACGGAGACGTATCAGCATCCCCAAGCTTAATTCCTGCTCGTCCTCGAGTAGGTAAATGGTAAAAAAAAGATAATTTTTGATGTGGAATGCTACCTAGCATAATCTTGATCATATGTCTAATCATGGCATGAATATTAAGACACGAGTGATTCAAAGCAATAGTCTATCATTTGACATAAAAACAATAATACTTCAAGCCTACTAATAAAGCAATCATGTCTTTTCAAAATAACATGGCCAAAGAAAGTTATCCCTACAAAATCATATAGTCTGGCTATGCTCCATCTTCACCACACAAAATATTCACATCATGCACAACCCCGATGACAAGCCAAGCAATTGTTTCATACTTTTGACGTTCTCAAACCTTTTCAACTTTCACGCAATACATGAGCGTGAGCCATGGACATAGCACTATAGGTGGAATAGAATATGATGGTGGAGGTTGTGTGGAGAAGACAAAAAGGGAGAAAGTCTCACATCGACGCGGCTAATCAACGGGCTATGGAGATGCCCATTAATTGACGTCAATGTGAGGAGTAGGAATTGCCATGCAACGGATGCACTAGAGCTATAAGTATATGAAAGCTCAAACTGAAACTAAGTGGGTGTGCATCCAACTTGCTTGCTCATGAAGACCTAGGGCATTTAAGGAAGCCCATCGTTGGAATATACAAGCCAAGTTCTATAATGAAAATTCCCACTAGTATATGAAAGTGAATACTCAAGAGACTCTCTATATGAAGAACATGGTGCTACTCTGAAGCACAAGTGTGGTAAAAGGATAGTAACATTGCCCCTTCTCTCTTTTTCTCTCATTTTTTTATTTTTTTGGTGGGCTTCTTTGGCCTCTTTTTTATTTGGGCTTCTTTGGCCTCTTTTATTTTTTTGTAAAGTCCGGAGACTCATCCCGACTTGTGGGGGAATCATAGTCTCCATCATCCTTTCCTCACTGGGTCAATGCTCTAATAATGATGATCATCACACTTTTATTTACTTACAACTCGATACTAGAACGAAGATATGACTCTATATGAATGCCTCCGGCGGTGTACCAGGATGTGCAATGATCTAGCGTAGCAATGACATCAAAAAAGGGACAAGCCATGAAAACATCATGCTAGCTATCTTACGATCATGCAAAGCAATATGACAATAAATGCTCAAGTCATGTATATGATGATGATGGAAGTTGCATGGCAATATATCTCGGAATGGCTATGGAAATGCCATGATAGGTAGGTATGGTGGCTGTTTTGAGGAAGATATAATGAGGCTTATGTTTGATAGAGCGTATCGTATCACGGGGTTTGGATGCACCGGCGAAGTTTGCACCAACTCTCGACGTGAGAAAGGGCAATGCACGGTACCGAAGAGGCTAGCAATGATGGAAGGGTGAAAGTGCGTATAATCCATGGACTCAACATTAGTCATAAAGAACTCACATACTTATTGCAAAAATCTATTAGTCATCGAAACAAAGTACTATGCGCATGCTCCTAGGGGGATAGATTGGTAGGAAAAGACCATCGCTCATCCCCGACCGCCACTCATAAGGAAGACAATCAATAAATAAATCATGCTCCGACTTCATCACATAACGGTTCACCATACGTGCATGCTACGGGAATCACAAACTTCAACACAAGTATTTCTACAATCCACAACTACCCACTAGCATGACTCTAATATCACCATCTTTATATCGCAAAACTATTGCAAGGAATCAAACATATCATATTCAGTGATCTACAAGTTTTATGTAGGATTTTATGACTAACCATGTGAATGACCAATTCCTGTTATCTCTCTAAATAGATATAAGTGAAGCAAGAGAGTTTAATTCTTTCTAGAAAAGATATGCCCTCGCTCTAACAAATATAAGTGAAGCAAAAGAGCATTCTACAAATGGCGGTTTTCTATGTGAAGAGAAACAAGCAATCCAAACTTCAAATGATATAAGTGAAGCACATGAAGCATTCTATAAAGCCATACTCAAAAGATATAAGCGAAGTGCAAAGAGCATTCTATAAATAAACCAAGGACTCTCTCATACCAGCATGGTGCATAAATAAAAATGAAAACTAAATGCAAAAGACGCTCCAAGATTTGCACATATTGCATGAACGAAACGAATCCGAAAACATACCGATACTTGTTGAAGAATGAGGGGATGCCTTCCGGGGCATCCCCAAGCTTAGACGCTTGAGTCTCCTTGAATATTTACTTGGGGTGCCTTGGGCATCCCCAAGCTTGAGCTCTTGCCTCTCTTCCTTCTTCTCACATCGAGACCACCTCGATCATCGAACACTTCATCCACACAAAACTTCAACAGAAAACTCGGTAAGATCCATTAGTATAATAAAGCAAATCACTACTCTAAGTACTGTTGCAAACCAATTCATATTTTGTTTTGGCATTGTGTCTACTGTATTATAACTTTTTCATGGCTTAATCCACTGATATAAATCGGTAGTTTCATCAAAACAAGCAAACTATGCATCAAAAACAGAATCTGTCTAAAACAGAACAGTCTGTAATAATCTGAACATTCACCATACTTCTGATACTTGAAAAATTCTGCAAAAATTAAGAAAAATAAATAATTTGTATCGAAAGACAGTGCAAGAATAATCAGAACCATTTGACGTTCCAGTAAAAAATGTAAAATCGCGCACTACAGCCAAAGTTTCTGTCCTGCACCGTACAAACCAACAAGCACTGTAAACATCCTAAAGGAAAACCTTGGCACATTATTTTTATAATACAATGGAATTGTACAAGGGAATAATTATTTTTGTTGAAAAGTTTCTGTAATCAAGATTCACAAAGTTTCCGTGAGCATGAACAAAGTTCAAGGCTAGCTACCACTTTAACAATGCTCGTCTTTCTCACTTTCACTTTTCTTTTTGAAAAAGATTTTAGGTTCCCCTCTTTTTTTTAAAACTATATAAAAGCACTCAACAGAAATAAATAACTCTCTAAAACTTCCAGGTTGTCTCCCTGGCAGCGCTTTCTTTAAAGCCATTAAGCTAGGCATATAGTGCTCAAGTTGTGAATCCACCCGGATCCCAAGGTATATCAAAGCCAATTTTAATTAACAATGATTTGTGATTTAGTAGTGAGCACAAAGCAACATATATCAAGCAATGGCGAAGTCTAACTCTCTTCCTATGCATCGGCATGTCGTAAAAGAACAATTCATGCACACAAAGTAAAGGCCAATGCATAGTATAAACAATTTCTTGCAATTTTATCATATTGGAAACATAGAGAGGTGGAGATATAGTTCCTCTCTCATAATAATTGCAAGTTGGAGCAGCAAGCACATGCATATTATATTCATCAAAATCATCATGTGCTACGGTAAAAGGAAACCCATCAATATAATCCTTAATAAAATCAAACTTCTCCGATATAGTGTAGTCGGGAGAATTCAAAAAGATAATAGGACTATCACGCGTGGGTGCAATAGCAACAATTTCATGTTTAACATAAGGAACTATAGCAAGTTCATCTCCATAGGCATAATTCATATTGGCATCTTGGCCACAAGCATAGCAAGCATCATCAAAAAGGGATATTTCAAGAGAATCAACGGGATCATAATAGTCATCATAGCAATCATCCTTCGGTAAGCACGAAGGGAATTTAAACAATATGAGTTGAAGAGTTACTCTCATTAGAAGGTGGGCACGGGTAGCTAATCCGCTCTTCCTCCTTTTGTTCTTCGCTCTCCTCATCATCTTTTTCATCCAATGAGCTCACAGTTTCATCAATTTCTTCTTCCATAGACTCCTGCAAAATATTAGTCTCTTCTTGGACAGCGGAGTAGTCCTCAATATATGGTTCAACATAGGCATTAGAAGCATAATTATCATAGCAATATTTAAGTATGGCAAATTTTTCAGATTTGTAAAGAGTAGCACCATACTTTTCAATCAAAGAAGCAATTTCATAAGCACCCTTAAAAGCAACAAATTCTTCAATTTGTTGAACATCATAGTAACTATAAACACCTTTAGCATACGAAGATAAGATTCCATTATCAATAAACTCACATTGGTAGGGAAGGTGTTTCTTAGGGTTTTCAGAACAACAAGTAAAATCATATATATAACATAAATTCCAAGCATAGCATTGCAAACGATGAATTTGACCCAGCAAAAGTTTCCCTTTTTCAGATATACGGTGTCGCACATAACATGCATGCTCATCTAAAGATTTGCCCTCAACTAAGCTAGTTGGGGTTTCAGCACGAGCACATAGGGATCAAAGATGATCCAAGTAATAAGCTTCAGGAGTGTGATAGATTTTGAGTGGTTCTTCAACCATTGGTTCAGTAGGTACAACTAAATGTTTTTGGTATTTTGCGCTTCCTACCCATAACTAAAGATAGAAAGCAACTAAGAACAGCAAATAAAAATTACTTAGTGATAAAGCAAACAAGCACACACGAGAATATTCACCCCACGCTATTGCTCCCCGGCAACGGCGCCAGAAAAAGGTCTTGATAACCCACAAGTATAGGGGATCAATTGTAGCCTCTTTCGATAAGTAAGAGTGTCGAACCCAACGAGGAGCTAAAGGTAGAACAAATATTCCCTCAAGTTCTATCGACCATCGATACAACTCTACGCACACTTGATGTTCGCTTTACCGGAAACAAGTATGGAACTAGAAGTACTTTGTAGGTGTTTTTGGATAGGTTTGCAAGAAAATAAAGAGAGCGTAAATAAAAGCTAGGGGCTGTTTAGATAAAGACACAACTAAATTAGTTTTAGTAAGGAGTGTTTTGTCATGAGAAAGTTATTTGTCCCTAGGCAATCGATAACTAGACCGGTAATCATTATTGCAATTTTATTTGAGGGAGAGGCATAAGCTAACATACTTTCTCTACTTGGATCATATGCACTTATGATTGGAACTCTAGCAAGCATCCGCAACTACTAAAGATCATTAAGGTAAAACCAACCATAGCATTAAAGCATCAAGTCCTCTTTATCCCATACGCAACAACCCCCTTACTAGGGTTTGTGTTTCAGTCACTCACGCAACCCACTATAAGCGAATCATGAACGTATTGCAACACCCTACAGCGGGAATCCCTCACGCTTGCGTGACACGGAGAGCACCATAGGACAACACCAATAATAAAACATGCAATTCAAACCAATCACAATCATCAAATAGCCCATAGGACAAAATGGATTTGCTCAAACATCATAGGATAGCCATACATCATTGGGAAATGATATATAGCTTTGAGCACCATGTTTAAGTAGATATTACAGCGGGTAAGAGAGAGGTTACACCGCTGCATAGAGGGGGGAAGAGTTGGTGATGATGGCGGTGAAGTTGTTGGTGAAGATTGCGGTGATGATGATGGCCCCCGGTGGCACTCCAGCGCCACCGGAAGCGAGGGGGAGAGAGCCCCCATCCTTCTTCTTCTTCCTTGACCTCCTCCCTAGATGGGAGAAGGGTTTCCCCTCTGGTCCTTGGCCTCCATGGTGTGGGAGGGGCGAGAGCCCCTCCGAGATTGGATCTGTCTCTCTGTCTCTCTCTGTTTCTGCGTTCTTGTCTGGTTCCCTTTCACCATTTCGTATATATATGGAGATCCGTAACTCCGATTGGATTGAAACCTTCACCCAGATCTTTTTCCAAAAATTAGCTTTCTTGAGGCCAAAGTAGAGCATCAGCCGCCTTACGAGGGGCCCACGAGGGTGGGGGGTGCGCCCACCTGGAGTGGGCGTGGGCCCCACCCTCGTGGCCACCTCGGGCACCGTCTCACGTTGATTTTACTTCCCAAAAATCACAAATATTCCAGAATAATTCTCCGTCCATTTTTATCCGGTTTGGACTCCGTTTGATATGGGGTTTTTGCGAAACATAAAGCATGCAACAAACAGGAACTGGCACTGGGCACTGGATCAATATGTTAGTCCCAAAAATAGTATAAAAAATTGCCAAAAGAATATGAAAGTTGAATAATATTGGCATGGAACAATAAAAAATTATAGATACGACGGAGACGTATCACACATCACAACCATTTTAATAGGATGTTGGCATGCAAGGTAAACCATTATAAACTCCTAGCTAATTAAGCATGGCATAAGTAACTATAATCTCTAATTGTCATTGCAAACATGTTTATTCATAATAGGCTGAATCAGGAACGATGAACTAATCATATTTTCAAAAACAAGAGAGGTCGAGTTCATACCAGCTTCTCTCATCTCAGTCAGTCCATCATATATCGTCATAATTGCCTTTCACTTGCACGACCGAACGATGTGAATAATAATAATAGTGCACGTGCATTGGACTAAGCTGGAATCTGCGAGCATTCAATAAACAGGAGAAGACAAGGCAATATGGGCTCTTGGTTAATTCAACAATAATGCATATAAGAACCACTTCATCAATTTAATCGTGGTCTTCTCCTATCGACCCCCAAAGAAAAGAAAAGAAATAAAACTATTTACACGGGAAAGCTCCCAACAAGCAAAAGAAGAACGGGAAATCTTTTTGGGTTTTCTTTTAGTTATTACTACAGCATGAAAGTAAACTAGCTAAAAGCTACAACTAATTTTTTTGGTTTTCTTAAGGTTAATCAAACACACAAGAAGAAAGCAGGAAAAAGAAAATAAACTAGCATGGATATTACAATGAAAGAGTATGAGCACCGACAACTAGCAATGAGTGTGTAAACATAAATGTAATGTCGGTGAGAAATACGTACTCCCCCAAGCTTAGGCTTTTGGCCTAAGTTGGTTTATTGCCACGGATGGCCTGGCGGATATCCAAAGTTATAGCTGGGGTCGTACTGCGATGAAGAAGCCCCTGATTGCCACTGGTTGGCAATCATCTCCGGATCCCACTAGTAATTAGACTGTCGTGGAGGATCAAATTGTGGTTCCGGCTCTGGCTCTGTGGCTGACGTAGGGTTCCGGTAGGCGTGAATGACCGCCAGCGAAACGAGATACTGGCCTGCAGATAAATCAAACAAGGAAGGAGCAGGCAAGGTAATAGTCTCAGGGTGATGTTTATCAAAGAACAATTTGTATTTAAGTGCCCTTTCCCTATTCTTAACAATAAAATCATGCGCTACCATACTCTTATAATCTAAATAAACAGTGGGCAACAATTTTTCTTCTTTTTCATAGTGCCTAATAGGTATGTTATAATATGCGGCAAGGCGTGAAGCATAGACACCTCCAAAGATGGGGCCCTTTGTACGGTTCGGACTTAACCGTTTGGCAATAATACCGCCCATACTAACAGAGTCATCGCGGAATAAACCGTGGAACAAAATAATAATATCAGGAACACTAAGGTTTCCACAGTTTCCGCGACCAATTAAGCAACGACTAGAAAATATTGCAACGTAGCGTAAAACAGGGAAATGTATGCTAGTGATTCTTGCATCGGAAACCTTCCTAGTTTCCCCTACAGTAATAGTATCAATAAACCCGTCCACATCTTTACGATGTGGTTCCTCTAAGTTACCCTCGAAAGGTATTTTGCAAACCCTGCAAAATTCATCTAGTGACATCTTCTTAACCACATCATATAAATGAAACTCTACTGAAGGAGGTGATTCCTTAGGATAATAGTAGAAGTTTTGCACAAAAGTATTGGTGAGTAAGAGATACTGCTCGCGTTGGTCGCGGAGGAAGTCAGTGAGGCCTGCATTCTCAGGCAATTCATAAAAATGATCATAAATCCCGGTCGCTCTCAAGAAATCATCGGAAGGCCATTCACATGGGCGAACCTCCATGGTGCGAGGCAGATTATATTTGGGCCTATCTGCTTCTTCACTTTTCTTTTCCTTCGAGCTTCGGCTCGATGAGCCCCTCAAAAATCTCTTCATTATTTTCTGAAAAATTCTGAAAGTTTTAGTAACTTCAAATAAAAGTGAACCAAGCTCAACAAAATTGATAGCAACTACTCCTACAATTGCCTAGGGTCTATATCATGCATTAGAACTACTTGGAACCATAAAAATTTGACATGCAAGCTCAAGAACATGGTCACCTAGGCAGCACAAATTTGCAATGAATAAAGCACTAGAACAAAAACTAATTGGACCAATGGAGGAGTCTCATACCAAGGAACAATCCCCCAAAGCAGTTTTGTGAGAGGTGCTTTGAGCAAGGAGATCGAAAATTCCAGCAAAATGAGCTAGAACTCGTGCTTGAGCTGGATGGTGATTTTTTTGGGAGGAAGAAGAAGTGTGTGGGTGCAGGAATAAGTGGAGGGGAGCCACCGTGGGCCCACGAGGCAGGGGGGCGCGCCCTGTAGGGGTGGGCGCGCCCTGGACCCTCGTGGCCAAGTGCTTGCTCCCCCTGCTGTGTTCTCAGTGCCAGATATTCTCAAATATTCCAGAAAAAAATCATATTTCAATTTCGGGGCATTTGGAGAACTTTTATTTTCGAGGTATTTTTATATTGCACGGATAATTCACAAAACAGACAAAAAATACTAATTTTACTTTATTTCAACTAAATAACAGAAAGTAAAAAGAGGGTACAGAAGGTTATGCTTTCTAACTTCATCCATCTCATGCTCATTAGAAGGAATCCACTAACAAGGTTGATCAAGTCTTGTTAACAAACTCATTCCGAATAGCATGAAACCGGAGAAATTTTGAATAACACTAAGTTACCTCAACGGGGATATGCACATCCCCAATAATAAGAATATCATATTTCTTCTTGGCAGTAGGAAGAGGAAATTCAAAACCTCCAAAAATAATCGATGGAATTCTTCCAATAGAGTTGATACTATGAACTTGAGGTTGTTTCCTCGGAAAGTGTACCGTATGCTCATTACCATTAACATGAAAAGTGACAATGCCTTTGTTGCAATCAATAACAGCCCCTGTAGTATTCAAAAAGGGTCTTCCAAGAATAATATACATACTATCATCCTCGGGAATATCAAGAATAACAAAGTCCGTTAAAATAGTAACGTTTGCAACCACGACACGCACAGCCTCACAAATACCGACAGGTATAGCAGTTGATTTATCAGCCATTTGCAAAGATATTTTAGTAGGTGTCAACTTATTCAAATCAAGTCTACGATATAAAGAGAGAGGCATAACACTAACACCGGCTCCAAGATCACATAAAGCAGTTTTAACATAATTTCTTTTAATGGAGCATGGTATAGTTGGTACTCCAGGATCTCCTAGGTTTTTAGGTATTCCACCCTTAAAAGTATAATTAGCAAGCATGGTGGAAATTTCAGCTTCCGGTATCTTTCTTTTATTAGTAACAATTTCTTTCATGTACTTAGCATAAGGATTCATTTTGAGCATATCAGTCAAACGCATACGCAAGAAGATAGGTCTAATCATTTCAGCAAAGTGCTCAAAATCTTCATCATCCTTTTTCTTGGATGGTTTGGGAGGAAAAGGCATGGGTTTCTGAACCCATGGTTCTCTTTCTTTACCGTGCGTCCTAGCAACAAAGTCTCTCTTATCATAACGTTGATTCTTTGATTGTGGGTTATCAAGATCAACAGCAGGTTCAATTTCTACATCATTATCATTGCTAGGTTGAGCATCAACATGAACATCTTCATTAACATTATCACTAGGTTCATTTTCATTACCAGATTGTGTTTCAGCATCAGAAATAGAAATACCATTGGGATTCTCAGGTGGTTCAGCAATAGGTTCACTAGAAGCATGCAAAGTCCTATAATTTTTCTTTTTCTTCTTTTTAGAAGGACTAGGTGCATCTAAATTATTTCTCTGAGAATCCTGCTCAATTCTCTTAGGATGGCCTTCAGGATACAAAGGTTCCTGAGTCATCTTACCAGTTCTAGTAGCCACTCTAACATCATAATCATTATTCTTACTATTTAATTCATTGAGCAAATCATTCTGAGCTTTAAGTACTTGTTCTACTTGAGTGGTAACCATAGAAGTATGTTTACTAATGAGTTTAAGTTCACCTTTAACTCTAGACATATAATCACCCAAGTGTTCAAGCATATTTGAATTGTATTTCAATTGTCTACTAACATAAGCATTGAAGTTTTCTTGTTTAACAATAAAATTCTCAAACTTATCTAAGCATTGTCTAGCAGACTTATAACGAGGAATATCACCTTCATCAAATCTATAGAGAGAATTTACCTTTAGTACCTGTGTCGAGTTATCAAGACCATGTGTTTCTTCAATAGGTGACGAATTAAGACCATATATTTCTTCAACAGGCGGTAAATTAAGACCATGTATTTCTTCAATAGGAGGTAAATTCTTAACATCTTCAGCTTTAATAACTTTTTCTGTCATAGATTTCTTTGCCTCTTGCATATCTTCAGGACTGAGAAATAGAACACCCCTCTTCTTCGGAGTTGTTTTAGGAATAGGCTCAGGAGCTGGCTCAGGAAGCGTCCAATTATTTTCATTTGTCAACATATTATTCAATAGAATTTCAGCTTCATCCGGTGTTCTTTCCCTGAAAACAGAACCAACACAACTTTCTAGGTAATCTTTGAAAGCATCGGTTAGTCCATTATAAAAGATATCAAGTATTTCATTTTTCTTAAGAGGATGATCACGCAAAGCATTAAGTAATTGGAGAAGCCTCCCCCAAGCTTGTGGGAGACTCTCTTCTTCAATTTGCACAAAATTGTATATATCCCTTAAAGCAGCTTGTTTCTTATGAGCAGGGAAATATTTAGCAGAGAAGTAATAAATCATATCCTGGGGACTACGCACTCAACCAGGATCAAGAGAATTGAACCATATCTTAGCATCACCCTTTAATGAGAACGGAAATATTTGAAGGATATAAAAGTAATGAGTTCTCTCATCATTAGTGAATAGGGTGGCTATATCATTTAATTTAGTAAGATGTGCCACAACAGTTTCAGATTCATAGCCATAAAAAGGATCAGATTCAACCAAAGTAATTATATCAGGATCAACAGAGAATTCATAATCCTTATCAGTAAAAAAGATAGGTGAAGTAGCATAAGCAGGATCATATTTCATTCTAGCATTCAGAGTTTTTTGTTTAAGCTTAGCTAATAATTTCTTAAGATCACTTCTATCATTGCAAGTAAGAAAGTCTCTTTTAGTTTCTTCATCCATAACATAGCCCACAGGCACAATAGGTAATTCATATTTATTGGGAGAGCCTTCATCATCACTCTCATCATCACTCTCACCAAGTGGCACAGTAGTATCAAGCATAGAAGTAGTTTCATCATAAGTATCATGCATAGCAGAAGTGGCATCATCAATAACATGCGACATATTAGAATTAATAGCAGAAGCAGGTTTAGGTGTCGCAAGCTTACTCAAAACAGAAGATGAATCAAGTGCAGAGCTAGATGGCAGTTCCTTACCTCCCCTCGTAGTTGAGGGATAAATTTTTGTTTTCTCGTCTTTCAAGTTCTTTATAGTGACCAGCAGATATAAATCCCAAGTGATTCAAAGAATAGAGCTATGCTCCCCGACAACGGCGCCAGAAAATAGTCTTGATAACCCACAAGTATAGGGGATCGCAACAGTTTTCGAGGGTAGAGTATTCAACCCAAATTTATTGATTCGACACAAGGGGAGCCAAAGAATATTCTCAAGTATTAGCAGTTGAGTTGTCAATTCAACCACACCTGGATAACTTAGTATCTGCAGCAAAGTATTTAGTAGCAAAGTAATATGGAAGTAACGGTAACGGTAGCAAAAGTAATATTTTTGGGTTTTGTAGTGATTGTAACAGCAGCAACAGAAAAGTAAATAAGCGGAGAACAATATATGAAAAGCTCGTAGGCATTAGATCGGTGATGGAGAATTATGCTGGATGCGGTTCATCATGTAACAATCATAACATAGGGTGACACAGAACTAGCTCCAATTCATCAATGTAATGTAGGCATGTATTCCGAATATAGTCATACGTGCTTATGGAAGAGAACTTGCATGACATCTTTTGTCCTACCCTCCCGTGGCAGCGGGGTCCTAGCAGAAACTAAGGGTATTAAGGCCTCCTTTTAATAGAGTACCGGACCAAAGCATTAACACATAGTGAATACATGAACTCCTCAAACTATGGTCATCATCGGGAGTGGTCCCGATTATTGTCACTTCGGGGTTGCCGGATCATAACACATAGTAGGTGACTATAGACTTGCAAGATAGGATCAAGAACTCACATATATTCATGAAAACATAATAGGTTCAAATCTGAAATCATGGCACTCGGGCCCTAATGACAAGCATTAAGCATAGCAAAGTCATAGCAACATCAATCTCAGAACATAGTGGATACTAGGGATCAAACCCTAACAAAACTAACTCGATTACATGATAAATCTCATCCAACCCATCACCGTCCAGCAAGCCTACGATGGAATTACTCACGCACGGCGGTGAGCATCATGAAATTGGTGATGGAGGATGGTTGATGATGACGGCGGCGACGGATTCCCCTCTCCGGAGCCCCGAACGGACTCCAGATCAGCCCTCCCGAGAGAGTTTAGGGCTTGGCAGCGGCTCTTTATCGTAAAATGCGATGAATCTTTCTCTCTGTTTTTTCTCCCCGAACACGAATATATGGAGTTGGAGTTGAGGTCGGTGGAGCAACAGGGGGGCCCATGAGGCAGGGGGTGCGCCCAGGGGGGCAGGCGCGCCCCCACCCTCGTGGACAGGTGGTGGGCCCCCTGGCCTTGATTCTTTCGCCAATATTTTTAATATTTTCCAAAAATAAGTTCCGTGGAGTTTCAGGTCATTCCGAGAACTTTTGTTTTTGCACATAAATAACACCATGGCAATTCTGCTGAAAACAGCGTCAGTCCGGGTTAGTTCCATTCAAATCATGCAAGTTAGAGTCCAAAACAAGGGCAAAAGTGTTTGGAAAAGTAGCTACGATGGAGACGTATCACGTTGCGGTTGAGGTTGCGATGGACGACGATGTCGGGGTATCGGCTCCGGCGTGATGGAGGAGGGCGGCGATTGATGGGTGGGATGGGGTGGCGGATGGAGGACGCCGGGGTTTCACGGCTGGTGGAGAGGTAGTTTTGGCACCCACGGTGTACAAATGGGGAATCGGACGGGGGGGGAGGGGTGCTAAGGAAGAACCATGTTTCGGTCTGGGACGCGCTTGTTTTTGGTTTTTTGGAACAGATGGGACGCGCTTGTTTGAAATTTGGGGAAAGTACAAACTTTACCCCCCCCCTCTTAAATTTCGGACCTACTGCGGGTCAGGGGTAGGATGGTAATCCCAGGTGTCCCAAGTAGTGGGCGGGAGCAATTTCAGCCGCACGCATGTGTGCTTAGGTGGCCATTGTGTATGAATGTTTTTCGGAGGCGGTTGCGTGGTGTCTAGATGAAGCTACAAACCTACCCCGGTTTAGAACTTTGGACGTCGGGCCGGTAGGTTTCACGGGTCGGAGTTAGAAAAGTAATTTCCTTCTACTGCCAAACATTGGTCTCACGCGGTTTCGGGTGATTAGAGGCTCTTTTGGCGCTTCGTTCGAAATTTTGAAACAGAAGCATTCACGTTTAGAGTACTCTCGAACTTTGAGGATTGACCTAAATAGACAACGTTAAATTTGACCTAGTATGTTTGAAAACCTCATTAAATTATCCGCTTCTTTTTGAAATTTTGACACTTGAAAATCCTATAACTACGATTATTTTGGAATGGAGGAGCTAAATTTGAATCTATTTTGTACACGACTATATATGCTATTATGTACAAAATCAGAGCAAAGATTGGCGCCCCCATAATTTAGGTATGATTTACAAATGCCATGATATCGGATTCAAATAATTGAATGGACTTCATGTTGAATTAGATTTTTTAAACCACCTTGAGTTGAATTGAAATATATGCTAGTTCATAGCTAGCTATTTATAATGCTCATTGTGTAACTTTCGTATGTATAATGTGCTTTACACACAACATGAACTACACTCACGTTTATATTCGATTGCTAAAGCGATGCATTGTTTGCAGTTCAAAATACTAACTATGTGGATCAATTATGTCGAATAATAACATAGACATGCTCAAATTCGATAGAACCTAGATGTCTGATGGATCAATGACCGTTCCTTACGCGAATCGCAAATATCATTATCCCATCCTAATATTTGGATACAATTTATATCTTTAATCAATGTGTACATCAGTCTTTTACGTGTAGTTTCACTCTCCATCGGTGGTCTCTCACACATGCTCACACACTCTCTCCCGAGGTGTCTTTCTCATAGACATGCTCTCGATATAACCCTCCCTCCCTCTCGTAACCATTTACGACTGTTTTCACTAACCTTTATCACAAGCACTCTTCCTGTCACAAGCATACACATGCACAATCCCCATCGGCCCTTTCTATATACATAGACCTGCCTACGTGTCTTATGTACGCACATTATCTTTAGGCCTGTCTCTCATGCATTGTCTCACACCTCTCTTCCTAATCGACGAGTATGATTCTAGCAGAGCATTCTGTAGGATGCCCCTTAAAGTTAGGTTAGATGAATAGTAATATCAGAGATAAGGGTTTACCTTAGTCCGAGAACCCAGGGTTACAAATCCTAGCCGGCTATGTCAGTGGACACAGAGTCCTTCACAATTCTGCTATCGTTGTCTTGTACGACAAGTCATCCATGGGTCTCCCAAAATGCGTCACAGGCCGACCAATGTGGCGCAGGATGGAACCGAACCAAGGGCCTCACCTCAACCCACCGGACCTCATGCGGTGACACACCCTCTGCCCCCAAGTCTCGTTATCTTCTCACACCCAAACATACTAACACAGACACCACACACAAAAATCTCCTCGTGCCTCTATCCCCTCCCCCTTGCATATACACACTCAAGGGAATATCTCGGCGTGACATCATATTAGTCTATCTCTCTCTCTAGACCTCTCTCATTTCTCATGCTATCTCTCCCACGCCCCCTCCCCCCGCCGGCCCCTCTATCCATGCCTCTCTCGAATACGTAATACACACATACCTCTCTAGGCCCTTCCAAATACATCAACTACACATTCACACATGTTACATCACGTACCCCATTGATCTAAAAAGCCCTCTCTTCACATTTATTTCGCATACAACATTGCTTTTGAATAAAGTGTGGCCAAAAAATTATTTTAGAATTTCTACATATATACAACATTACAAAGTTATATGGAGGAGTATGAACGTTAATTTGCATTGCATGGTGCCCACAATGATATTTATTCCGCACTGTGAATTTTTATATTTTTATAATATATATAAAGTTAGTCATAATAAAGAGAAACGAAGAGCATCTCTCTCCCCATCGCATACACCCCCTCTACGCCCCTTTCACGTACGCACACAAACTATCTCTAGGTCCTCTAAAAAGTAAGCCCCCAGCACATTCACGCATGTTTCATCTTTCTCTCGCGATATATACAGTGACGATCATTGTATTTGGAGCGAAAGCACGATACGTACATTGGACTTCAGAATCCACTCATTACGGTCACCATTTACATTTTGTGGTTATTATACAGTCACGGGCTCACCGTACAGCTCTGTATTTGCTCAAGACACGACTAGTTGACCAGTTAAACGCTCCAAGTGGGACCCCTAGTGTTGCATCACATTATCTCACTACCATTGGGCCCACCTGTCGGCTTGTATCTACTCTTCTACACTCTTATAAAAAACAGAGTTGGTGATGATGGTGTGCCTGCCATCCTGCAATATAGGCCATCCGATTTATATCTGACGGATAGGAAAGAAACTATGGCAATTTTGCAAAAAGGTACCCACACACCTCTCCACATTTGCAAATAAGGCCTTCCCTCGTTCATCCTTTTCTCTCACAAGATAAACTAGTCATACAAATGCATCTTGATGTTACGTGCAACGCACAAGCATCTTGCTAGTAAGAATGAAAACAAACGACAAAAAAATATTGGACGGTGGTTCGAAGTCATGACCGCGGGCACAGCGGACAAGGTGGCCTTGTATTGGTATGCCGAGCCGTCTGTTTTAACACACAGGAGCTGGTGTGGTGATTATACACACACGCACGCATGCACACGAACTGCATGCACGCAACACTCAAACAAACACATGCAGCCACGCACGCGTGCAACACTCACACATACACACACGCAGCCACGCACGCACGCAACACTCACACGCACACACACACATGCATGCACACACCACACGACCAACACACACTCTCACGCTCAAGTGCTCAACCTACACGTGCATGCGCACACATGATCAGGCCTTGACAGACACATACACAACCAGGTGATTCCTGCGCACGGGTTGGAGTCTTGTCGCGCGTGCGTAAATTTGTGTTTATCTGACCTTTTTCCTATGTGAACTGACATGTGGGACCCACAAGGAACGTGGTCAATTTAACTAGTCAACATGGTGCCACGCAGACTATTTGGCCGGTCAATAGAGTGCAATCCGATGCTGAACGGTGAGCAAGTGACAGTATAATCACCGCAAAACATATATAGTGACCGTAATGAGCGTATTCTGAAGTTTGGTGACCGTATTACGCTTTTCTCTCTGTAGGCCCTCCAAAACTACATCTCTACACGTTCTCGCATGTTACATCTAACAACTATTCAATACAGCACTACTACTACACTCTAACACAATAAATCATATGTGTTTTTAGTTTTACTAGATATCATATTGTTACTTAATTATTCAGTTTGCATACATTAACATTGCCTTTGAAATGTATGGCCAGTATCATCAACCGCGCGGGAAAAATCCTGCCCTTTCCTGTTTAATCGGGTTTGTATCGATGGATCGTGCGAAACAGCAAAACTATAGTACTATACAGTACAAGTGACAGTTCACGCGGTCGTCGTGTCGTGTACTCCATCGTAAGAGTGGAGCGCTCGCTTTCATAAATGTTCTAGTCCCGTTCGCCGACATGTGGGACATCATGCTACCGGGTCCACGTGCCATACCAAAATACAGTGCAGAGCAGCAAGGGTGAAGCACCCCAGTCATGGCGCCGGTGTAGTAATGAGCAATGAGGCGTCAAATCACAAAGCTGCACCTTTCCCGTAGTTAAGTTGGAGGGACGAAGTAATAATGCTAAAAAAGAAGTTGGAGGGACGAAGCAACCATCATTTCACTCGTTGCTGCACCCGCTTCTCTCTCATCTTCTTCAGGTTAACCACGTGTTGGTTCTGTCGTTGTTCTGCCTCATGTGGGACGCGGATCGGCTTGGTAAAGCACTGACACGTGGGAACGCATGTTAGCAAACCGCCAGGACAATGTCCTCTAAAAATAAAAAACCTCCCCCGCCATCCGCGCGGCAAAATCACCTCCTTTTTACTAATTTTGATTCTATAATTTTTTAGATCAATATAATTGAGATTTGTATAGATAGCATACAGGAGCAAAACCAAGTGGTACGGTTAAGGGCATCCACAATGTGTAGCCAAATGTGAAAATAGCTTTTGGCATCAATGTGAACCATTGTGGATGGTGCTGCCAAAGCCAAAAAGATGGAACCGAAGCTCCCTGATTGATTGAATAGAAAAATGCAACGTCTCTCCTCTTGCTCCCGTGCTTGGACGCATGTACAGTATAGAGCACAGAGTCTACTCCCCTGTCCCTTCTATCACAAATCACAAAGCATCGAGGCATCAAATCACAAAGCACGGACGAAGCAACCATCATTTCACTCTTCGCTGACTCCGCTTCTCCATCGTCTTCTTCGAGAAACCACCTCGCCGCACTAAGCTGGACGGACGATGCTATTATTGTGTACTAGTAGTACTAGTACATTTACGCGTCCTTTGGTTCAACGGACTTCCTGGATGCAAATAAGGCGGTTGTCTCGGCTTGTAGGCAGCACTTGCGAAGGACTTACCGTGGTCTCCCTCAACGGTGTTCTCCGTCGAATGCACTTCGCCAAACCACAATGTTTGAGATATCGTCGACGTCACTGCAATGGGGAAGGAAGTCAAATAGTTAGTACCTCCATTTTTTTGTACACAAGGCCAGTATATCAAAATTACAATTTGCAAAAGGCCACTAACACTAATCTGAGGCAAAATTGATGGGGTTTGCCTCGTACTAGCAACCAAGGACATTAATATACCCTTGCATGCATGCGGAAGTGAGAAGGTTGGTTTGCATGGCGATGCATTAATCAAGCGATGAGGAGTGAGATGGTTAGCTCTTTGGGTTTTGGAGAAAAAAATACGCATTAATTGACACGTCAAACGAGGATTTGTATCGATTAATCCCGCGAAGGAAAACGCCGCCTTTCTTTATTAACACTAGTACTCCTAGTACGTACGTACTTATCCTGTTTGGGTCTAGGCCTTGCATTGCCATTCTTCGCCACACATTTTTGCCAAGCTTGCCTAAAGTTTTCAAAATGAAAAGGAGGTACACTTGCGCACGGCTGTCGCGGTCGCACCGCACCCTCACATGGTCGCTCTGCACCCTCATACAGTTGCTCTTGCATGCCGCAAACCCAACCAAGGGAACGCACCCTCACTGAGACGTGCTACCGCATGTGAACAAACCAAACTCAGCCATCCTACCGATGACACATAATTTTCGTTCATACAATATGTTTATCCAACCAAATGTTGGGGAGGATCCGTATGGCCCGTGCGGTGGTCTGTTGGGGAAGAAGAAGAGGTGTGGAATAAGGGTTAGGAGACGTAGGATATTCATCCAACCGCCTGAAATGGTAGACTGACCCAAATGATGAAAGTCAGGCGACTTGCATAACAATATATGTTTTTACACAGCAAAAGATCCCTAAAAACAACAACATAAAGAAAAACTATCACTGCTCGCGAAACGAGACGGCCTCGTCGTCTTTGGCTGCCGGCGCGAACCAGCCGTAGCTGCCGACGTGTGTCTCCGCACCGTGGTTGTCCTCGGCCTCCAGCTACTCGTTCACACGGAGCGTGCGGGCGCTCTGCACGGACGAGAGCACCGCCCGGTTCAAGTCGAGGACGTCCGGTTCCACCTGCAGGAGGTCCTCGATGGCAGCGACATCCGTGCGCTCCGCGTCGAGTTGAGCCTCCGCCACCCGGTTCAAGTCCAGGATGTCCTGTTCCGCCAGCAGGAGGGTCGCGATGGCAGCGGCATCCGCGCGCTCCACGTCGAGTTGAGCCTCCGCCGCCCGGTTCAAGTCGAGGACGTCCGGTTCCGCCTGCAGGAGGGCCTCGATCGCAGCGGCATCCGCGCGCTCCGCCGCCCGGTTCACATCCACGACATCCAGTTCCGCCTGCAGGAGAGCCTCGATGGCAGCGGCATGCGCGCGCTCCGCGTTGAGTTGAGCCTCTGCCTCCCGGTCCTCCTTTAGTATCGCCAGGTTGAACCATTGGTCCGCCTTCACCATGGGGGACCCGGAAACCGGCACGAAGTCGACGTCCATCGTCTCATACCCATCGGGGGCCTTCTGCGCCGCGACCTCCGCCATGAACATTGGATCTGCTTCCTCCTCCTCGTAGCTTGGCTCCAGAGAACTCGGGGATTGGACCGCCGCAAAGCGAGCTTGGGAACGGAGGTCTGTGGCGCCGACCGCCGCCGCGATTTCTGCGCGGCGCTCCGGCGTCAACATCTTGTAGTACGTGATCTTGCGGCGCACCATGGCTTTCCGGCGAACTAGGGGACGCTTGATGCAGGCTAGGGGATCGAAAGGTGGGGGAATGGGCTGGAGAGGAGGTGTGGTTTTGGGGGCAGTGGCTGGCGTAGGCCGAGAAGCAAAGGTTCTGGTGTGAATGGTGGTTCCGGCCGAGCAGCGAAGGTCAATCGGTTTTGACTGTACATCGCTCTTGTCGGATTCGCGTTGCACCCTGGCACGCTGGACCCTCCACGTCGCACACCAAATGGAACGCACTTCGTCTTGTGTTTTTGCTCGCTTGTGGGACCACAATTGAGAGCAAACCGACGTCCCTCCCCCTCCCCCGCCCGCGTCATTTATACTACCACTCCTTCCGTTTTATGCGGAGTAAATAAAAACAGAGGGAGTATACTACGGATGAGCATCCCCTGACGTGGCCGAATCCATTGAGTAACTCACATGCGGGGCCTAGCAAGCATGGGGTCCGCCAGTAAGTGAACGAAAGGGAGGGTAAGGCAGGGATACCTACGTCAGAGGATCCACTTCCACTACTACTCCCTCCTTCCATCTACAGGGCCTAATCGCTTTTCGAGGCTAACTTTGACCAAATGTTAGAGTAATAATATATGACATGCAACTTACACAAAGCATACGGTTAAATTTGAAGGAAATATGCCCTAGAGGCAATAATAAAGTTATTATTTATTCCTTATATCATGATAAATGTTTATTATTCATGCTAGAATTGTATTAACCAGAAACATAATACTTGTGTGAATACATAGACAAACAAAGTGTCACTAGTATGCCTCTACTTGACTAGCTCGTTGATCAAAGATGGTTATGTTTCCCAGCCATAGACATGAGTTGTCATTTGATTAACGGGATCACATCATTAGGAGAATGATGTGATTGACTTGACCCATTTCGTTAGCTTAGCACTCGATCGTTTAGTATGTTGCTATTGCTTTCTTCATGACTTATACATGTTCCTATGACTATGAGATTATGCAACTCCCGTTTACCGGAGGAACACTTTGTGTGCTACCAAACGTCACAACGTAACTGGGTGATTATAAAGGTGCTCTACAGGTGTCTCCGAAGGTACTTGTTGGGTTGGCGTATTTCGAGATTAGGATTTGTCACTCCGATTGTCGGAGAGGTATCTCTGGGCCCTCTCGGTAATACACATCACTTAAGCCTTGCAAGCATTGCAACTAATGAGTTTGTTGCGAGATGATGTATTACGGAACGAGTAAAGAGACTTGTCGATAACGAGATTGAACTAGGTATTAAGATACCGACGATCGAATCTCGGGCAAGTAACATACCGATGACAAAGGGAACAACGTATGTTGTTATGCGGTCTGACCGATAAAGATCTTCGTAGAATATGTGGGAGCCAATATGAGCATCCAGGTTCCGCTATTGGTTATTGACCGGAGACGTGTCTCGGTCATGTCTACATAGTTCTCGAACCCGTAGGGTCCGCACGCTTAACGTTATGATGACAGTTTTATTATGAGTTTATATGTTTTGATGTACCGAAGGTTGTTCGGAGTCTCGGATGTGATCACAGACATGACGAGGAGTCTCGAAATGGTTGAGACATAAAGATTGATATATTGGAAGCCTATGTTTGGATATCGGAAGTGTTCCGGGTGAAATCGGGATTTTACCGGAGTACCGGGAGGTTACCGGAACCCCCCGGCAACATAATGGGCCTTAGTGGGCCTAGGTGGAAGAGAGGAGAGGAGGCCAGGGCAGGACCGCACGCTCCTCCCCCCAGTCCGAATAGGACAAGGAGAAGGGGGCGGCGCCCCCCCTTTCCTTCCTCCCCTCCACCTCTTCCCCCTCTTTCAAGTCCTAATCCAACTAGGAAAAGGGGGGAGTCCTACTCCCGGTGGGAGTAGGACTCCTCCTGGCGCGCCCCAAGGCTGGCCGCACCTCTCCCCCTTTGCTCCTTTATATACGGGGGCAGGGGGCACCCCATAGACACAACAATTGATCTATTGATCTCTTAGCCGTGTGCGGTGCCCCCCTCCACCATATTACACCTCGATAATATCGTAGTAGTGCTTAGGCGAAGCCCTGCGTCGGTAGAACATCATCATCATCACCACGCCGTCGTGCTGACGAAACTCTCCCTCAACACTCGGCTGGATTGGAGTTCGAGGGACGTCATCGAGCTGAACATGTGCTGAACTCGGAGGTGCCGTACGTTCGGTACTTGATCGGTCGGATCGTGAAGACGTACGACTACATCAACCGCGTTGTGTTAACGCTTCCGCTTTCGGTCTATGAGGGTACGTGGACAACACTCTCTCCTCTCGTTGCTATGCATCACCATGATCTTGCGTGTGCGTAGGAATTTTTTTGAAATTACTACGTTCCCCAACAGTGGCATCCGAGCCTGGTTTTTTTTGCGTAGATGTCATATGCACGAGTAGAACACAAGTGAGTTGTGGGCGATATAAGCCATACTGCTTACCAGCATGTCATACTTTGGTTCGGCGGTATTGTGAGATGAAGCGGCCCGGACCGACATTACGCGTACGCTTACGCGAGACTGGTTTCACCGTTGCGAGCACTCGTTGCTTAAAGGTGACTGGCGGGTGTCTGTCTCTCTCACTTTAGTTGAACCGAGTGTGGCTATGCCCGGTCCTAGTGAAGGTTAAAACAACACCAACTTGACAAACTATCATTGTGGTTTTGATGCGTAGGTAAGAACGGTTCTTGCTAAGCCCGTAGCAGCCACGTAAAACTTGCAACAACAAAGTAGAGGACGTCTAACTTGTTTTTGCAGGGGCATGTTGTGATGTGATATGGTCAAGACATGATGCTGAATTTTATTGTATGAGATGATCATGTTTTGTAACCGATTTATCGGCAACTGGCAGGAGCCATATGGTTGTCGCTTTATTGTATGCAATGCAATCGCCCTGTAATGCTTTACTTTATCACTAAGCGGTAGCGATAGTCATAGAAGCATAAGATTGGCGAGACGACAACGATGCTACGATGGAGATCAAGGTGTCGCGCCGGTGACGATGGTGATCATGACGGTGCTTCGGAGATGGAGATCACAAGCACAAGATGATGATGGCCATATCATATCACTTATATTGATTGCATGTGATGTTTATCTTTTTATGCATCTTATCTTTCTTTGATTGACGGTAGCATTATAAGATGACCCCTCACTGAATTATCAAAGTATAAGTGTTCTCCCTGAGTATGCACCGTTGCGAAAGTTCTTCGTGCTGAGACACCACGTGATGATCGGGTGTGATAGGCTCTACGTTCAAATACAACGGGTGCAAAACAGTTGCACACGTGGAATACTCAGGTTAAACTTGACGAGCCTAGCATATAACAGATATGGCCTCGGAACACGGAGACCGAAAGGTCAAGCGTGAATCATATAGTAGATATGATCAACATAGTGATGTTCACCGTTGAAACTACTCCATCTCACGTGATGATCGGACATGGTTTAGTTGATATGGATCACGTGATCACTTAGAGGATTAGAGGGATGTCTATCTAAGTGGGAGTTCTTAAATAATATGATTAATTGAACTTGAATTTATCATGAACTTAGTACCTGATAGTATCTTGCTTGTCTATGCTAATTGTAGATAGATGGCCCGTGTTGTTGTTCCGTTGAATTTTAATGCGTTCCTTGAGAAAGCAAAGTTGAAAGATGATGGTAGCAATTACACGGACTGGGTCCATAACTTGAGGATTATCCTCATTGCTGCACAGAAGAATTACGTCCTGGAAGCACCGCTGGGTGCCCGGCCTGCTGCAGGAGCAACACCGGATGTTATGAACGTCTGGCAGAGCAAAGCTGATGACTACTCGATAGTTCAGTGTGCCATGCTTTACGGCTTAGAACCGGGTCTTCAACGACGTTTTGAACGTCATGGAGCATATGAGATGTTCCAGGAGTTGAAGTTAATATTTCAAGCAAATGCCCGGATTGAGAGATATGAAGTCTCCAATAAGTTCTATAGCTGCAAGATGGAAGAGAATAGTTCTGTCAGTGAGCATATACTCAAAATGTCTGGGTATAATAATCACTTGATTCAACTGGGAGTTAATCTTCCGGATGATAGCGTCATTGACAGAATTCTTCAATCACTGCCACCAAGCTACAAGAACTTTGTGATGAACTATAATATGCAAGGGATGAATAAGACGATTCCTGAGCTCTTCGCAATGCTAAAGGCTGCGGAGGTAGAAATAAAAAAGGAGCATCAAGTGTTGATGGTCAAGAAGACCACTAGTTTCAAGAAAAGGGCAAAGGGAAGAAGAAGGGGAACTTCAAGAAAAACAGCAAGCAAGTTGCTGTTCAGGAGAAGAAACCCAAGTCTGGACCTAAGCCTTAGACTGAGTGCTTCTACTGCAAGCAGACTGGTCACTGGAAGCGGAACTGCCCCAAGTATTTGGCGGATAAGAAGGATGGCAAGGTGAACAAAGGTATATGTGATATACATGTTATTGATGTGTACCTTACTAATGCTCGTAGTAGCACCTGGGTATTTGATACTGGTTCTGTTGCTAATATTTGCAACTCGAAACAGGGGCTACGGATTAAGCGAAGATTGGCTAAGGATGAGGTGACGATGCGCGTGGGAAATGGTTCCAAAGTCGATGTGATCGCGGTCCGCACGCTACCTCTACATCTACCTTCGGGATTAGTTTTAGACCTAAATAATTGTTATTTGGTGCCAGCGTTAAGCATGAACATTATATCTGGATCTTGTTTGATGCGAGACGGTTATTCATTTAAATCAGAGAATAATGGTTGTTCTATTTATATGAGTAATATCTTTTATGGTCATGCACCATTGAAGAGTGGTCTATTTTTGTTGAATCTCGATAGTAGTGATACACAAGTTCATAATATTGAAGCCAAAAGATGCAGAGTTGATAATGATAGTGCAACTTATTTGTGGCACTGCCGTTTAGGTCATATCGGTGTAAAGCGCATGAAGAAACTCCATACTGATGGACTTTTGGAACCACTTGTTTATGAATCACTTGGTACTTGTGAACCGTGCCTCATGGGCAAGATGACTAAAACACCGTTCTCCGGAACTATGGAGAGAGCAACAGATTTGTTGGAAATCATACATACAGATGTATGTGGTCCGATGAATATTGAGGCTCGTGGCGGATATCGTTATTTTCTCACCTTCACAGATGATTTGAGCAGATATGGGTATATCTACTTAATGAAACATAAGTCTGAAACATTTGAAAAGTTCAAAGAATTTCAGAGTGAAGTTGAAAATCATCGTAACAAGAAAATAAAATTTCTACGATCTGATCGTGGAGGAGAATATTTGAGTTATGAGTTTGGTCTCCATTTGAAACAATGCGGAATAGTTTCGCAACTCACGCCACCCAGAACACCACAGCGTAATGGTGTGTCCGAGCGTCGTAATCGTACTTTACTAGATATGGTGTGATCTATGATGTCTCTTACTGATTTACCGCTATCGTTTTGGGGTTATACTTTAGAGATGGCTGCATTCACGTTAAATAGGGCACCATCAAAATCCGTTGAGACGACGCCTTATGAACTGTGGTTTGGCAAGAAACCAAAGTTGTCGTTTCTTAAAATTTGGGGCTGCGATGCTTATGTGAAAAAACTTCAACCTGATAAGCTCGAACCCAAATCGGAGAAATGTGTCTTCATAGGATACCCAAAGGAGACTGTTGGGTACACCTTCTATCACAGATCCGAAGGAAAAACTTTTGTTGCTAAATTCGGAATTTTTCTGGAGAAGGAGTTTCTCTCGAAAGAAGTGAGTGGGAGGAAAGTAGAACTTGATGAGGTAAATGTACCTGCTCCCTTATTGGAAAGTAGTTCATCACAGAAACCAGTTTCTGCGACACCTATACCAATTAGTGAGGAAGTTAATGATGATGATCATGAAACTTCAGATCAAGTTATTACTGAACCTCGTAGGTCAACGAGAGTAAGATCCGCACTAGAGTGGTACGGTAATCCTGTTCTGGAGGTTATGTTACTAGACCATGACGAACCTACGAACTATGAAGAAGCGATGGTGAGCCCAGATTCCACAAAATGGCTTGAAGCCATGAAATCCGAGATGGGATCCATGTATGAGAACAAAGTATGGACTTTGGTTGACTTGCCCAATGATGGGCAAGCCATAGAAAATAAATGGATCTTCAAGAAGAAGACGGACGCTGATGGTAATGTTACTGTCTATAAAGCTCGACTTGTTAAAAAGGTTTTCGACAAGTTCAAGGGATTGACTACGATGAGACCTTCCCACCCGTAGCGATGCTTAAGTCTGTCCGAATCATGTTAGCAATTGCCGCATTTTATGATTATGAAATTTGGCAAATGGATGTCAAAACTGCATTCCTGAATGTATTTCTGGAAGAAGAGTTGTATATGATGCAACCGGAAGGTTTTGTCGACCAAAGGGAGCTAACAAAGTGTGCAAGCTCCAGCGATCCATTTATGGACTGGTGCAAACCTCTCGGAGTTGGAATAAACGCTTTGATAGTGTGATCAAAGCATTTGGTTTTGTACAGACTTTTGGAGAAGCCTGTATTTACAAGAAAGTGAGTGGGGGCTCTGTAGCATTTCTGATATTATATGTAGATGACATATTGCTGATTGGAAATGATATAGAATTTCTGGATAGCATAAAGGGATACTTGAATAAGAGTTTTTCAATGAAAGACCTCGGTGAAGCTGCGTATATATTGGGCATCAAGATCTATAGAGATAGATCAAGACGCTTAATTGGACTTTCACAGAGCACATACCTTGACAAAGTTTTGAAGAAGTTCAAAATGGATCAAGCAAAGAAAGGGTTCTTGCCTGTGTTACAAGGTGTGAAGTTGAGTAAGACTCAATGCCCGACCACTGCAGAAGATAGAGAGAAGATGAAAGATGTTCCCTATGCTTCAGCCATAGGCTCTATCATGTATGCAATGCTGTGTACCAGACCTGATGTATGCCTTGCTATAAGTCTAGCAGGAAGGTACCAAAGTAATCCAGGAGTGGATCACTGGACATCGGTCAAGAACATCCTGAAATACCTGAAAAGGACTAAGGATATGTTTCTTGTTTATGGAGGTGACAAAGAGCTCATCGTAAATGGTTACGTTGATGCAAGCTTTGACACTGATCCGGACGATTCTAAATCGCAAACCGGATACGTGTTTACATTGAACGGTGGAGCTGTCAGTTGGTGCAGTTCTAAACAAAGTGTCGTGGCGGGATCTACATGTGAAGCGGAGTACATAGCTGCTTCGGAAGCAGCAAATGAAGGAGTCTGGATGAAGGAGTTCATATCCGATCTAGGTGTCATACCTAGTGCATCGGGTCCGATGAAAATCTTTTGTGACAATACTGGTGCAATTGCCTTAGCAAAGGAATCCAGATTTCACAAGAGAACCAAGCACATCAAAAGACGCTTCAATTCCATCCGGGATTTAGTCCAGGTGGGAGACATAGAAATTTGCAAGATACATACGGATCTGAATGTTGCAGACCCGTTGACTAAGCCTCTTCCACGAGCAAAACATGATCAGCACCAAGGCTCCATGGGTCTAAGAATCATTACTGTCTAATCTAGATTATTGACTCTAGTGCAAGTGGGAGACTGAAGGAAATATGCCCTAGAGGCAATAATAAAGTTATTATTTATTTCCTTATATCATGATAAATGTTTATTATTCATGCTAGAATTGTATTAACCGGAAACATAATACTTGTGTGAATACATAGACAAACAAAGTGTCACTAGTATGCCTCTACTTGACTAGCTCGTTGATCAAAGATGGTTATGTTTCCTAGCCATAGACATGAGTTGTCATTTGATTAACGGGATCACATCATTAGGAGAATGATGTGATTGACTTGACCCATTTCGTTAGCTTAGCACTCGATCGTTTAGTATGTTGCCATTGCTTTCTTCATGACTTATACATGTTCCTATGACTATGAGATTATGCAACTCCCGTTTACCGGAGGAACACTTTGTGTGCTACCAAACGTCACAACATAACTGGGTGATTATAAAGGTGCTCTACAGGTGTCTCCGAAGGTACTTGTTGGGTTGGCGTATTTCGAGATTAGGATTTGTCACTCCGATTGTCGGAGAGGTATCTCTGGGCCCTCTCGGTAACACACATCACTTAAGCCTTGCAAGCATTGCAACTAATGAGTTTGTTGTGAGATGATGTATTACGGAACGAGTAAAGAGACTTGCCGGTAACGAGATTGAACTAGGTATTAAGATACCGACGATCGAATCTCGGGCAAGTAACATACCAATGACAAAGGGAACAACGTATGTTGTTATGCGGTCTGACCGATAAAGATCTTCATTGAATATGTGGGAGCCAATATGAGCATCCAGGTTCCGCTATTGGTTATTGACCGGAGACGTGTCTCGGTCATGTTTACATAGTTCTCGAACCCGTAGGGTCCGCACGCTTAACGTTACGATGACAGTTTTATTATGAGTTTATATGTTTTGATGTACCGAAGGTTGTTCGGAGTCCCGGATGTGATCACGGACATGATGAGGAGTCTCGAAATGGTCGAGACATAAAGATTGATATATTGGAAGCCTATGTTTGGATATCGGAAGTGTTCCGGGTGAAATCGGGATTTTACCGGAGTACCGGGAGGTTACCGGAACCCCCCGGCAACATAATGGGCCTTAGTGGGCCTAGGTGGAAGAGAGGAGAGGAGGCCAGGGCAGGGCCGCACGCCCCTCCCCCCCAGTCCGAATAGGAAAAGGAGAAGGGGCGGCGCCCCCCCTTTCCTTCCTCCCCTCCACCTCTTCCCCCTCTCCCAAGTCCTAATCCAACTAGGAAAAGGGGGGAGTCCTACTCCCGGTGGGAGTAGGACTCCTCCTGGCGCGCCCCAAGGCTGGCCGCACCTCTCCCCCTTTGCTCTTTTATATACGGGGGCAGGGGGGCACCCCATAGATACAACAATTGATCTATTGATCTCTTAGCCGTGTGCGGTGCCCCCCTCCACCATATTACACCTCGATAATATTGTAGTAGTGCTTAGGCGAAGCCCTGCGTCGGTAGAACATCATCATCGTCACCACGCCGTCGTGCTGACGAAACTCTCCCTCAACACTCGGCTGGATCGGAGTTCGAGGGACGTCATCGAGCTGAACGTGTGCTCAACTCGGAGGTGCCGTACGTTCGGTACTTGATCGGTCGGATCGTGAAGACGTACGACTACATCAACCGCGTTGTGTTGACGCTTCCGCTTTCGGTCTACGAGGGTACGTGGACAACACTCTCTCCTCTCTTTGCTATGCATCACCATGATCTTGCGTGTGCGTAGGAATTTTTTTGAAATTACTACGTTCCCCAACAAAATTCGTATGTGAAAGGAGCTTCCAATGATATAATTTTCACATTATACATCTCATGTACTATTAATCTTGTCAATAGTCAAAGGCGGTTTTGAAAAACGCATTAGAGCATGGTTAATAATATAGCCAACCGATGGCTATAAGGAACTGCCATGTCATCTATAGCCATCATCTATATGCACTGATACAGTAGTGTGGGCTATATGGTTGGCTATTTCCCGCAAAAAAAATATAAGGTTGGCTATTTCCCGCAAAAAAAATATAAGGTTGGCTATTGTATTAGTACTTCTTTGCATCTCATCTCTATCTCTTTCTTCATATTTATTGTATTTAACTAGGAATGCGTATATAGCTAGGCTCTTGCATGAGAGCTCACTCCCCTTACTTTTTCACATCTCTCTCCTCCACATAGGCCCTATATAAATGGAAGGAGGGAGTACTATGAGCACTGCATACTCTACTACAGATGTTGTCAGTACTCCACTAGTACTATTGGATAGGGAGCTTAAAAAAAGTTACTATTGGACTGGCTATACGTGGCAAAATCCTAGTAGGAAGAGCATGCGCGAGAACAAGCACATTCACGTGGTTGAAGACAAATTTGAAACCATGTCTGTTTGAATACAAATCTAGGAGTACGTATGAATCTAACAATATTGATTGGGCGTTGTTGAATGTTGATGCTTTTTTCCTGTAAGTTTGATCAAAGTAGAGATACTTTGACTACACATAAAACTTGTATGTAAACTAGAAAGGATCGGAGGGAGTATATTGTACGTTCAAGAGTGAAACGAACATTGAATACCCTTTATATATGATTTGTGGATGCTATGATCACCGGTTCAAAATTTTGAATCCGCCTTAGGTATCACACATGCACCCACTCGTTCTCTCTTGATTTCATCTCGGGGTCCGGAGATCAATTGGAAGAGGACTAGGGTGGGTACAATACGTTCGTTTCGCTTATGAACGTACAATATACTCCCTCTGATCCCCACAGACCCCCCTGCCGGTCATTTCTATCATAGAAATAGACCAAACCTTTATCTCCTTGCACGACACGCAATTGATCTCTCAACATCAATCGATCTCGTCAAGATGTGTCGGGGCATGAACCGAATGGGATGTCAAAACTAAGACGGGAAGCGACACGTAGTGGAGGCAAAGTGAAACTTTAAACGAACCGTTTGTTTGTATGCATGTCAGATAAATTACAACATTGGAAATACAAGCATGGTCTAGTCCCACATGCGAATGATACTCGGCGGAATGTTCAAATGAGGCATGCGGGAGCGACACGCTCATCGTCGCTTTACACGGTCAGTTTCAGTGTGCCGAGGGTGGCGTTAGCGCCGTGGCATGACCAGCAGATCAACACCCGGCTCGTCGAGGAGGCACGGGGCACCGAAGTGCGCGCGCGCCGTGACGCGTCCGCGGAGTGGTGTAGCGCGGCCAACTGCATCCCCAGGACCTGAGAACATGCTGGGTCGTCTTGCTTTCTCAATGACATGTGGGGTCGCATGTGAGCAAAGGGAATCTCCAACGTTGCCACAACCGCAGCTGACTACCCTGGCACACCAAAAACCCTCGTCCCTCGCGCCGTCGTGCGGTGCGTTCCCAGCCGGCGCCAGCTGCCTGCATTCATGCCGTCCGTCTTTATGCCGTCGTTAAGAGGCTCGGTGCTCGAGGAACCAACTCCGATGACTTAATGACGCACCTAGACGCTTGGCCTCACCGGAATGCGCTACTTAAAGCGGCAACGCCCAGCTAACCACCACACCATAGCGCATCGTCCTGCTACCTGGCACCACATCCGCCATGACCACGAGCGCGAACGCTTTGCAGGAGAGCTTGTCTTCGGGGATGAAGCTCGAGGTCGCCGCCCTCGCTCAAGTCGCCGCTCGCGACGCAATAGCGGTGTAGCCGGACGCGAACGCGATCGCACAAGAGGTGGCCACGCTGGCGGCCGACGATGAGAGCATCGTCAGCCACGCGTCCTACTTGCCGCCGCCCAACGGCCGGCACCGCCGAGGTCGGGGACTCCTCCGAGGATGAGTAGGGCATGGGAGGCGGCAGGGCATGGTGTGCCAACTGGCCGGTCCATCTCCCATGTTCTACTCTTCCTCGTCGGAGACCGCACTTCACTTCACGGGTCTTGAACCCCGCCCCCGTACATGGAGATCGCAGATGGAGGACGTCGCTTGCCGCCGTAGAATAGGCTTAGGGTCGGGTTTCTTTTATTTTTCTGTCCTATAAAAGTTCGGAATGTAATGAAAATCTACCGTGTTTGCATTAATCTCGGCCGGTGTATTTGAACTTTCACAATAATATAGTATATTGTAGGAGTACTAGCAAGATGCCTGTGCGTTGCACGGAACATCAAGATCTTGTGGGAGAAAAGGATGAACGAGGGAAGGCCTTATCTGCAAATGTGGAGAGGAGTGCGGGTAAATTGTCATAGTTTCCTTCCTATCCGTTAGATATAGATCGGACGGCCTACGTTGCAGGCTGGCAGGCACACCATCATCACCAACTTTGCTTTTTATAGAACCGAGACAAAGCTAACATGCGAAGTAAATAAACAAATAGTCTACATACACAATTTATCTTAGGCACTCCAATAATACGTCCACTACACATTCACGCATTTCACATCTTTCTACATATACGGGAACCTACAAAAGGGTTAACGTAAATTGCCTCTCTCTCTGTCCTCCCTGATTTTCATGGTGGTGGGCCCCTCCCTGCCCCCAATCTACAATCAACAGCTCACACGTTTTACATTACGTTAATTACGTAACTGGGATTACGTAGGTGTAGCATTACTCGTCCTAAAAAACCCAACTAAGCCAACCTCCCAGGATATCGCGCGGGAAAAGACCCGGCCGCGTCGTTTTAGTCGGGATTACCGGATTACTAGTAGTAGTATTGATGGATCGCGCGAAGCACCAAGTTTTATTTTCTTAGGCGAAGCACCTAGTTTAAAAGGAAAAAAGGCGGTACACTCACAGCACCCCTGTCGCGGTCGCATTGCACCCCACACATGTTAGGTCTTGCACACGGCTCACGCAAACGGAACGCGCTTAGGCTTGCCTCTTCACTGACACGTGGGACTGCACTTGGAGAAACCGACCATGCGCCAAACTCCCCCCGCCCACCGCGCGAATAGCCCCCCCCAAATAACCCCCAAATCCCAAATTCAACCACCCTTTGGCCAACTAGCCAATAATATTCCCCAAACCCCTCTCCCCCGTCCCCCTCCACTCCATTCGCTCCGCCAAAGCCGCCCTCCCCGCCGCGCCGATACGTTGGCGCCGCGGTTCGTCGAGGGGACGCATGGCGATCCTCTCGCTCCCATAGTGTGCTCTCGTAGACTGCCGTCCTCTAGCCGCGCCGCCACCGCGGTGACGTTCTTGTGGAGGCGCACGGCGGTCAGCGCCAACACCGCCGGCGACGTTCGTGTGGAGACGCACGACGGTCAGTTTCTCCCATGGTACGCGCATTCTAGACTAAGGCCCCGTGCATGTCAGTGTAGCACTGAATGTTAGCTGATAGACGCTGTTAATCTCACTATTTGCTGAAGTAGTTTACAGTCAATATGCTCTGCTTAAGAAGCTTCCTTGCCCTGTTCTACACTCAATCTGCTTAGCTGAGATGGCATGCCAAGCCCGATTAGTTGCTAAAATATCCTGCCATATATTTATTGTGACGTAGATTGCCATGGTCTAGTAGCCAATCTGTTAGGTGAAATAGTTGTACACCGTTTTATACTCGATCTTTGTTGCTGCGATGGCCTTCGATAGTTCGATGGTTGTGTGCTCGGCCTCATTGACTCCTGAAACAGCCTGCCATAATTTAGCACTCAAATATGTTTGCTGAATTAGCTTTACATATATCTTGTTACTTAGGTCTGCTCATCCAAATATCTTGCCAAAGCTTTAGACATCGACCCAGGTATTTTTTTCTGGACTTCATAAAAAAGTAGATATGTTTTTCCTGTAATATCTGGTAGAAGAACTAATTTGTATGTCTAACAGATGGACAGGACTTGGATAACTTCTGCAAGAAGATTCTCCGCTGCATATGTCGAGGGGGTTGAAAACTTCATGCACTTTATCAGAGCTGAGGGTCCAATATCAGATGTGCTTTGCCCGTGTAGCAGTTGTATGAATTCAGATACAAGGCCCCAGTCAACTGTGCAAAATCATCTACACTTGTATGGGATGTCGGTCACATATACTAGGTGGGTTCATCATGGTGAAGCTGTGAATGTCAATGTTACTGACTACGTGGAAGCAGCAGATCACCAGCTTGATCTGCCTGATGCTCAGGTGAAAGAGGAGGAGGAGGTGGTGGTGGCGGAGCCGGTGAGTTTGACCAACATTGAAACAATGCTACGAAATGCTCGTGCATTTCGTGAACTATCACCTGCAGGAGAAAAACTGTGGGCCCGCATGTTGGAACAATGCAACGTGGCTATCACCCCAGGAAATAAGCTGTCAGTATTCTCAGCTATGGTCACCTTTCTTTAGGTGAAGACATCTGAGCGAATGACCAACAAATCATTCGATGCGATGTTGGCTGTTTTCCGCAAATCTTTCCCAGATGCGTCTGAGCTGCCACACACCTACAGTAAAATGAAGAATTTCCTTCGTACAATTGGAATTGGATATGATATGATCCATGTTTGTAAGAATAATTGTGTTCTGTTCCGGAAGGATTATGCCAACTTAAGTGAATGCCCGAAATGCAAATCATCAAGATGGAAAGATGGCGATGCTGTGAAGAGGATTCCTCATAATGTTCTGAGACATTTTCCAATTATACCAAGATTACAGAGGTTGTTTCATGATGCCGAAACAAGAGAGGATGTACTGTGGCATTCTAGGAACCAGGAGTACAGAGATCAGAATGTAATGAGCCATCCATCTCATGGTAGTGAGTGGCAAAGCTTCAATTAGAAAGACAAAAAGTTTGCTGCTGACCCGAGAAACATTAGACTTGGCTTAGCTTCAGATGGATTTAAACCCATTTGGCCACCAGAATGCCACATATAGCATGTGGCCAGTGCTTGTTATCCCTTACAACATGCCTCCAAATGTTTGCACCAAAGAATCAAACTACATGATGGCCTTGCTCATCCCAGGTCCAAAAAGTCTTGGAAAGGTGTAACATCCCAAATTTTCAATTTGCAATGTTATACATAGGTCATCAAATGCATATCATATTTTATTTGCATTTTAGTTGTGATCCTATAAATCCTAAGCAACTCAAGGACCCACGGAGAGAGTTGGGGATTTCTATTCCTTTTCATATTTGAATTTTCTCGAATATTGAAAAGAGGATCATTTTGGTTTTAATTATTTTTCTCTCCAAAAATACTTCATATTAAAATATATGAGAGGAGATAATATGTCTTCTCCAAAATAAATGAATTATTGGAGGAAAATTGTTAAAATCAAATAAATAATTTTATTTGGATTTTATTGCTATTTTATTCGAATTAGAAAAATATGCATTTTTAGGCCAAGAAAATGTTCACTTTGTTCTAAATATTTTATTTATATGGTGAAAATTGTTTTTGGCATTTTAGAATTTTATTTATTTATTTAGGATCTTCATTCGGCGGAATTTTATTTAAAAAAATGTTTCGGACCGAGCCGGGCCGAAGCCCAGCTGGCCCATCTCCCGCCACCGCCTCCTGTCGTCGTGCTCGCGACGGACTCGGGGAGTCCGACCCCGAGCCGCCGGCGCCACCCCCTCCCGCACGCCATGCCCCCCGGGCCTTTAAAGCCCGAGGCGCCGCCGCCCTCGACCCCCACATCGCCACCCCGCCCCGCCCGCAGCAAGCAGCAGCAGCGCCGCCGCCGCACCCGGCGCCGCTGCCTGCAGCTCCGCCACTGCCGCAGCGCCGTGCCCCGTCGCCGTCGCCCACACCGCCGCCTCGCCGGATCGAGCCGCCGGAGCCGCCGGATCTCGACATCCCGGTTTTTTTGGTTTTTAGGTAAAAGCCGCCGGTTTTCTTAAAAAACCCTAGGTTCAGTTTTTTATTTCATATCGGTTTGGTTTTTCTCGGTTTAGTTCGTTTTCGTTCGTTCGTTCATTTTAACGAACGAATTCTCCCGTTCGTCTCTGTTAGCGGACGTTCGTCCGATAGATTTTTCTTTTTCTGTTTATTTTTCGGCCAGGGACCTATCCGCGGTTATTTTTATCGCGGATTAGCCCCTAATCTTCAGACCCTCGCGGTTTCTAAACCGTTTGTGCAAATCCAGTGAAACCAACGCCAAAATCTTCATCTCGAGCCCCTCTTTCTGTTTAATCAACTTGAATAAGGTTTTGACAATTTAAAATTGGGTTTCAAGCAGATTTGAATTCAAAGTTCTTTTGACCGTAGTTTCAGTTCCGTAGCTCCGATTCGATTGATTATTTTTTTCAAATCGAAGCTCTTGAGTTGAACTTTCAGATTTGATCTTCTTATTTGAGTTTTACCCATGCATCTTTGCTTGAGTGCTTATGTATGCTATTGTTTGTTTGCGATAGAATTCCCGGAGTGCGAAGCGTGCTACTACGAGTCTCTAGGGTTTGCAGGTCGTCAGCAAGGCAAGTAACACATTGATCATACTCTTTTAATACCCAGTTTTTATGCATTAGTTACAACCCTCAAACATTGCATGATTAGGATGTGATTAACATGTGGGTATTGGGATGTAGATGTTGAGGTAGAACCTATTGCCCTTTTATTATCAAACCCTTGGGAGTTACTTCTACGCTATGCTTATACTGCCATGCTATGCTCGTAGACGTGGATTGGGTTTGAGTGTTTTCCATGACAGATGTGAGATTGTTAATTAATGGTTAACTTAAGGTGGCCACTTAAACACACATCTGGGTGGATTGGTTGCGGGCACCTGGGGATATACCAGTGTTGTCCTTTTGGTTCGCCACCCAGACTCAAAGGGATCATAAGATTATTCATGCTAGAAACTTCCGTGTGTATCCGCAAGCTATTATGGGCTCTAGCATAGTTGAGTATGTTGCATGACCTCTTTCAGTGGTGGGCTAGCAGATGTAGGGGAAAGTAGGTGTAACTGTCCACCCAGAGTAAAGAGTTAGTGTTTCTGAAAGACTGTGTCTCGGTCATCCGTTTCTCAAACACCATGTAGTGCGAGAAATCCAACGGAGGAGATCGATTCTTGTGGGGAAAAGTGCGCAAACCTCTGCAGAGTGTACAAACTAATGATGGTTAGCCGTGTCCCCGGTTATGGACAATCTTGAGTATTTGGTTCTTGGATTATCATGTTGATCTCATCACTCTAAATTAATTTTGTTGGGTTGTTAATTACTTTTTATTGGGATTGAGATGGGGGTACCATTCTCGATGTTTATCAACTACCATGATAGTTAAATAAAATATATTGCTTTAATGTAGGGAAAAATTGGCTTTTCGAGAAACATTATAACCATAGAGCCTCCACCAGCCTTATATGCAATTAGTGATAGCTTTTACTTGTTCATTGCTCTACTGTGTTATCTTGCCAGCATATTCCATGTGCTGATCCGTTTTTGGGCTGCAACATATCATGTTGCAGACTTTCAGACGAAGAGTAAGGTGCGCTAGGTCGTTGTCATGCACTCAGCTATGCCGTTGGAGTTGATTGACTCACTTTATCTTCCAAGCCTTCCGCTGTTATCTTATTTAGATGGCCTTAAGCCATATTTATTGTAATAAGTTCTCTTTTGAGACATTCGATGTAATAAGTGTGTGATTGAACTCTGTTATAAATCCTTCAAGTACTGTGTGTGTCAGCATTACCGATCCAGGGATGACACTTATACACAGAGATTTGACCGTCTGAGGTCGGATCGCTACAAGATGGTATTAGAGCACACGCTGAATGTAGGACACGACCACTAAGATGAGCCATAAGTCACTCTTCTCTACTCATTTCTGACTCCTCCCCATTTTCTACTCTATAGGATGGCGGACTCAAGGAACAAGTTTGCACAGCCGGATGAAGATACACCCTTTGGACGACACTTGAAGGAAGTCACTAGGTACCTGAACATTGGAATACCAAGCTTCACCGGGACCTACACCGCCACTTTACCAGAAGAGGAGCGATGGATGATTCGAGTTCAAGTTCCAGGAAGGACATTCACGCCAGTCACTGAGCCCATAGAGTTTTCCTTTGATGCAGCAACCTGGAGTCTAGGTAAGAGCATGGTAGCCCACATCGCCATCGGACGCATCGACGAAGTTTATCACAAGGATCTTAAGGACACCATCTACCAGATATGTGGGCATCGAGATGAGCAATGGGAGATGATCAGCACCTGGAGGGACAGGTCCATTGCAGCTTTCATCCAGGAGTTAAACCAGCACATTCGTCGACAGGAGAACCAGATGTGTGCAAGCATGATAGACCTGAAGAAGGTGATGACCAGGAACATGGAGCTAGAAGAGGAACTCAAGTCTACACGTGACGGATATGAGGAGGAAATTGCAATACTAGTGGAGAAGAATGACGACCTGACAAGGAAGCTAGGAGTATTCATGGGAGATCCCGCGCCAGGAGGAGATGACGACCATCACGACGACATCCGTTCTGAGGACTACATCATCATCGACAACACCGACTCCGACCCCGACAGTAGTGATGATGACTATGAAGACGAAGCTAGAGCGGATATCATGGAGTCTTCCACCGATCGAAATTTTTAGTAGACCACCATATTATTAGTAGTATTTTCCCCCATGTATATATTAGTAGTCCGAGCACTGTAACGATAGTTAGATCGATTGTATGCCCTTGCTTGAATTGATTTTGGGTGTGATATGAATATGTTTGTCTCATGTGCATATGGGTAGTGCTTTCTCACTAGACCTCATTCTATTCTAATCTCTCCCCTCTAAACCCATCAGATGCCTCCGAGACGTGACCCCGGATTTGTCTTCCCACCGGAACTTACTCAGTTGATCCAACGACATAATGCCTTGATGCAGCTACTAGTCCAGAACCAAGGCAACAACAACAACAACAACAACCCACCGCCACCACCTCTAGTTGACAACTTAGCCCATTTTCTGAGGTTGCAGCCGCCGGTGTTTTCCAGTAGCACCGAGCCAATAGTTGCTGATGACTGGCTACGTAAGATTGGAAGGGAGTTGACCACCGCAGGTTGCACAAATGCTGAGAAGGTGCGTTTTGCCACACATCAATTGGATGGACCCGCATCCTCATGGTGGGAGAATTACACAGTCACTTTCCCTAGAGCCAATGTCACTTGGGAGCAGTTTCAGCAAGCATTCTGCACTGCTCATGTCTCAACTAGAGCTATGAGCCTGAAGAAGCGTGAGTTTCGCAACCTACGCCAGGGAAACTTCACTATGGGGCAGTACATGGATGAGTTTAGTAAGTTAGCCCGCTATGCCCCAGATGATGTGGCCACAGATGCCGCGAAGCAGGAGAAGTTTATTGAAGGGCTGAATGATGAGATGAGTATGCAGTTAATGGTGGCAACATTTAACAACTACCAGGAGTTGGTATACAAGGCTCTTATGATTGAAGGGAAGCAGCGGCAGATTGAGAGCCGCAAAAGGAAGTACGGACAAGGGAAGTACAATTCAGGAGCTCAGCAGAAGCCTCGTTTTACCCCGAACTCGGGAGGATATACCCATAACCATGGAGGCCATACCCAGAATGGAGGAAGTTCGCATAACCACAGTGGCCCCAAGAGTGGAAATGGGAATGGAACAAGCAGTAATCAGAACCGCTCTAACCCAGCCACACCCGCCAAGAAGGACCAAAGTCACATTACTTGTTTCAAGTGCGGGAAGACTGGACACGATGCCAAGGAGTGTCCTGAACCAAAGAATGGAAATGGCAATGGAAGCTTTGGGAAGAAGCCCAACCCTTTCAACAGGGGACAGGTGAACCACGTGAACGTGGAGGAGGTTGAAGAGCAGCCAGATGCAGTTATCGAAGTTTTTGGTTAAGTCGTTTACTGCAATCGTTCTTTTTGATACTGGTGCATCACATTCATACATTTCAAGGGGATTTGTGGATAAGTATAAGTTGGCCATAGAAGTCCTTAGGACCCCTATGTTAGTAAGCTTGCCAGGAGCGGAGTATATGGCAAGCCAAGGATGTTTTCAAATGCCATTAACCATAGGTAGGCATGTTTTCCCCTCAGACTTGATAACTCTGGAGTCACAAGGATTGGATGTGATACTAGGAATGGATTGGCTATTGATGTATGGGGGAAACATTGATTGCACCAGTAAGTCAATTATGCTCACCACACCGGAGGGAAAAAGGATCAAGTATGTATCCAGGCATGCGCCAAGGAGAACCCAAGTATATTCCCTCACATGTGTTGTTCAGGAGGAAGTGCCTGTAGCGAAGGATTACCCGGATGTATTTCCAGAGGAGCTACGAGGCATGCCGCCGGATCGAGACATTGAGTTTTTGATAGAGCTGTTGCCAGGCACCGGACCCATATCGAAGAGACCATACCGGCTGCCCGCAAATGTTCTGGAGGAGATTAAGAAGCAGATTAAGGAGTTATTGGAGAAAGGTTACATTCAACGAAGTTCATCACCATGGGGAGCCCCAGTGCTCTTGGTTGAGAAGAAGGATGGATCTTTGAGAATGGCTGTTGATTATCGTGCATTGAATGAAGTGACGATCAAGAACAAGTACCCGTTGCCGATGATCAATGATTTGTTCGACCAGCTGCAAGGAGCTAAAGTATTCTCCAAGATCGATCTGCGATCAGGATACCACCAGCTGAAGATCCGATAACAGGATATACCCAAGACAACTTTCACCACAAGGTACGAGCTATATGAGTACACTGTTATGTCATTTGGATTGACTAACGCCCCTGCCTATTTCATGAGTATGATGAATAAGGTGTTCATGGAGTTCTTGGATAATTTTGTCGTGGTATTCATTGGTGATATTTTGGTGTACTCGAAAAATGAAGAGGAGCACAAGGAGGATTTGCGTTTAGTTCTCGAGAAGCTCAGGGAACATCAGTTATACGCCAAGTTCAGCAAGTGTGAGTTTTGGTTGAAGGAAGTTGGATTTCTTGGACATGTTATATCAGGAGAAGGTATAACAGTAGACCCTACAAAGGTTAAGTTAGTCACTGACTGGCTATCACCCACCTCAGTTGGAGAAATCCGCAGTTTTCTTGGACTCACGGGATACTACCGGAGATTCATTGAGAACTTTTCTAAGATTGCGAAGCCCATGACGGAGTTGCTGAAGAAAGACACCAAGTTCAAATGGACAGATGAATGTGAGGCAAGTTTTCAGGAGCTGAAGAAATGTTTGGTTACAGCCCCAGTGCTGATTCTGCCGGATATACGCAAGGATTTCCAAGTGTATTGCGACGCTTCTCGCTTAGGACTTGGAGGTGTACTTATGCAAGATGGAAGAGTTGTTTCATATGCCTCATGTCAACTTCGACCGCATGAGTTGAATTATGCCACGCATGATTTGGAGTTAGCACCTGTAGTGCATGCGCTCCAAACCTGGAGACATTTCCTTATTGGGAACTGATGTGATGTGTACACGGATCATAAGAGTTTGAAGTACATTTTCACACAGAAGGAGCTGAATCTCAGGCAGAGGAGGTGGTTGGAAAAAGCTTATAAAGGATTATGATATGAAGCTGCATTATCATCCAGGCAAGGCCAATGTCGTAGCAGACGCGTTGAGCCGGAAGAGTTATGCCAATACCCTCGTAAGCGGAGGATTACCAAAGGAGTTAGTCGAAGACCTCAAGGAGCATCGTTTGGAGATAGTCCCTAGAGGTTTTGTTGCAGCATTGGAAGTTCAGTCGACATTATTGGGAAGAATTTGAGAAGCTCAGAAGGAGGACAAAGAAATTGTTGAGATAAAGGAGAAGATGAGCAAAGGAAAAGCCAAAGGTTTTCGTGAGGATGAGCACGTCACCTTGTGGTTTGAGGACCGTGTTTATGTGCCCAATAATGCAGAGATCAGGAAGTTGATACTTCAGGAAGCTCATGACTCGCCATACTCGATACACCCCAGAAACACCAAGATGTATTTGGATTTAAAGGAGCGTTTCTGGTGGACTGGTATGAAGAAGGATATTGTCGAGTATGTAGCCGTATGTGATGTATGTCAAAGAGTAAAGACAGAACATCAGAAGCCAACATGATTACTACAGCCTATGCCGATACCCGAATGGAAGTGGGATAAGCTTGGCATGGATTTCATCACCGGGTTGCCCAGGACCCGATCGGGATATGATTCTATTTGGGTAGTAGTGGATCGTCTGACCAAAGTAGCTCACTTTATCCCACTGAATACCACCTATACGAGTGCGAAGTTGGCTAAGATATATATGACCGGGATCATATGTCTGCATGGAGTTCCGAGGACCATCGTATCAGATAGAGGAACATAGTTCACTTCAACGTTTTGTCATGAGTTGCACCAGACTTTGGGAACCAGGCTAGAGTTTAGTACAACCTTTCATCCGCAGACAGATGGACACACCGAGAGAGTCAATCATATTCTGGAGGACATGTTGAGAGCTTGTGCGCTATATTATGGATCTAGTTGGGATGATAATTTACCCTACGCAGAGTTCTCATACAACAACAGCTACCAAGCCAGTTTGAAGATGGCACCCTTCGAAGCTTTGTATGGAAGGAGGTGCAGGACACCGTTAATGTTGGATGAAGTTGGAGACCGTCAGTTGTTTGGACCGGATTTGATCAAAGAGTCCGAAGAGAAGGTTAAGCTGATTCGAGATACACTGAAGGTAGCTCAGTCCAGGCAGAAGAGTTATGCAGACTCAAAATGCAAGGAGGTAGTCTATGAAATCGGAGACAGAGCATATCTTCGTGTGTCACCTCTCCGAGGAGTTAAACGATTTGGAGTTAAGGGAAAGTTAGCCCCGAGATTTGTAGGACCATACCGAGTTCTGGAACGTATGGGAGAAGTGGCCTACAAGTTAGAGTTACCCGAAGGACTGTCAGGAGTTCATGGTGTGTTCCACGTTTCCCAGTTGAAGAAGTGTCATGCTGAGATGGCCGATATCCCTCTGAGAAATACAGTGCCCCTGGAAGCAATTCAGTTGGATAGTGATCTAACCTATGAGGAGAAACCAGTCAAGATTCTCGAGTTTGCCAGCCGAGTCACACGCAGCAAGGTTATCAAGTTTTGCAAAGTTTAGTGGAGCCACCACACCGAGGATGAAGCCACCTGGGAACGAGAGGAAGATCTACGCAAAGACCGCCCACACCTATTCCCTAGCCAACCCGAATCTCAAGGGCGAGATTCACCTTAATGGGGGTAGGTTTGTAACATCCCAAATTTTCAATTTGGAATGTTATACATAGGTCATCATATGCTTATCATATTTTAGTTGCATTTTAGTTGTGATCCTATAAATCCTAAGCAACTCAAGGACCCACGGAGAGAGTTGGGGATTTCTTTTCCTTTTCATATTTGAATTTTCTCGAATATTGAAAAGAGGATCATTTTGGTTTTAATTATTTTTCTCTCCAAAATTCTTCATATTAAAATATATGAGAGGAGATAATATGACTTCTCCAAAATAAATGAATTATTGGAGGGAAAATGTTATAATCAAATAAATAATTTTATTTCGATTTTATTGCTATTTTATTCGAATTAGAAAAATATGCATTTTTCAAAATTGCATTTTTGGGCCAAGAAAATGTTCACTTTGTTCTAAATATTTTATTTAGATGGTGAAAATTGTTTTTGGGATTTTTAGAATTTTTTTATATTTATTTAGGATTTTCTTTCGGTGGAATTTTATTAAAAAATTGTTTCGGACCGAGCCGGGCCGAATCCCAGCTGGCCGATCTCCCGCCGCCGCCTCCCGTCGTCGTGCTCGCGGTGGACTTGGGGAGTCCGACCCCGAGCCGCCGGCGCCGCCCCCTCCCGCACGCCACGCCCCCCGGGCCTTTAAAACCCGAGGCGCCGCTGCCCTCGACCCCACATCGCCACCCCGCAGCAAGCAGCAGCAGCGACGCAGCCCCAGCCGCCGCCGCCTGCAGCCCCGCCCGCAGCAAGTAGCAGCAGCGCCACAGCCCCAGCCGCCGCCTGCAGCCCCGCCCGCACCAAGTAGCAGCAGCGCCGCAGCCCCAGCCGCCGCCGCCTGCAGCTCCGCGTGCTGCTCCGCCGCCGTCGCAGCGCCACCCTGCCCGCGCCGCACCCCGCCGCCATCGCCCACGCCGCTGCACGCCGCCACCTCACCGGATCGAGCCGCCGGATCTCGCCATCCCTTTTTTTTGGGTTTTTAGGTAAAAGCCGCTAGTTTTCTTAAAAACCCTAGGTTCGGTTTTATTTATTTATTTTAGATCGGTTCGGTTTTTCTCGGTTTAGTTTGTTTGCGTTCGTTCGTTCGTTCGTTTTAACGAACGAATTCGCCCGTTCGTCTCTGTTAGCGGACGTTCCTCCGATAGATTTTTCTTTTTCTGTTTATTTTTCGGCTAGGGACCTATCTGCGATTATTTTTATCGCAGATTAGCCCCTGATCTTCAGACCCTCGCCGTTTCTAAACCATTTGTCCAAATCAAGTGAAACCAACGCCAAAATCCTCGTCTCGAGCCCCTCTTTCTGTTTAATCAACTTGACCAAGGTTTTGACAACTTAAACTTGGGTTTCAAGCAGATTTGAATTCGAAGTTCTTTTGACCATAGTTTCAGTTCCTTAGCTCCGATTCGATTGATTCTTTTTTGTTCAAATCAAAGCTCTTCAGTTGAACTTTCAGATTTGATCTTCTTATTTGAGTTTTACCCATGCATCTTTGCTTGAGTGCTTATGTATGCTATTGTTTGTTTGCGATAGAATTCCCGGAGTGCGAAGCGTGCTACTACGAGTCTCTAGGGTTTGCAGATCGTCAGCAAGGCAAGTAACACATTGATCATACTCTTTTAATACCCAGTTTTTATGCATTAGTTATGACCCTCAAACATTGCATGATTAGGATGTGATTAACATGTGGGTATTGGGATGTAGATGTTGAGGTAGAACCTATTGCCCTTTTATTATCAAAACCTTGGGAGTTACTTCTACGCTATGCTTATATTGCCATGCTACGCTCGTAGACGTGGATTGGGTTTGAGTGTTTTCCATGACAGATGTGAGATTGTTAATTAATGGTTAACTTAAGGTCGCCATTTAAACACACATCTGGGTGGATTGGTTGCGGGCACCTAGGGATATACCAGTGCCGTCCTTTTGGTTCGCCACCCAGACTCAAAGGGATCATGAGATTATTCATGCTAGAAACTTCCGTGTGCAGCCACAAGCTATTATCGGCTCTAGCATAGTTGAGTATGTTGCATGACCTCTTTCAGTGGTGGGCTAGAAGATGTACGGGAAAGTAGGTGTAACTATCCACCTAGAGTAAAGAGTTAGTGTTTCTGAATGACTGTGTCTCGGTCATCCGTTTCTCAAACACCATGTAGTGCGAGAAATCCAACGGAGGAGATCTAGTCTTTTGGGGAAAAGTGCGCAAACCTCTGCAGAGTGTACAAACTAATCATGGTTAGCCATGTCCCCGATTATGGACAATCTTGAGTATCTGGTTCTTGGATTATCATGTTGATCTCATCACTCTAAATTAATTTTGTTGGGTTGTTAATTACTTTTAATTGGGATTGAGATGGGGGTACCATTCTCAATGTTTATCAACTACCATGATAGTTAAATAAAATATATTCCTTTGATGTAGGAAAAAATTGGCTTTTCACAAAACATTATAACCATAGAGCCTTCACCAGCCTTATATGCATGTAGTGATAGCTTTTACTTGTTCATTGCTCAACTGTGTTATCTTGCCAGCATATTCCATGTGTTGACCCGTTTTCGGGCTGCAACGTATCATGTTGCAGACTTTTCAGATGAAGAGTAAGGTGCGCTAGGTCGTTGTGGTGCACTCAGCTATGCCGTTGGAGTTGATGGACTCACTTTATCTTCCAAGCCTTCCGCTGTTATCTTATTTAGATGGCCTTAAGCCATATTTATTGTAATAAGTTCTCTTTTGAGACATTCGATGTAATAAGTTTGTGATTGAACTCTGTTATAAATCCTTCAAGTACTGTGTGTGTCAGCATTACCTATCCAGGGATGACACTTATACACAGAGATTTGACCGTCTGAGGTCGGATCGCTACAAAAGGATTTTCATTTATTCATGGAGCCTCTTGTGGAGGAACTTCAACAGCTATGGAGGGGTGTTCTCACTCAAGACCTATATAGCAGCCCACCAGCTGATTTCTTTCTGCGTGCTGTTATAATTTGGTGCATCCATGATTATCCGGCTTTGGGCACTATGTCAGGGCGAACGACACATGGTTACAATGCATGTGTTCGTTGTGACAGGAATCCGCTGTCATACGCAATACTTAGCAAGATCTGTTACATTGGACACTGTCGTTTCCTTGCCAAGGACAAGCCACGGCCTACAAAATACCGAAGACATGTGTTCAATGCAAAGCATGAAAACCTTGATGTGCCAAAGAGGCTCACCGCCGATGAGTTGCAAGTGGAATTAGAGAAGGTCAGGCATATTACACCAGGAAACTATCCTGGTAATGGTAGCGGGAAAAGGAAGCGTGGCAGTGCAGAAGAGAGATTATTGTTTACCCGCAGGTCCACATTGTGGGACTTGGAGTATTGGAAAGATTTGGATATGCGGCATAATCTTGATGTGATGCACATCGAGAAAAATATATGTGACAGCATTATCGACACACTTCTTACTATTGAAGGCAAGACGAAAGATACCTTAAAATCTAGGATTGATTTGACACACCTGGGTATCAGAAGGGATTTGCAGGTGCAAAATGAAGGTAAACCACGGGATATGGCACCAGCTGTGTACGTCTTGGACAAGGTAAAAAGAAAAGAATTCTGCGAGGTCCTGTCACGTGTGAGATTCCCACATGGATTTGCTTCCAACCCTGAAAGGAGAATCAGTGCAGATGGAAACAAGGTACAAGGGTTGAAAACTCATGACTGCCATGTCCTACTTCAAAGGGTCTTACCTGTTATCCTTAGAGGATTGGGCCACCCTGACTTATACAGAGCAGTTGCAGACTTGGGACAATTCTTCAGGGAACTCTGCAGTAGAAATATCAGGATAGATGCTTTGGAGCGTCTTAGAGACAAGATACCAACTATCCTATGCGACCTTGAGAAGATATATCCTCCAACCTTCTTTGATGTGATTGTGCATTTGACTGTTCATCTACCTAATGAGGCACTACTTAGAGGTCCAGTACAATATGGATGGATGGACCCTATTGAAAGGCGGCTAGGCACTTTCAAGGGCTATGTTAGGAACAGAGCTAGAACTGAGGGTTCCATTGCAAAGGCCAACATTGCTACAGAAGCGTTGACATTCTGCTCAAAATACATTGAAATAGCTGATCAGCTTAGCAAAGAGGTGGGTGAAGACAATCCCGAGTTCAATGTTTTCGATTATTCTGTTCGAGTTACAGGGAAGAGTCGACAAGAGGACAAACCTAAAGATTTGGACAAAATGGTTTGGTATGTGTTGAATAACTGTCCTGAGATACTACCTTATATCAAGTAAGTGCTAAGTACTGCAGCTTATACATCATAATCTACTAAACTTGCAGCACATTCTTATATATTTAGATGTTTGACGTGATCACTATGTTGTGCAGCATCTACAAAAAGGAGTTACTGCCGCAAAATCCAAGAAACATTGACAAACTGGTTAGGGCAGGATTTGCGAAATGGTTCAAGAGCCATGTAAGCTTTTGAATTGCACTGTCAATTTTTTTAATATATTGAGTATATAAGATGGTCATCTTGTCTATTTTCTAAACATAGGTTAAGAAGATACGGGAGGATGGGCAGGCAATTGATGATGCCCTTTATGCACTAGCAATGGGTCCTGATACTCGGGTAAGACATTAGGAACCTTGCGTTGTTGGAGATGTGTGCTACAACACCCTTGCACGCGACGAAGGCAGGAAGACACAAAACAGTGCCATCATGAGCACGGATACGTACGGCAGAGTGATAACTGAAATGTATGCTAACATAACAGACATTGTTCAGTTGCAGTATATCTCCAGTTTCGAGGATTATCGGTGTGTGGTTCTGTTGTGCTGTCGTTGGTATGACCTGTTTTCCAGGATTGCAAAACCCAGAGCCGATGATTATTTCAAATCCATCAATGTCAAGGTGGCGTACCAGACCAACGAGCCTTTTATTTTGGCAAATCAAGCAACATCGATATTTTTCTTGGAATACGCATTTGCACGTAGCGGTGACTGGAGAGTATTGCAAAGGTTTGAGCAGAGGAATTCATTTAATGAAGTTGCACAACAAGATGATGCTTACACCGCTCCTGATGTACAAGATTCCACAGATGTTCCTAATATCTTTGAGAACCATCACGTCAATGACGCTGGCGAAAAGATTGCCTGTCGTGCTGTGGACATACAAGAGTTGATCAAGAAGAAGCCAACGTTCGAGGACATTGAGGATGAAGAAGAAGATGACACTATGGGGAATTACGATTCAGACTGATACACATGGCGAAGATGTTGACGCTGCTGCTGCGGATGATGATTAGATTGCTTTTGTCGTATTTGCCTGTCAGAAGACGTTTTTTTATCTACTATGTGAAATTGTGTTTGCTATGACAACTGAAACCTGATGAACGTGTTGTTTAGTATTTTGCTGTGAGAACATCACTTGTTATGTATGTTGATTTGTGTTTGGTGATTGTATGACGACTAAAACATGATGACATTGTTGTTTAGTTGTACTCATATTTGGCTGTGAAACTTGAATTTGATGACATAGTTTGCTGTTGGACTGCAATTTGCTCGACGTCTTCGAATGGGAACAAAGCTGACCCAACAGGGCCTCTACTAATTTATTTATTTATTACCAAAAGGGCCTCTGCTATTTATTTATTTATGAGCACAAGGGGATACCCCCCCCCCCGATTTCCTTTAATAGAAATCATTAGATGTTCACAACACTACGCCCAGCCTGCTACACAGGTTTCATTCATTGCTAGTTTCAGCAAAGTGCTCATGTCATAGCCACTGAATACATCACGAGTGCTACATACACTGCAAATAAAGAGACAATCATCCTACAGAGCACATCGACTTTGCCCATTATCTTCACAAGCTCTTTCATGTCCTCATTGATGTCATGGCTGTTTAGCAGCTGTTGCTTGGCCATGATTAGAGGAACTGCATCTTTAACCTTCTGCTCTGCATCTTCCTCTTCTGTCGTTCCTTCAGTTACTTGTCCAACACCCCAACCTGCTGGTATTGGGATTCCTCGACTAGCCAAATAATCAGCGTAGTTGCATTCCCCCACATCAGCAACTTCCCAGAAATACAAATCACACGAATCTTCCCTTTTCTGCACGAATCAAATTGGAAGATCATCAACCAAACTATTAAAAAATTCAGCAACTGAAAGCAGCAGAACAACACTTAAACATATTATTAACCCATGATTCGGGCATTTGAAGAAGACTCGGCTAGGGTTGAGGATTGTGGTTGAGACGCGATGGATGACTCTACGTGATTTGCAGCAGTTGCACCACACCAACGGCAGCGGGTTGCGATGAGCATTCGGCCACGGTGCATGTGCCGGCGGGGGTGTGATGAGACCCACAGGCGATGGTATGGGTGGTGACTTGGCGCATATCTGGTTGTTTCCTGCTGAAGAGCAGGTGGATGAGCAGCCAGCGGACATGGTTGCTGTGGCCAGAGCTTCTGATGCTAGGCAGAGTAAGTAGAGAAGAGGAGAAGCAAACGTTGGATATGTTAGTTTCATTACTTGCAGAGTAGCATAGCACCATATATAGTCATAGTCTAGGTTTGGATTTGAACCAGCTACAGGAGCACGTCTCTCTTTTTTCTAAAACTCAGCAACGTCTCTTTACTGGTACACTAGATTGTTCTGTACGCCTTCTCAAGTCTTTGATTTTCTTTCTTTTTTTGCGAGGAAGGAAGGAGGACAAAATTGAGAGTTCTTGGGACTCGAACCCAAGGCCTCTCGGTTGAAAACCAAGGGTGTTATTCACTTATGTGGCGAACGTTCCCTGGGAGGAGGACGGCAGACGAACGCATTTTCCTCGCAGTTTTAGTTGCGACGCAAGATCGAAAGGTCGTAGTTTCGGGAATGTTACCAGGCGAACGAGCCTAGTTTTTCTTTTCTTCCTATATATAAAAAAGTATGCTACTTGGTGTCGGCTTAGTCAACAAATGATTGTGCCAACTTAGACCGTTGGATTGACATTCAACGTCTGTCGTGTTTCGTCAGTCTCTTCTTCCTCCAGCCGCCAAAGCCAAACCAGCGCCGGCGGGACCGCCTGCTACCGCCTCCCACGGCTGGCTGTGCTGACGCACACGCATCGTGGCCACATTGCAACCTAAAACTCTACGCATCTTCCCCGGCTGTTGTTTGTTCCCGTCCGAGGCCCCACCATCGTCCTCCGCCTTGGTTCGCTCGCCGCGGCGCCGCCCTCCGGTGTTGTCAACATGGTCAACAACCAAGAGGAATAAGGAGATGACTGTGCATGGTGAGGATGACAGTAGGGACCCAGCAGCGCGCAGTAATTTTGTTTTTTTGGGACGGAGAAGGGTATCAACTGGGTTGTGCGGGAGGTGTGGCCCGTCTAGCCCAGACTTTTATTTCATATGTTTAGCACATGACAAACCCAATTTTTTTCCTTTCTGAAAATGGCTAGCCCAGCTATTTTGTTTTTTGCAGAATAACCAACGTAGGCCTACTTGCTTTTCTACGCCCTGCCGGGCCGGAAATCTTTCAAGATGAGGAGGGATGCATTTTGCCCAGAAGATGGGCTATAAGGAATAATAAATGGGCTATAAGTAATAATAAATGGGCTGTAAAATGAAAAAATACAGCAAACTGGAAATTAGTTCCAAAATACTTTTTTCTTTCGAATTTTGATATTTTCGATTTCATTGTTTTTGTGCGGGTAAAATTTCATTGGATTTAAATTAAGGTATGTTTAGTTTTAAATTATTTGAATCTGGCTAGAAATTTCGGGCTGTATGCTGTTTGGGGCAGATTTGGAGGCTGACTTGTGGGTCCACTAGGTTGACGTGTACGAAAGGCTTTGTCAACTTAGTCCACAAACGATTCTAGCAGCAGTGACCATTGGATGTTAATCCAACGGCCGTGCTGCTTCTTCAATATCTGATCCTCTGGCTCCAGCCGCCCAAACCAGCGCCGCTGGGACTGCCTGCTCCCGCCTCCCATGGCTTGCTGTGCTGCTGCACAGGCCGCACCGCCCCAGCCTACTCCATTGCTGGCCAGGCCAGTCCCCTACTCACCCACACCTCTTGTTATTTTCCGGCGACGGCAGCCGGACCAGTAAACCCTCGTACTCCCTGTCGGTGTCAAAACCGGCGGATCTCGGGTAGGGGGTCCCTGTGACGCCCCCGATTCAATCGTACAATAATCATGCACGCAAACGTGTACGATCAAGATCAGGGACTCACGGGAAGATATCACAACACAACTCTAAAACATAAATAAGTCATACAAGCATCATAATACAAGCCAGGGGCCTCGAGGGCTCGAATACTAGTGCTCGATCATAGACGAGTCAGCGGAAGCAACAATATCTGAGTACAGACATAATTTAAACAAGTTTGCCTTAAGAAGGCTAGCACAAACTGGGATACAGATCGAAAGAGGCGCACGCCTCCTGCCTGGGATCCTCCTAACTACTCCTGGTCGTCGTCAGTGGGCTGCACGTAGTAGTAGGCACCTCCGGTGTAGCAGAAGTCATCGTCGACGGTGGCGTCTGGCTCTTGGGCTCCAGCATCTGGTTGCAATAACCAGGTAGAAAGGAAAGGGGGAAAAGAGGGAGAAAAGCAACCGTGAGTACTCATCCAAAGTACTCGCAAGCAAGGAGCTACACTACATATGCATGGGTATATGTGTAAAGGGCCATATCGGTGGACTGAACTGCAGAATGCTAGAATAAGAGGGGGATAGCTAATCCTGTCGAAGACTACGCTTCTGGCCACCTCCATCTTGCAGCATGTAGGAGAGAGTAGATGGTAAGTTCACCAAGTAGCATCGTATAGCATAATCCTACCCGGCAATCCCCTCCTCGTCGCCCTGTTAGAGAACGATCACCGGGTTATATCTGGCACTTGGAAGGGTGTGTTTTATTAAGTATCCAGTTCTAGTTGTCATAAGGTCAAGGTACAACTCTGGGTCGTCCTTTTACCGAGGGACACGGCTATTCGAATAGATAAACTTCCCTGCAGGGGTGCACCACATAACCCAACACGCTCGATCCCATTTGGCCGGACACACTTTTCTGGGTCATGCCCGACCGCGGAAGATCAACACGTCGCAGCCCCACCTAGGCACAACAGAGAGGTCAGCACGCCGGTCTAAATCCTATGCACGCAGGGGTCTGGGCCCATCGCCCATTACACACCTGCACGTTGTGTACGCGGCCGGAGAGCAGACCTAGCAACCTCCATTTCAAAGGAAGTTGCGTTACATGGTCCAACCCGGCGCGCGCCGCTCAGTCGCTGACGTCACGAAGGCTTCGGCTGATACCACGACGTCGAGTGCCCATAACTGTTCCCGCGTAGTTGGTTAGTGCGTATAGGCCAGTGGCCAGAGTCAGATCAAATACCAAGATCTCGTTAAGCGTGTTATTTAGAAGTAACCGCGAACGCCGACCAGGGCCAGGCCCACCTCTCTCCTAGGTGGTCTCAACCTGCCCTGTCGCTCCGCCACAAAGTAACAGTCGGGGGCCGTCGGGAACCCAGGCCCACCTCTACCGGGATGGAGCCACCTGCCCCTTCAGCCCCCATCTCCGAACAGTATCATAAGTAATGTAACAGTATAGCGTATATAGCATATGCCCGAGATCACCTCCCGAAGTGATCATGACCCAGTAGTATAGCATGGCAGACGGACAAGAGTGTAGGGCCACTGATGGAACACTAGCATCCTATACTAAGCAGTAGGATAGCAGGTAAAGGTAACAACAGTAGTGGCAAAGACAGGCTATGCAGCAGAATAGGATTAACGGAAAGCAGTAACATGCTACACTATTCTAATGCAAGCAGTATAGAGAATAATAGGCGATATCTGGTGATCAAGGGGGGGCTTGCCTGGAAGCTCAGCCGAGAAGGAGGGGTCGTCAACACCGTAGTCGTACTGGGTAGCAGCGGCGTCGGTCTCGGTCTCTAGCGAGAGAATAGGGGAAAGAAACAATAAATATATTGCAAACATACGCATGATGATGCATGACATGACAATGAGCATTGCTAGGGGTGCCCAAACGCGGTAGTAAGTGATACCGGCGAAGGGGGAAAACATCTGGGAAAGTATCCCCGAAGTTTCGCGTTTTCGGACAGATAAACCGAAGGGGGAAAGTTGCGTGTTCGCTATGCTAGGTATGTGTGGCGGACGAACGGGCTATGTATTCGGATTCGTCTCGTCGTTCTTTGCAACTTTCATGTATAAAGTATTTTCACCCGAGTTACAGATTATTTTGTATTAATTTTTAAAGTTTATTAATACTCTGGAATTAATTTAATTACCTAGATTTGAATTATCCAAAATAGTGACCGGTGATGTCAGCATGACATCATCCTGGCGTCAGCGGTCAAACCTCAGATGGTCCAGGTCAACCCTGACCAGTGGGTCCCGCATGTCATAGAGAGAGGCTTAACTAGAGTTTAATTTAAACCTAACATAGTCTAATTAGCAGGTGGCCCCCACTGTCAGTGGCAATATTAATTATAGTTTAAGTTTAAATTCGGATTAGTCTTAGTTAACTGAGGGGGGTCCCACATGTCGGTGGCACATGGTGCCCAGTAAGCAGGGTTGACTGGTCAAGCCAGTCAACTAGGGGCCCTAGGCCCATGGGATAGTGACCCAGTAAGCCGCCACGTGGCGCCAGGTCAGCGTCGTCGCCGGAGTAACTCCGGAGACCACGTTTTGCGGCGGCGCGCGTCGGGAGGTGGTCGGGTTTCGGCTACGGTGGCTCGTTTCGAGCGCGGGAGGTGGCATTTGAACAAGTGCGGTGAGCCGCATCCAGTGGCGTGGCTGGAGGTGGCCGGAAGTGACGGCGGCGAGCACATCGGCGGACGGCCGGAGTTGGGCGTGAGCGCAAACGGTGATGCGGGGCATGTCAGGGCGAGCTAGCGGTGGTGTTGAGCTCCTATGCGTGCGCCGAGCATGGCTACATGCTCGGACGAGCTCGTCGGTGACGGTGCTGACGACGACGAGCACGGCGGCGGAGTCGAGCTACAGCGGAGGCGGCTACTACGGCTGTGGGCACGGATCTGAGGAGAAAGAAGAGGGGAAAAAGGCAGAGCTCACTGGGGAGCACAAGGAAGGCTCGTTGAGGTCTCTGAGCGCAGGGGCGCGGCGAATGGACGCGGCGGAGCTTCGGTGGCCGGAGGTAGAAGACGATGCGGATCCGGCGATGGAGAGGCGCAGAGCTGGAATTAGTCCTCGTAGAGGACGTAGTGGACGACGGCGCATCTCCTAGGCGTGATCTCGAGGCGTGGGGGCGACGGTGGCCGCGAGAGCGACGGAAGCCATAGCGGCAGTGCTTCGGGGTCGTGCGGGGAAGGAGAGAGCGGCGCGAGGGGATGGGAGAGTGAGCTAGGGTTCGTCAGTGGGGGTTCGGGGAGGGGTCGCCGTCGACCTAAAGGAGCCGGGGGGCGCCAGATGGCCGCCCCGTGGCCATCTTCGGCCATCGACGCGGTGCGTGCGTCCAGTGCAACGAGGGTGAACAAGAGAAGGAGGAAGGGGTTAAGTGGGCCGTGTTTTCGGCTAATGGGCCACAGGGCCAGTAGATTAGTTTTGTTGTTATTTTTCTTTTGTTTTCTGTTTTATTTTTGTTCCTTTTTATTCCAGTTTTATAAAAATTAACACTAGCACCTAAATTTGTATTTATAAATATACTACTGCCACATTAACTTTGGCACCTAAATAAAATAGTTTTGTAATTATTTATTATTTAAAAGTATTTATTAAATAACAGTTTTGCCGCTGTTTGAATTACTATGGTTCATTTAAATACTTTAGAGGAGTGTGGTTTCTACACCAATATTTAGTATGGATTATTTGGCTCACCCCGAACATTTTAGTTTTAATATTTGAAAACTATTATTGTTTGCTTGATTTTGAATTTGAATTTGAATCAGTTTCGAACTGACGCGAGATTAGCAACAGTAATCGAGGTGACGTGGCATCATTAGTAGAAAGTTACTGTAGATTAATTATCCGGGCGTCACAATTCTCCTCCACTACAAGAAATCTCGTCCCGAGATTTAAGAGGGGAGTAAGGGGGAAGAATAGGTTACGAAATTCTAACGATTCTTCTCGGTCTTGGTTGCTCTTCTCGAAGAGGTCGATCCATTACCTTGTTGTCTTAATTTCTCTGCTTCAAGTCATCATGATGAAGTCGGCATCCTTTCTTCGGGAACTCCATCGTACTTACGAAAGAGTAAATGGTGGGTAGTCCGGGAGAACAGGCCTCTGCAAGGTTGTCTATCTGGTCGATAACATCAGGGAAGGTGGCGGAAGTAACTCTCGAATTGAAACTTCAGAAATTATTGAGAGCAAAGTAAGAAGGTGCAAAGTAGAAGTTTCAAGCACATAGGCAATCGTTCGTTACCTGATACGAAATGTGAAAGGGGTTCAGAGCAATGGGAATAAGTATTGTGTCTGATACCAGAATAGATCACTAGGCAGGTGGCCCATGAACTACATACGAAGTCAAGCTCTAGGAATAACTTTGGCAATAGGGTGTACAGGAGAGTCAGGTTTCGATCTTGTGGAACTGTGGGTTATGGGCCCACCATGTGGGTTAAAAGTAGAAAGGGTGCTGACATCTTGCACGGTCACGATAGTAAGGTATGTCAGAGGGTAGCCTACCATTTATGTTGGCAACAATGTTGGTACCAAGGGCGAGGGACAAAGAGAACCATTTTCCTGCTCATTGAACGAGGTGGACCAATAGGCAAAGTTCTCGTGCATCGGTGGTTACCGGAATGTCATCAACAATAGTAACAGGGTCTTACTGACTAGGTTGTACGACGAGGTGTTTACATAAGCAGGAGAATATTACTGCTTAGATCATATAGACCACAAGAAAGGTTAAACAAGACAATGGAATGGAAAATATGATTATCAGATTAATCAGAACAATGTAAAGGAAAATGTGTTTAAACACATATTTTAGGGGTATATCCTTCCCAAGGACAAGCGGAGCATGATATCCATGACAGGATATAACGTAGAAAACCATTTAGGTAACGGGAGAGGAAGTTCATGACATTACCCAGTCAACGGTGTTTGAATAATTGGTAAAGGAAATTTAGCATGGTGCTTAAAATGTTCTTATCGATGATCAGAGTACCACAGACATGCTTCGAGATAGCATTGACATGGTCATCAAGTAAGGTTCAGAATTTGGATGCACGAAGGATCCATCAGGAACAACTTGTAGAATAAGTTTTACAATTTCCTCATGGAAGAATGGATATCCTTGCTAAAAAGGAAGCTATAACAATAGGGCCTCCGGCCAGGTGTGTTAGGCACGACATCACCTTACCGGGTCACATAAAGACCAATATTATAACTCTTGGAAATATGTCCCAACCATCATATCTGACCGAGATTCAGATCCGATTGGTGTGAGGATACCTTAGACTTAGGATGCCTGAGAAGAAAAGGTGCAACACAAATTGACAAGATGAGAATGTAATATTCTCGGAAAATGAACTATGGGAGCGAGTACCGAAACAAGAGTTCATCATTAAACTAAGGAGAGGATGAGGAGGTGGCTGATGGACTCAGCGACAACTCATCGAGATTTCCAAAAACATGGATTTCCACAATCATGTGAACAAGGAGATAACATTTGTCATACCAAATGATATAATGATGTATGTTCGAGGAAAAACATACACAATTAAACATTGGTTGAAAGGTGCACCCGAAATATGGGCTGGGTTGCATAATCAATGTTACGATGGTGACTTAATGAACAAAAGAATTAGAATGAAACTCAACCATTCACTTCAAAGCAATAGATTGCTAGAAGTTTAGAATTCACACAACATAGTTCAATTGTTGGTATTCCGGTTAGAAAGAACACGGGTACCAAGAAAGAATGGTGAGGGTGAGAAGTATCACTATACCAAGAATTCTTAAGAGGTGGTGAAATTCTTACGACATTCTTGACATAAAAGATGGTAATACTCCAAGGTAGAATCATAATATAAGTTGGATAGAAAGGAACTATAGGTACAACACAAAACATGAACAAGTTTTGTGTCGGAGTGAATGCAAGAATTTTGTCGATGTTAATACAAATCATCTCGGGGGCAAGGATGGTATTTCTCATCATGAATTCGACGCACAACTTGACTCGAAATCAAGCTTGCTGTTCAAGGCGAAATGATATGACAAGGAAAAATAGATGTAAGATTAGCTCATCGTCGAAAATTGTGCTTCGGGACGAAGAACCAGGTAGCTCAGTTAAAATTTAACACGATAATGATATAGCCAAGCAAGCTAGGAATGACGTGATCGAGTTCAAACTCGTATGTAATGAAGGTTACCAAGAGTTGTTTGATCGCGGTGCGGACTCGAGTCAGTTATCGGTGTCTTTGAGTGTTTAATAACTCAGAGTCCGTGAAAAATTGGAATCAGTGAGAATGTAGCACTTCATGAAGAACTCATAAGAATTTATGCAGTTCCATGATAATCTCGAGATACCAGGGGGGTAATACTCGACGATAGATCAAAGTAGAGTTTGGACTAGAGTATTGCTCTGCAGAAGACAAGTGCTCAAACTTGCACGAGAAATGGAATCAAGGAGAAACATGGTCGGCACCACGTCCACAGATACAGGATGAACTTATAACAAGGGGATAATTATTTTAAGAGAAGCTTCCATGATAAGATATACATCGTGTCCATGGGCATGAACACATGGTTCAAGGTCGACTCCCACTTGTTCAACGCATAACCTTTCATTCAACTCTCGTATTTCGAAAATGACATTAGTTGTTGAAAGTTTTTACCTGGTGCAATACCAGATAAGTATGACCCGTGAAATCTTTCGGGTTCACACGGATTACGGAAGGCGTAGGTTCAACCCATCGGGGCATCTAGGAGTATACACCACAAATTTCAAGAATAAATAACACAAACTCGATAGTAGAGCATGCTTGAGAAAGCGGAGGATACAATTTACCAAAGGCATTATGTATCCGAGGAAAGGCTCACAAGCTTATTGAATATGAAGGGCGTTGTCGGATAAAATTCAACAAAGGATCTGGTGGTCCATAAGGGATCTGATGTGAGCATCGGTACTCAACCAGAAGAAGAAAGCATGCAAGGAGATCAGATGATAGAAACAACTGACTACTTCAAAGCTCAATTGCAAAGGAATTATGAATTCCAAGACAAGGGATCAGAAGCAATGCTCTGATTAGGGACGGATAAGTTGAATAGCCTTAGGGGTACAATCGATGGCAATTTGATTGGTCGAGATCCAGCTCATGTTTAAAATGACGTCTAAGCCAGAAGGATGAATTCTAGGATCTGATTGAGGATTGCGTGCATTCGCAACACATTGAATCAACGGACTCAAAATGGTAATGACAAAGGATGACAATAAGATTGCAAACTTATGGGATTGATCCTAATGCAAGCAAGCAAGAATTTCAAGAGCAATAGGCTGCTCAGGATTTTCGGAAGATCGAATGGTATTTCAAAGTCTTTTGCGAACAACTGGGAATGAGCGGATACTCGATAAGTGCGAGGAATCGTCCGTAGGAATCATCCGTAGGGGTATTCATGTGGCAAAGATCTGTAAGGCAGTGGCTCAAGGGATTCTTAAGAGTCAAAGAATAATTCGATGCATCTTGTAATAACAAGAGCAGATGGGGATGAATGTAAGAATGGCAAGTGTATGCAGTTTTCATAGGGGTTGACGGTGGAAGGAAATCGCAAATGCGATGGCACAAAGACTCGAGAGAGCATCGTAGAGTAACTTCGGAATCTTCTAGTGCAGCAGGCGATCATCTGAAGTGAGGGGCTCTCCGGGAGAAAGTATTTCGAGAACCTAAAGTTAGTATTGTTTTTAGCAAAATCATTTAACCTGAATAGAAGAGAGCTCAGAGTCCTAGAGTATAGACGAGGAATAAAAGATCCGAATGCCACCCAATGGCAACGTGGGCCCGTAAGACACACAACCATGTTAGTAAAAGTTTTGCAATGACTAGACTCAATTTCGGCCAAGGAGTTTGGAAGGGGGATTCCTACAGGCAGTCGGCTCTGATACCAACTTGTGACGCCCCCGATTCAATCATACACTAATCATGCACGCAAACGTGTACGATCAAGATCAGGGACTCACGGGAAGATATCACAACACAACTCTAAAACATAAATAAGTCATACAAGCATCATAATACAAGCTAGGGGCCTCGAGGGCTCGAATACTAGTGCTCGATCATAGACGAGTCAGCGGAAGCAACAATATCTGAGTACAGACGTAAGTTAAACAAGTTTGCCTTAAGAAGGCTAGCACAATCTGGGATACAGATCGAAAGAGGCGCATGCCTCCTGCCTGGGATCCTCCTAACTACTCCCGGTCGTCGTCAGCGGGCTGCACGTAGTAGTAGGCACCTCCGGTGTAGTAGAAGTCGTCATCGACGGTGGCGTCTGGCTCCTGGGCTCCAACATCTGGTTGCGACAACTAGGTAGAAAGGAAAGGGGGAAAAGAGGGAGAAAAGCAACCGTGAGTACTCATCCAAAGTACTCGCAAGCAAGGAGCTACACTACATATGCATGGGTATATGTGTAAAGGGCCATATCGGTGGACTTAACTGCAGAATGCCAGAATAAGAGGGGGATAGCTAATCCTGTTGAAGACTACGCTTCTGGCCACCTCCATCTTGCAGCATGTCGGAGAGAGTAGATGGTAAGTTCACCAAGTAGCATCGTATAGCATAATCCTACCCGGCGATCCCCTCCTCGTCGCCCTGTTAGAGAGCGATCACCGGGTTATATCTGGCACTTGGAAGGCTGTGTTTTATTAAGTATCCACTTCTAGTTGTCATAAGGTCAAGGTACAACTCTGGGTCGTCCTTTTACTGAGGGACACGGCTATTCAAATAGATAAACTTCCCTGCAGGGGTGCACCACATAACCCAACACGCTCGATCCCATTTGGCCGGACACACTTTTCTTGGTCATGCCCGTCCGCGAAAGATCAACACGTCGCAGCCCCACCTAGGCACAACAGAGAGGTCAGCACGCCGGTCTAAATCCTATGCACGCAGGGGTCTGGGCCCATCGCCCATTGCACACCTGCACGTTGCGTACGCGGCCGGAGAGCAGACCTAGCAACCTCCATTTCAAAGGAAGTTGCGTTACGCGGTCCAACCCGGCGCGCACCGCTCAATCGCTGACGTCACGAAGGCTTCGGCTGATACCATGACGTCGAGTGCCCATAACTGTTCCCGCGTAGTTGGTTAGTGCGTATAGGCTAGTGGCCAGACTCAGATCAAATACCAAGATCTCATTAAGCGTGTTATTTAGAAGTAACCGCGGACGCCGACCAGGGCCAGGCCCACCTCTCTCCTAGGTGGTCTCAACCTGCCCTGTCGCTCCGCCACAAAGTAACAGTCGGGGGCCGTCGGGAACCCAGGCCCACCTCTACCGGGATGGAGCCACTTGCCCCTTCAGCCCCCATCTCCGAACAGTATCATAAGTAATGTAACGGTATAAAGTATATAGCATATGCCCGAGATCACCTCCCGAAGTTATCACGGCCCAGTAGTATAGCATGGCAGACGGACAAGAGTGTAGGGCCACTGATGGAACACTAGCATCCTATACTAAGTAGTAGGATAGCAGGTAAAGGTAACAACAGCAGTGGCAAAGACAGGCTATGCAGCAGAATAGGATTAACGGAAAGCAGTAACATGCTACACTATTCTAATGCAAGCAGTATCGAGAAGAATAGGCGATATCTGGTGATCAAGGGGGGGCTTGCCTGGAAGCTCAGCCGAGAACGAGGGGTCATCAACACCGTAGTCATACTGGGTAGCAGCGGCGTCGGCCTCGGTGTCTAGCGAGAGAAGAGGGGGAAGAAACAATAAATATAATGCAAACATACGCATGACGATGCATGACATGACAATGAGCGTTGCTAGGGGTGCCCAAACGCGGTAGTAAGTGATACCGGCAAAGGGGGAAAACATCCGGGAAAGTATACCCGAAGTTTCGCGTTTTCGGACAGATGAATTGGAGGGGGAAAGTTGCGTGTTCGCTATGCTAGGGATGTGTGGCAGACGAACGGGCTACGTATTCAGATTCTTCTCGTCATTCTAAGCAACTTTCATGTATAAAGTATTTTCATCCGAGTTACAGATTATTTTATATTAATTTTTAAAGTTTTATTAATACTCTGGAATTAATTTAATTATCTAAATTTGAATTATCCAAAACAGTGACCGGTGATGTCAGCATGACATCATCCAGGCGTCAGCGGTCAAACCTCAGATGGTGCAGGTCAACCCCGACCAATGGGTTTGCATGTCATAGAGAGAGGCTTCAGTAGAGTTTAATTTAAACCTAACATAGTCTAATTAGCAGGTGGCCCCCACTGTCAGTGGCCATATTAATTATAGTTTAAGTTTAAATTCGGATTAGTCTTAGTTAACTGAGGGGGGTCCCACATGTCGGTGGCACATGGTGCCCAGTCAGCAGGGTTGACTGGTCAACCCAGTCAACTAGGGGCCCTGGGCCCACGGGTCAGTGACCCAGCAGGCCGCCACGTGGCGCCAGGTCAGCGCCGTCGCCGGAGTAACTCCGAAGACCACGTTTTGCGGCGCCGCGCGTCGGGAGGTGGTCGGGTTTCGGCTACGGTGGCTCGTTTCGAGCGCGGGAGGTGGCGTTTGAACGAGTGCGGTGAGCCGCATCCAGTGGCGGCGGTGGCGTGGCTGGAGGTGGCCGGAAGTGAAGGCGGCGAGCACATCGGCGGATGGCCGGAGTTGGGCGTGAGTGCAAACGGTGATGCGGGGCATGGCAGGGCGAGCTAGCGGTGGCGTTGAGCTCCTATGCGTGCGCCGTGCATGGCTACATGCTCGGACGAGCTCGTCGGTGACGGTGCTGACGACGACGAGCACGGCGGCGGAGGCGAGCTACAGCGGAGGCAGCTACTACGGCTGCGGGCACGGATCCGTGGAGAAAGAAGAGGGGAAAAAGGCAGAGCTCACCGGGGAGCACAAGGAAGGCTCGTTGAGGTCTCGGAGAGCAGGGGGCGGCGAATCGACGCGGCAGAGCTTCGGTGGCCGGAGGTAGAAGACGATGCGGATCCGGCGATGGAGAGGCGCAGAGCTCGAATTAGTCCTCGTAGAGGACGTAGTGGGCGATCTCCTAGGCGCGATCTCGAGGCGTGGGGGCGACGGTGGCCGCGAGAGCGACGGAAGCCATGGCGGCAGTGCTTCGGGGTCGTGCGGGGAAGGAGAGAGCGGCGCGAGGGAGATGGGAGAGTGAGCTAGGGTTCGGGGAGGGGTCGCCGTCGACCTAAAGGTGCCCGGGGGCACCGGATGGCCGCCCCGTGGCCATCTTCGGCCATGGACGCGGTGCGCGCGTCCAGCGCGACGGGGGTGAACAGGAGAAGGGGGAAGGGGTTAAGTGGGCCGTGTTTTCGGCTAATGGGCCACAGGGCCAGTAGATTAGTTTTGTTGTTATTTTTCTTTTGTTTTCAGTTTTATTTTTGTTCCTTTTTATTCCAGTTTTATAAAAATTAACACTAGCACCTAAATTTGTATTTATAAATATACTACTACCACATTAACTTTGGCACCTAAATAAAATAGTTTTTTAATTATTTATTATTTAAAAGTATTTATTAAATAACAGTTTTGCCACTGTTTTAATTACTATGGTGCATTTAAATACTTTAGAGGAGTGTAGTTTCTACCCCAATATTTAGTATGGATTATTTGGCTCACCTCGAACATTTTAGTTTTGATATTTGAAAGCTATTATTGTTTGCTTGATTTTGAATTTGAATTTGAATCAGTTTCGAACTAACGCGAGATTAGCAACAGTAATCGAGGTGACATGGCATCATTAGTAGAAAGTTACTGTAGCTTAATTATCCGGGCGTCACGGTCCCAAACTGTGCGTCTAAGGCGGATGGTAACAGGAGGCGGGGGACATAATGTTTACCCAGGTTCGGGCCCTCTCGATGGACGTAATACCCTACTTCCTGCTTGATTGATCTTGATGATATGAGTATTACAAGAGTTGTTCTACCATGAGATCGTAGAGGCTAAACCCTAGAAGCTAGCCTATGGTATGATTGTTGTTGTCCTACGGACTAAACCCTCCGGTTTATATAGACACCGGAGGGGGCTAGGGTTACACATAATCGGTTACAAGGGAGGAGATCTACATATCCGTATTGCCAAGCTTGCCTTCCATGCCAAGGAGAGTCCCATCCGGACACGGGTCGAAGTCTTCAATCTTGTATCTTCATAGTCCAACAGTCCGGCCAAAGGATATAGTCCGGCTGTCCGAGGACCCCCTAATCCAGGACTCCCTCAGTAGCCCCTGAACCAGGCTTCAATGACGATGAGTCCGGCGCGCAGATTGTCTTCGGCATTGCAAGGCGGGTTCCTCCTCCGAATACTCCATAGAAGATTTTGAACACAAGGAAAGTGTCCGGCTCTGCAAAAAAAAATCCACATACCATCGTAGAGAGAATAAAATTTCCACGAATCTAATCTGTCGACGCGTTTTGCAGCATGACATCACACCACGGCCCAGTCATTATTCGAACCGTTTTTCACAACCAGCCACTGCACATATTGCGAGGCGGTCTCCTTGGCACGTCTTGTCGAAGCAGAGATTGTGTCCCCTTATCACGGGATTCTCATCAATACGGGTGTGGGTAACCCAACCGCGCTATCAATTACGGCGCTTGGGGAATAAGCGATTTTACCAGGTAGGTGGGGAGGCGCATAGCCTCTTCCGCCCTTATAAAGGGACAAGGATTCACCCTTTTCACCCACGCCTTCTTCCTCCTTGCTCATCCATTCTTGCGCACTCGAGCTCCAGCCCCCAAGTTCGCGTTTTTCTCCTCAAACCACTCCAAGCATGTCCGGAGCGGGAGGCAAGTGGATGGTCTCCTCCGTTACGGAGGAGAACATCACAAAGTTGCGGGGATCCAGATACCTGGCCGCGGATTTCGCGCACCGGCTGCCAGATGTGGGGCAGATCATCCCTACTCCAGAACCCCATGAGAGGGTGGTTTTCCTTACCCACTTCATCCGCGGACTGGGATTTCCACTCCACCCGTTTGTCCGTGGGCTCATGTTCTACTACAGGCTGGACTTTCACGATCTGGCCCCAAATTTCATCCTCAACATTCGGCGTTTATCGTCGTGTGCGAGGCCTTCCTCCGCATCCAGCCACATTTCGGCCTGTGGCTGAAGACCTTCAATGTTAAACCGAAGGTGGTGGTCGGCCAGCAAGCGGAGTGCCGAGGCGCCATGGTGGGCAAGATGCCCAACGTCACCTGGCTCGAAGGCTCCTATGTGGAGACCATAAAGGGGTGGCAATTGGGGCGGTTCTACATCACCGAGCCGCGCGACACCAACTGGGTGGCGGCCCCCAAATTTCGATCCAGAATCCCCATGCGGCTCACCTCCTGGAAAGAGAAGGGCATGTCCTGGGGTTCCCCGGTAGAGCTGACCGGACTCCAGACATGCATCAAAAACATGATGAGCAAGAAAATCAAGCTCGTCAACGTGGTCCAAGTCATGCTCTTCCGCCGGATCCTCCCGTGTCAAAGACGGTCATTCACCTTGTGGGAGTTCGACCCGGCCGAGCACCAGACGCTGCGAGAGCTCTTCGGCACGACGCACAAGGACGTCTGGAAGGTGTTGTTCAAGGGCGCCGAGGTACCACCTCCCCTTACCGAGGACCGCGGACTCAGCGCAAAGCGCCCTGCGAATCCGGTAAGTCTTTTATATCTTATAAGATGTTCATTTCCCCAGTATAACTACGCGTGGGATCTAAGCCTCCACGCCGTTTAACAGGACTGGGTAGCGACAGCGGAGCGGATCGATTGTCCAGCTCCCCTGCCCGAAGATCCAGCAGACGCTCTCCTAACAGAGATGCTGGTTCCGAGACCTTATGAGGTGCCGGAGAAGAAGGCCATGAAGAAGGCCACGGGGACCAGCAAGCGTCTCCGGCGCAAGGTTATATCGGATTCATCGTCCGAAAGCACCGAGGCGCACTCCTCCCGTGAAAACGAGGAGGAGGAAGAGGAAAGTCCCCCCCCCAGCTGGGGGAGACAAGAAAAGGAAGGTCGCCCCGTCCAGGGCGGCCGAAGGGTCCAAGAAGGGAAGAACCCTCCTTCCGGACAACTCCACCGCCGCCGCCTTCAGCGAAGAGGAGTGGTTGCCCAGGGACAAGCCCCTGGCGAAGTCGTAAGTATCTGGATACCATAATAATTCTTGGTATGTTTTACTGAACTGCTTCTCATCATGCCGAACATGATTATGCAGTCCATCCCGAGCCCGTATCGACGTATCTTCATTGGATGGTTCTTTGGACCCGTCGGATCTGAACAGTGATTCACTTCCGACCGCCTCCTCCCCTCGCCCTACGGACAACGTCGAAGTGTTGTCTCAAAGGGCACGAGCCGAGGGGAGGTAGTCCTGGAGGCGCCTCAAGGCGACCTTCCGGATGCTGGGCGCAAGGGGAGCAAGACTCCCATGGGCTCTGATGATGGGGGCATCAAATTCGGCCCCAAGCCGAATACTGCGCCGGAACCTCCAGTTGTTCCGGACTCTGTCAGGCAACCCCTCGCTAAGAGGGGCAAGCCGTCTGTGCCGATGGCCTCTGTCCATCCAGAGGCATCGGACAACTTGCTGGAAGCGCTTCGCGACGCTTCCATCGACGAAGAACACCGCACTATCATGAGTGCGGTGGTCAAGAAGGTTCAGTCCGCGAAGAGCGGACTGACTGAAGCCTGTGCCAGCCTCCTAACAGGCTTTGAGGTAAGTAACCAGATTATAAGAGAATGTTACCGCATAGACACTAGCCCCTGATGCTCTGTTTGGCGTTCGCGAAGAAAAGCCGAATAGAGGATCAAATAATAATCGCAGGAGTCTAATCGAAATATGTCTATGTGCATATGCAGGCTTCACTGCTAGCCGCTGTCGCACGTACTGCGGAGGTCGCCGCACTGAAGCGAGACCTTGAGCGGTCCAAGGAAGAGCTTGGCCTTGCCAAAAGGCAGCTCGAAGAGAACAAAGGTAAGTTATACCCCGTCTGTATATTGGTAAGAAAAAACAAGGGTGGTTGCTTAGATCATAGGATCGTCATGAATTTTGCTAGGGGCCACGACCGAAGTGGCGACCCTGAAGAAGGCGCTGTCCGAGGCCGAGGACAAGGCGGCCAAGGAGCGCATCAAGCGAGAGAAACAAGAGGCCCGAGTAGGCGAGGTGCAGCAAGAGCTCTAGGCCCTCGTCCAAAAGCATGAGTCCTTGGAGCGTGACTCTAAGACGCAAGGGTCCGAGCTTGCGAAGGCCCTCGAAAGCGCACAACACGCCAAGGCCGAAGCCCAAAAGGCCCTCCAGGAAATTGAGGCGGTTAAGAAGATAGCGGCGGGTAAGGCATTCATTATACAAAGCAAGCATGTGAAAGAAAATTTCCTTTTACTTACCCGAGTTCGAAGCTCTCCAAGAGCGTTCGCAGACCTACCCCGCAGTGTGTCAGATGCGGTGGAGTTCTACCGGGCTGAGGTGGGGAGCTCGACGGAGAAGTTGTTCTGGTCTCAGTATACTGGGACCGAACACCCTATGCCCTTGAGCGACCAGCTGAAGCAACTGGTCGAGCTCCACAAGGCGGCCGAACAGGCCATGGAGGGTCTTATAGTTCAGATGTGGCCTGGAGATCCCCTGCCTGATAGCTACTTCGGCCTGGTGAGGCGGCTTGTGAATGCCTACCCACGGCTTGACGTCATAAAGCGGTCTGTCTGCATCGAGGGCGCGCGCAGGGCTTTTGCCCGAGCAAAGGTGCACTGGGCGAAGCTGGACGCTGAGAAGCTGGTGAAGGAGGGGCCGCCGGAAGGCAAGGAGCATCGCCACCCCGAAATGTATTATAACAGTGTCCTGAAGGGTTCTCGCCTTGTGGCGGAGGAATGTACTAAGGATGTAATATTCGAATGAATGTACTCATGCGATCCTGTAATATGAAACGAGTTCATTTGCGCTATGCAACGCTTTTGAATTTAAAATATTACCTTCTGTGCGGCCGTTTATAAAATCTGAGAGTTGGCCAGTCGTCGGCTTCTGCCCCCATGTAACTAGTACTGAGGTGTTCGGGATAAACCTGAGCACTCTTTATCCCAATTTTGGGTCCTTCAAGGGAGGTGTTCAGCACAACGAACCAGGCAGTCGGACTATAAGGCTTTATCGCTCTCACTTAGCCATAGAAGTCTACAATTTTAAATGTTGGCAAAGCCCCTAGTATTCGGAAGGCCGAATTTGGGGCGCTATATACGCCTAAGTTGGGCAAGGCCGACTCCTCGCCCGAAGCGGAAAAAGTCTTTAGGGACTTGAGACCTCTCGAACAGCGACCAGCTCTCGCCTTATCATGACAGTCAGTTTTCGGCTTTCTCTAGTGAGGTGCTCGTCCGGAAGAACCGGGACACAATCGCAGCAGTTCTCCCAGCGCTACCTTAGCCGATATTGCGGAACGTAAGGTACCAAAACATGGGAGCCGGGCAAACCCAACTATTGACCCAAGACATGATTCGGAGCTGATGCATATAATGCTATAAGTTCGGGGTGCCGCACTGTCGAAAGTGTTCGGACTTCTCACGTCGTATTATGGGGTATGCTGAATCCCCTGGCATACTGGTCGTACCAGAATGTACGGGTGCAAGTTGCCGTAAATAAACAGACAAGGAAAAAAAAGAAGGGTAATGCAATAATAGACTAATGCTATGCATTGTTATTTAAATAATACGTCGAAGCGTACTGATACAAGTAGTGCAATAAGCAAAAAATAGGACTATTTGACATGTCCTATCTGAGGGCAAGCTGCGTATGGGTATTAAAAACGGGTACTTCGATTGTTATCAGAGACCACCTAGGGATTCCCTTGTACGTCTTAGCTTCTTGCCTCCTTGGTTGTTCCTTCCCGTAATGTGTCCAGCAATCGGACTGCCGGAAAGGGCTACGCCAAAGAGTAAGGTCCTGAAAGAGAGAAAATGATAAAGGTATACAGCCCCTAGGGCGGTTGAGCCACATTGTGGGACGTGCCCTGGTCGTGCCCCCGCCTATGCCCATGGTATTTTTAGTGCGTAATTATGTACGCGCGGCACAAATTTCGTCGCTTGACTGGGACTAGGACGGGGGCCGAATTGCTAGGCGAGCTCTGAACGTGTCAGGCGATCCTGTTGCAGGTTACTCCGGACTCGCTTGAAGGTATCCGGGGGCTTTGTCGCCGAATTGGCGGTTTGCCTTAAAAGGCTGGTTTGTGCCTCAGCTGCGAGGGCCGCAGTGTGCTCCTCCGTGCAGAGCGAGCGTTCTGTGTTTCCATTGACTGTTATAACCCCATGAGGTGCTGGCATTTTGAGCTTGAGGTATGCATAATGCGGTACCGCATTGAATCTGGCAAATGTGGTTCGCCCGAGCAGTGCGTGATAGCCACTGCGGAACGGGACGATATCGAAGATTAACCCTCGCTTCAGAAGTTGTCCGGAGATCCGAAGACCACTTCCAGTGTGATTGAGCCTGTGCAATGGGCCTCTACACCTGGGATGACACCTTTAAAGGTGGTTTTAGTGGGTTTGATCCTCGAGGGGTCTATACCCATTTTGCGCACTGTATCCTGATAGAGCAGGTTCAGGCTGCTGTCACCGTCCATAAGGACTCGGGTGAGGTGAAATCCGTCGATGATGGGGTCAAGGACCAATGCGGCAGATCCGCCATGACGGATACTAGTGGGGTGGTCCCTGCGATCGAAGGTGATCGGACAAGAGGACCATGGGTTGAATTTTGGGGCGACTGGCTCCATCGCATAGACGTCCCTTAGTGCACGCTTCCGTTCCCTCTTGGGAATGTGGGTTGCGTATATCATGTTCACCGTTTTCACTTGTGGAGGGAATCTCTTCTGTCCTCCTGTGTTCGGCGGCCGAGGCTCTTCCTCGTCGTCGCTATGCAGCCCCTTGTCCCTATTTTTGGCATTCAACTTGCCGGCCTGCTTGAACACCCAGCATTCTCTGTTGGTGTGATTGGCTGGCTTATCGGGGGTGCCGTGAATTTGACACAAGCGATCGAGTATGCGGTCCAAACTGGACGGGCCCGGATTGCTTCTTTTGAACGGCTTCTCCCGCTCAACGGATTTAGAGCCGCTGAATCCGGCATTGACTGACGTGTCTTCGGCGTTGTCGCCGTTGTTGCGGCGCTTGTGTCTATTATGACGTGGTCTGCCGTTAGTATCCTTTGTATCTGAAGTGCCATGACTTCTTGAGGTGTTGTTGCTGCGAGCCAGCCAGCTGTCTTCGCCCGCGCAAAAGCGGGTCATGAGCGTCGTGAGGGCTGCCATAGACTTCGGCTTCTCCTGGCCGAGGTGCCAGGCGAGCCACTCGTCATGGATTTTATGCTTAAATGCCGCTAAGGCCTCTGCATCCGGACAGTCGACAATTTGGTTTTTCTTAGTTAGGAACCGGGTCCATAATTGCCTGGTCGATTCCCCTGGTTGCTGAGTTATATGGCTCAAGCCATCAGGATCCGGTGGTCGCACATAAGTGCCCTGGAAGTTGTCAAGGAATGCATCTTCCAAGTCATCCCAACTGCCAATGGAGTCTGCTGGCAGGCTATTCAGCCAATGCCGAGCTGGTCCTTTGAGTTTTAGTGGGAGGTACTTGATGGCATGTAGATCATCACCGCGAGCCATGTGGATGTGGAGGAGGAAATCCTCGATCCATACCGCGGGATCTGTTGTACCATCATATGATTCAATGTTTACAGGTTTAAAACCCTCTGGGAATTCGTGATCCATTACTTCATCAGTGAAGCATAGGGGGTGTGCGGCGCCTCTGTGCCGGGCTATATCACGACGTAGTTCATATGAGTCTTGTCTGCTGTATTCGGCCCTCCCGGATTTGCTTTTAGTGTATCCGGCGTGACGGTCATCATCCCGCCTTGGTGCGCGCCCCCATGATCCGTAGATTGATCTTCCATGTTTTGCCTTGTTTTCCAATACGTCTCGCAGGTCCCGCGTGTTGGCCCGGGCCTTGGTATTTTTGTTTGAGTGGCGGCGGGTGCGGGCTGGACTTCGGGCTGAAATGCCTCTCTGTCTCGGCCACGAGGTGGCCGATCAGCCGCATCATACGCCGGTGATGTAGGTTTCAATGCTTCCTCATCGAGTTGAGGTAGCAACCTGCGCTTTGGATAACTCTTGGTTGGGCGCTCGAGTTCGTATTCCTCGGCTGCCAGGACTTCGGTCCCTCTATCCGCTAGCAGATCTTGATCAGCTCGAAGCTGTTGTTGCTTTTTCTTTAGGCTGTTTGCTGTGGCTATAAGCCGGCGCTTGAAGCGCTCCTGCTCAACGGGATCCTCAGGCACGACAAGTTCTTCGTCGCCGAGGCTCACTTCGTCTTCCGAGAGAGGCATGTAATTGTCATCCTCTGATTCTCTGTTTGCTGCCTGTTCTGGAGGGCTAGCTTGTTCATCCTCCCGCTCGAGGTCTGGCTGGAGGGGATTATCGTCGTCTTCGGCACTATCCGGAGCGTTACTGTCTCTTGTGCCGATATCGCTGCTTTTTCTATGGTGAGACTTAGAGCGGCGCCGCTGACGTCGGTGCTTGGGTTGCTTCTTGGAGGGGTTATCCTCCATTGTCTTATCGCCATCCCCTTCTTTGGGGGTGTCCACCATGTATATGTCATACGATGAGGTGGCAGTCAAGCGCCCTGTGGGCAGTGGTTCTTATTCGTCTCCTGCATCGTCGTCCAAACCGTCGATGTCTTCGGAGCCGAAGTCGAGCATGTCGGTTAAATCATCGACAGTGGCTACTAAGTGGGTGGTGGGTGGGGCGCGAATTTCTTCGTCGTCCGCATCCCATTCTAGCCCGACATAGTTCGGCCAAGGGTCTCCCGACAGGGAGAGAGACTTCAACGAGTTTAGTACGTCGCCAAAAGGCGAGTGCTGAAAGATATCCACGGAGGTAAACTTCATGATCGGTGCCCAATCGGATTTGATGGGCACGAACACAAGCGGCTTGGAGTCCGTGGCCGGGGACGAATCCAACGGTTCGGCAACACGGGTCTCATAGGAGGTGAAGTCAATATTCGGCGCTATCGCCACTGAGTGTGCAGCCTCCGTGGCGGGGTCCATCCACCCGTCCACAGATGGTGCAATTTGTTCCGGATTGAGGGTCGGAGTAGTTGCAGGTGTGATCTCCCGAACACTGTCCGACGGCAGAGCTAAATCATGCTTGTCGTGATCGTGCGGCGCACCTGACATGGGCTCGAATCCGTCGAAGATCAAGTCTCCGCTGATGTCGGCAGTATAGTTCAAGTTTCCAAACCTGACCTGATGGCCAGGGGCGTAGCTGTCGATGTGCTCCAGATGGCCAAGCGAGTTAGCCCACAGTACGAAGCCGCCGAATACGAAGATCTGTCCGTGGAGGAAAACCTCACCCTGGATCGCATCATTGCCGATGATCGAAGGAGCCATCAAGCCTTATGGTGACAGCACAGTGGAACTCTCAATGAAATCACCAATGTCGGTGTCAAAACCGGCGGATCTCGGGTAGGGAGTCCCGAACTGTGCGTCTAAGGCGGATGGTAACAGGAGGCGGGGGACACAATGTTTACCTAGGTTTGGGCCCTCTCGATGGAGGTAATACCCTACTTCCTGCTTGATTGATCTTGATGATATGAGTATTACAAGAGTTGATCTACCACGAGATCGTAGAGGCTAAACCCTAGAAGCTAGCCTATGGTATGATTGTTGTTGTCCTACGGACTGAACCCTCCGGTTTATATAGACACCGGAGGGGGCTAGGGTTACACAGAGTCGGTTACAAGGGAGGAGATCTACATATCTATATTGCCAAGCTTGCCTTCCACGCCAAGGAGAGTCCCATCCGGACACGGGTCGAAGTCTTCAATCTTGTATCTTCATAGTCCAACAGTCCGGCCAAAGGATATAGTCCGGCTGTCCGAGGACCCCCTAATCCAGGACTCCCTCACTCCCCACGACGTGGGCAACCACTGCCGAGTCTTCCCTGACTCCGTGTCGTTCCCTTCCTAGGCCTCGCCGTCGTCCACCGCCTTGGTTCGCTCGGCGCAGCGTGGTCAACGAACGACATCCATCGGACGTGGACTATACGTGGAGAGGCTGACAGCTGGGTCCACGGTCGCACATAAGGAAATGCCTCCTTATTACGTGCAAAATAATGATTCCTCCACCTGACATCTGGGACCCACCGGAAGGGCCTCTGTATTTCGTGAAAAAAAAGTCCCCCCCACTGACAGGTCGTACCCACCAGCTATATCTTCGCACGCAAGGAAGTGCCTCCTTATTACGCATAAAAAATGAATACTCCCCCTGCTAGCTGGGACCCAGAATAGTGGTAGGCTGACTTGGGCCTACTAAGTTGACGGGGACGGAGGGCTTTGTCAACTTAGTCAATATGAACGATTCTAGCTCCAGTGACCGTACGATGTCCATCCAACGGCCGTAGTGTTTCTTCAACCTCTGGTCTTCTCGCTCGAGCCGCCCAAAGCAGCGCCGGTCGTGCTGCCTGCTCCTGCCTCCCGTGGACGGATGTGCTGCCGCGGAGGCCTCACCGCCCCCTACTACTCCCACCGCTGGCCAGGCCATCCCTCCACTCACCCACACCCCCTGTTATTCTGCGGCGACGGCAGCCTCACACCAAAGCCGAACTAGTGAGCCCTCGTAGTCCTCTCCGCGTGGGCCTCCACTACCGCGTCTTCCCCGGCTCCGCGTTGTCCCCTTCCTAGGCCTCGCCGTCGTCCACCGCCCTCGGTGCGGCGTGGTCAACATGGTCAAGGAACGACTTCTGTCGGAAGAGTACTGTACGTGGAGAGGCTGACAGCTGGGTCCACGGCCGCAGCAAGGAAGTGCTTCCTTATTACGCGGAAAATAATGATTCCTCCACCTGACAGCAAGGACCCACTGGACGGGCCACCGTATTTCACAAAAAAAAACATTTTCCCCTTGACTGCTGGGACCCACCAGCTACATCTTCGCATGCAAGGAAGTGCGTCCATATTACGGGAAAAAAATGATTCGCCCCCTAACTGCTGGGACCCACCAGCTACATCTTCGCACCCAAGGAAGTGCCTGACAGTCGGGACCCACCTGGTCAAAGCGTACGTAGCGTTGTCATTCTGGTGGCGAATGTGTACGTACATACTGGTCGATCGGTCTGTCTACAAGCCACAATGATGAACCGTGGCCGAGTAAGGAAGGGCACGTGTCATAGTAGAAGCGCGCCCGTAGCATGTACACATACGTATAGCGGCCAGGGTGCAAGAAAGTAAATATGGCCACGTACATACATACGGGTGGGGTCTCAAATGCCTACTCGCACATACGTACGACCAAGGCTCGTGTACATGGCTGGGTCGGAACAGAGAAGCTGCGTCGTGTTCATGGGGAGGCAACGGAACGTGTTCATTGGGAGGCAACGGAATACGTCGTGTTCATCGGGAGCCAACCGGCTGTGACGGAACAGCAGATGGAAACGAGGCCTGGCGTACCGCAGAATAGAGGAAACAGCCTTGTGTTCGACTGGCCACGGTTGAAATGGGATCCCGTTCATCGGGAGGGGTCTGGCGTACCGCAAAACGAAGGAAACGGACCTCCTACGGTCGAAACGGGGTCCTGTTGATCGGGAGGGCTATGGCGTACCACAAAACAGAGGAAACGGACTTGTGTTGGAGCGCTACAGTCGAAACGGGGGTCCTGTTCATCGGGAGGGGTGTGGCGTACCGCAAAAAGGGACTCCATGGGATACTGTTAATCTCCACCGTCGACCTCCTCCAGCCTCCACGAGCTACTGTTTATCCACCGTCGACCTCCTCCAACCTCCACCTGCGACTGTTTATCCACGGGCTCCTGTTCATCCAGCCTCCACCGCTCCTCCATCGGCTACTGTTCAACCAGCCCTCTCCACGGGGTCCTGTTCAACCACCCCTCCACGGGCTACTGTTCATCCAGCCCTCCACCGGCTACTGTTCATCCAGCCCTCCACCGGCTACTGTTCAACCAGCCCTCCACGGGGTCCTGTTCATCCAGCCCTCCACGGGGTCCTGTTCATCCACCGGCTCAATCTATCGGGGTCCTGTTCATCCAGCGGCAACGGCCTCTCCTACCATGGGGTCCTGTTCATCCAACCCCCCCCCCCCACCGGGAACTGTTCATCCAAACCCCCCAACAGCGCTCATTGTTCATCCAGAGGCAGAATCGGCTTCAGTTAGCAGCAGTAGCGAAGGAATCACTCGGGTTCAGTTAACAGCAAGGGATCGATCGATCGCTCGGATGCTGTAACGCGTAGCCTGTAGTGCAATCGCTCGGGTTCAGTTAGAGCCCAACGCCTCGCTCGGGTTCAGTTAGAGCGCAATGCCTCGCACACACGCGCGTACGTATGACAGTACGAGAAAAACGCGCATCGCTCGGCCCCCGACCACCCACCGTAACCGGGAACTCCCCGATATTTTCCTCGCCCTCGCTTCTACCATGGTTTTTTCCGTCATGGACGGCCCAAAGAATGTCATGCAGCTGCGTCTCCGGCCTGCCCAGGACGAAAAGCCCATTTTTTGTCATAGAAGTAGGAGCCCACCATATCTATGATGATACCGTGTTTTGTCACAATTATCGTCATAGAAGTGTCATAAGCATGACAGAAAAAAAATCCGTTCGGCCCAAAATGTCACGGATGTGTCTTTTTTTCGTAGTGTCACCACATGATGCTTGCCAAAGGAGAAAAATAAAAAGGAATACAGATAAAAACTTTGACTCTTGCATAAAAGTAAAAGATAGGCCCTTCACAGAGGGAAGCAGAGGTTGCCATGCGCTTATTTTTTTTGTATGCTCAACCCCTTAGTGCAAGAGAAAGTCACGTTATATTGCCCCTTGTGATGGCACCCTTTATTACGCAGTCTGTCGCTTTTATTCTTTACCATCACAAGTTCGTACAACGCTCAATTTTCTCTTACACTAAATTATCTCACACTTTTAGAAGCAATTTTTATTGCCTTATTGCACCGATGACAACTTACTTGAAGGATCTTACTCAATCCTTGGGTAGGTATGGTGGACTCTTGAAAATAAGATTTGAGTTTAAGGGTTTTTGGATGCACAAGTAGTATCTTTACTTGGTGCAGAGTTTTTGGCTAGCAAAGATGGGGGGCAAGCACCACATGTTGAAGGATCTATGACAGTATAACTTCTATGTCAATATGAACAAACATAAATCATTACGTTGTCTTCCTTGTCCAACGTCACCAATCTTGGCATATAATATTTTGATGGGGGCTCACAATCACAAAACATTTCCAGGATAGTGTATTTATATGTGAAGCTTCTCTTCCCTTATTAATTCTTTCATGAGTTGCATCATTGACCAATCCTATGTTTGTCAATCTCTAATAAAAATTTCTACGTATACTTTTCCTTATGTGGTGTCATTACCTACCATAAGATTAGCATATGATATTTTTCATTTATTTCCTTTCTTTTTATTGGAACATGGAAGTGAAGAAAGCAAAAACTCAAACTAAACTTTATTATATATCTCGCACATGATTACAAGGATAGATCACTAAGAAAACACTCGAAAAGAAAGGATGGAACTAAACTTTTATTCATCTAAAGCAAAAATATAACTAAGGATCAAACTAAAATAAGTAAAGGCAAAAGATAGTGGGGGTGATACGATACCGGGGCACCTCCCCCAAGCTTGGTGGAAGCCAAGGGGATTGCCCATACCCGATACTCAGTTTTCTTTTGGTGATGAAGAAAGTGGTGATGAAGTGGAGGGGATCTTGTCCTCGGGTTTCCATGGCAGAGGTCCACCATCATAAGAGGAAGAATGAGTCTCACGGGTCCTGCAACTGGCAGCCAAACTCATACCTTTAAACCTCGCCTCATATTCAAAGACTTGGTTTTGGAGATCATAGATCTGGCTTTGGAGGAACTTGATTTGCTCGTTGAGGGTGAAGACGATGTCCTTCGTGGACTTGCCATCCACCTTGAGATCACGGGTAAAGTCCGTTATCATTAGGTAATTGGCATTGAGTCCACGCTCCACCATCCCCTTGCACCAGAAGACTTCCTGCACCATAGCTTCAAGCCTGGCCTCCACGGTCCCCATTCCCTTGGGTCCTTGCACATCACGGATGTGCAACACCCCCTGATGCATCTGGATGAGCTGAGGGTGCTGCACCACCTCCCACAAATATGGGTTGATGACGTTCTTGAAGAACTTGTCCTTGGAGGAGCTTGAAGCGGCCATGGTAGATGGGATCTGTCAGGAAACAACAAGGAAAAGAAAACAGAAGATTTTTCCGCGATACGGTGGTCAATAGGTTCGGGGGGTATATAAAGATTTTTATCTTGGGAGATAAGCAAACCGAAGAAAAATAGAGTCCGGAAGGTACCCGAGGTGGGCACAACCCACCTTGGCGCGCCTAGCAAGCCAGGCACGCCCTGGTGTCTTGTGCCCACCAGGGTGACCTTCTTGGTTGTTTCTTATTTTCCTAATTTTTGTTATTTTCCAAAACGGACAGGACATATTTTTGCAGATTTTTTGGGGTCCGTTTACTTACCGTACCACGTACCTTTTCTTTTTCACGATTCTGGAGTGTTCCGGAAGGTCTCTTTTATGTGTTCTTCCGGTGTCATTGTTTGAATAATATTACTTTCAACATTAATGGGCGTACCTGAGATGTAATGTTTTATTCATTACCCATTAACAACCTTCGGGTTAGTACCTTCGGCATTATTTATATTGATAGCTCCAGACCGATAAACCTCCTCGAAAACATATGGTCCTTCCCATTTAGAGAGTTGTTTTGCTGCAAACAATCTAAAACGAGAGTTGTACAAAAGAACATATTCTACAACTTTGAACTCACGCTTTTGGATTCTTTTGTCGTGCCATCTTTTAACTTTTTCTTTAAATAACTTAGCATTTTCATAAGCTTGGGTTCTCCATTCATCTAATGAGCTAATATCAAATAACCTCTTTTCACCGGCAAGTTTAAAATCATAGTTGAGTTCTTTGATTGCCCAATAAGCTATATGTTCTAACTCAAGAGGCAAATGACAAGCTTTTCCATAAACCATTTTATAAGGAGACATACCCATAGGATTTTTATATGCTGTTCTATAGGCCCAAAGTGCATAATCTAATTTCTTAGACCAATTCTTCCGGGACCTATTGACAGTATTTTGCACAATTAATTTTATTTCTCTATTGCTAAGTTCAACTTGACCACTAGACTGAGCATGGTAGGGTGATGCAATTCTATGGTTACCATTATACTTAGCAAGCATTTTACGGAAAGCACCATGAATAAAGTGTGAACCACCATCAGTCATTAAATACCTAGGGACTCCAAACCTTGGGAAAATAACTTCCTTAAGCATTTTAATAGAGGTGTTGTGAACAGCACTACTAGTTGGATTAGCTTCTACCCACTTAGTAACATAATCAACAGCAACTAAAATATGTGTATAGCCGTTAGAGGTGTTGGGGAACGTAGTAATTTCAAAAAAAATCCTACGCACACGCAAGATCATGGTGATACATAGCAACAAGAGGGGAGAGTGTCGTCCAGGTACCCACGTAGACCGTAAGCAGAAGCGTTATGAGAACGCGGTTGATGTAGTCGTACGTCTTCACGATCCGACCGATCCAAGTACCGAACGCACGACACCTCCGAGTTCAGCACACGTTCAGCTCGATGACGTCCCACGAACTCCGATCCAGCAGAGCTTCGCGGGAGAGTTCCGTCAGCACGACGGCTTGATGACGGTGATGATGTTGCTATCGACGCAGGGCTTCGCCTAAGCACCGCTACGATATGATCGAGGTGGATTATGGTGGAGGGGGGCACCACACACGGCTTGGAACAATCAACTTGTGTGTCCTAGGGTGCCCCCCTGCCCCCGTATATAAAGGAGCAAGGGGGAGGCCGGCCTGGCCTTGGGGCCCGCCAAGGAGAGGGGGAGTCCTCCTCCTAGTGGGAGTAGGACTCCCCTTTCCTAGTCCAACTAGCAGGAGGAAGGGGGAAGGAAGGAGAGGGAGAGAGGGAGGAAAGAGGGGGCGCCCCCCTCCTTGTCCAATTCAGACTCCCAAGGGGGGGCGTGGCCAGCCCTAGGCCCTCTCCTATCTCTCCCACAAGGCCCATGTTGGCCCATTATATCCCCCGGGGGTTCCGATAACCCCCCCGCAATCCGATAAATATCCGGTGACCCCCGGAACTCATCCGGTGTCCGAATATAGTCGTCCAATATATCAATCTTTATGTCTCGACCATTTCGAGACTCCTCGTCATGTCTATGATCATATCCGGGACTCTGAACTACCTTCGGTACATCAAAACACATAAACTCATAATACCGATCGTCACCGAACGTTAAGCGTGCGGACCCTACGGGTTCGAGAACTATGTATACATGACCGAGACTCGTTTCCGGTAAATAACCAATAGCGGAACCTGGATGCTCATATTGGCTCCTACATATTCTACAAAGATCTTTTTCGGTCAAACCGCATAACAACATACGTTGTTCCCTTTGTCATCGGTATGTTACTTGCCCGAGACTCAATCATCGGTATCTCAATACCTAGTTCAATCTCGTTACCGGCAAGTCTCTTTACTTGTTCCGTAATACATCATCCCGCAACTAACTCATTAGTTGCATTGCTTGCAAGGCTTATAGTGATGTGCATTACCGAGAGGGCCCAGAGATACCTCTCCGACAATCGGAGTGACAAATCCTAATCTTGATGTATGCCAACTCAACAAGTACCATCGGAGACACCTGTAGAGCACCTTTATAATCACCCAGTTACGTTGTGACGTTTGGTAGCACACAAAGTGTTCCTCCGATATTCGGGAGTTGCATAATCTCATAGTCATAGGAACATGTATAACTCATGAAGAAAGCAATAGCAATATACTAAACGATCGTATGCTAAGCCAACGGAATGGGTCAAGTCAATCACATCATTCTCTAATGATGTGATCCCGTTAATCAAATGACAACTCATGTCTATGGCTAGGAAACTTAACCATCTTTGATTCAACGAGCTAGTCAAGTAGAGGCATACTAGTGACACTTAGTTTGTCTATGTATTCACACATGTACTAAGTTTCCGGTTAATACAATTCTAGCATGAATAATAAACATTTATCATGACATTAGGAAATATAAATAACAACTTTATTATTGCCTCTAGGGCATATTTCCTTCAAGAGGAAGGAAAAGGTCCCATGTAATCAAAACCCCAAACATCAAATGGTTCAACAGCAAGTGAATAATTCATAGGCATTTCTTGATGCTTACCGATATTACCTATTTTTTGACATTCATCACAAGATAAGACGAACTTACAAGCATCCTTGAAGAAAGTAGGCCAATAAAACCCAGATTGCAATACCTTGTGAGGAGTTCTGTCTTCCGCACGATGTCCTCCGTAAGCTTCGGAGTGACATTTCCGTAGGATTTGTCCCTGTTCATGCTCAGGTACACGACGTCTAATAATACCATCTACTCCTTCTTCATAAAGATGTGGGTCATCCCAAAAGTAATGTCTTAAATCATAGAAGATTTTTTTTGTTGGTATGTGAAACTAGGTGGTAAATATTTAGCAACAATGTAATTAGCATAGTCAGCATACCAAGGAGTGTTATGAGAAACATTTATTGCAGCTAGCTGCTCATCAGGAAAACTATCATCAATAGGTAGTGGGTCATACAGGACATTCTCCAAGCTAGACAAGTTATCAGCTACGGGGTTCTCTGCTCCTTTTCTAATAGTGATATGTAAATCAAATTCTTGTAGCAAGAGAACCCATCAAATAAGTCGAGGTATAGCATCTTTCTTTTCCATAAGATATTTTATAGCAGCATGATCATTGTGAACGACAACTTTAGAGTCAACAATGTAAGATCTAAATTTATCACAAGCAAACACCACTGCTAGAAATTCTTTTTCAGTAGTAGCATAATTTCTTTGAGCACTGTCTAGAGTTTTACTAGCATAATGAATAACATTTAGTTTCTTATCAACTCTTTGTCCTAGAACAGCACCAACAACATAATCACTAGCATCACACATAATTTTAAAAGGCAAGTTCCAGTCAGGTGGTTCAACAATAGGTGCAGAAATTAAGGCTTTCTTGAGTGTTTTAAAGGCTTCTAAACAATCATCATCAAAAACAAAAGGAACATCCTTTTGCAAAAGATTTGTAAGGGGCCTAGAAATTTTAGAAAAGTCTTTGATAAATCTCCTATAGAAACCAGCATGACCTAAGAAACTACGAATACCTTTGATATCGTTAGGACATGGCATTTTCTCAATTGCATCAACCTTAGCTTTGTCCACCTCAATACCTCTTTCAGAAATTTTATGGCCCAAAACAATACCTTTGTTTACCATAAAGTGGCACTTCTCCCAATTCAAGACAAGATTTGTTTGCTCACATCTCTGCAGAACACGATCAAGATTGCTTAAACAATCATCAAAAGACTTCCCATAAACAGAAAAGTCATCCATGAAAACCTCAACAATCTTTTCACAAAAGTCAGAGAATATAGCAGTCATACATCTTTGAAAGGTAGCAGGTGCATTGCATAAACCAAAAGGCATAGTCTATAAGCATAAGTTCCAAAGGGACAAGTGAAAGTGGTCTTTTCTTGATCAGGTTGAGAAACAGGTTTTTATGAAAAACCAGAGTATCCATCAAGGAAGCAAAAATGTGTGTGCTTAGACAATCTTTCTAGCATTTGATCAATAAAAGGCAGAGGGTAATGATCTTTTCTAGTTGCTTTGTTTAATTTTCTAAAATCAATTACCATTCGATAGTCTGTAACAATTCTTTGTGGAATAAGTTCATTCTTATCATTAGGAACAACATTAAAACCTCCTTTCTTAGGGACACAATGAATAGGACTTACCCATCTACTATCAGCTATAGGATAGATTATACCTGCTTCCAGAAGTTTTAATATTTCCGTTCTTACCACCTCTTTCATCTTTGGATTTAACCGTCGTTGGTGATCAACAACGGGTTTCGTATCAGGTTCCATATTAATCTTGTGCTGACATAGAACGAGACTAATGCCCTTTAAATCATCAAGAGTATATCCAATAGCAGCTCGGTGCTTCCTTAGAACTTTCAATAATCTTTCTTCTTCATGTTCTGAAAGGTTAGCACTAATAATAACATGATATATATTATTCTCATCAAGATAAGCATATTTCAGAGTGTCTGGCAATTGTTTTAGTTCAAACACAGGATCACCTTTAGGTGGAGGAGGACCCCCTAGAGTTTCAATAGGCAAATTGTGTTTAAGAAGAGGACGTTGTTCAAAGAAAATCTTATCTATTTCATTTCTTTCATGCATATGTAAATCATTTTCATCGTCTAGCAGATATTATTCTATAGGATTAGTAGGAGGTACAACAATAGAAGCAAGACCAATTATTTCATCCTTACTAGGCAATTATTTTTTACGAAGTTTTCTACCAAACTTGGAAAAATTAAACTCATGAGACTCATCACCAAAGCTAACACCGACAGTTTGTTTCTCACAATCTATTTTAGCATTGACGGTGTTCAAGAAAGGTCTACCAAAGATAATGGGACAGAAATCATCTTGAGGGGAACCAAGAACAAGAAAATCAGTAGGGTGTTTTATTTTCCCACACAAGACTTCAACATCTCTAACAATCCCAATTGGTGAAATAGTATCTCTATTAGCAAGTTTAATAGTAACATCTATGTCTTCTATCTCTGCGGGTGCTATGTCATTCATAATTTCTTGGTATAAGGTAAAAGGAATAGCACTCACGCTAGCACCTATGTCACATAAACCATGATAACAGTGATCTCCTATCTTAACTGAGACAACAGGCATGCCAACAACGGGTCTATGTTTATCTTTTCCATCGAGTTTGGCAATTCTAGCAGCTTCTTCACAGAACTAAATAACATGCCCATCTAAATTTTCTTCCAGGAGATCCTTAACCATAGCAACACTAGGTTCTACTTTGATTTGTTCATCAGGTTTAGGTGTTCTAATATAAATTTTGTTGACCACAGTTGAAACTTTAGCATGTTCCTTCATCCTAACAGGGAAAGGTGGTTTTTCAATATAAGCAGTAGGAACAACTGGATCAACATTATAAATAACAGTTTCCTCTTTTGCTAGTACCGGTTCTTTAATTTCTTCTTTAATAGGTGGGTGATATTTAAAACACTTCTCCTTAGGGAGATCAACATGAGTAGAAAATGATTCACAAAAGGAGGCTACTATCTCAGAGTGAAGTCCATATTTAGTGCTAAACTTTTGAAAAGCATCGGTATTCATAAAAGATTAACACAATCAAACTTGAGCTTTATACCTCACTCTTTACCTTCTCGAGTTCCCAATCTTCAGAGTTGCATTTAATTCTTTCCAAAAGATCCCACCGGAATTCAATAGTCTTCTTCATAAAAGAACCAGCACAAGAAGTATCGAGCATGGATCGATCATTATGAGAAAGCCGAGCATAAAAATTCTGGATAATAATTTCTCTTGAGATCTCATGATTGGGGCATGAATATAACATTGACTTAAGCCTCCCCCAAGCTAGAGCGATACTTTCTCCTTCACGTTCCAAAAAATTGTATATATAATTTCGATCTTGATGAACTAGATGCATAGGATAAATTTTTGGTGAAACTCCAATTTCGATCGATTCCAATTCCAAGATCCAATATCATCGCATAGCCTATACCATGCCAACGATTTTCCCTTCAAAGATAAAGGGAAAACCTTCTTCTTAACTTCATCTCCGGGTAAACCTGCAAGCTTAAACAATCCACAAATTTCTTCCACATATATCAAGTGCATATCAGGATGTTCGGTTCCATCTCCTGCATAAGGATTAGCTAGCAGTTGTTCTATCATACCCGAAGGAATTTCATATTCACTATTTCAGTAGGTGCAGTAGGTTGAGGGGTAACTAATTGTGGTTCCGGTGAAGGTGAAGATACCCCGAACAAACCCCTCAAAGGATTGTTTTCCATAGTAACAAGTGACAATAAATTTCAGCACGTAGTAATAATTTTCCTTACCAATTTCCACTTACCAAGAGCGCTTTGTCGGTGTCAAAACCGGCCGATCTCGGGTAGGGGGTCCCGAACCGTGCGTCTGAAGATCGAAGGTAACAGGAGGCAGGGGACACGATGTTTACCCAGGTTCGGGCCCTCTCGATGGAGGTAATACCCTACTTCCTGCTTGATTTACTTTGATGAGTATAGGGGTTACAAGAGTTGATCTACCTCGAGATCGTAATGGCTAAACCCTAGATGTCTAGCCTGTATGATTGTCCTTGCCTCTACGGACTAAACCCTCTGATTTATATAGACACCGGAGGGGCCTAGGGTTGTACAGAGTCGGTTTACAGAGAAAGGAATCTTCATATACGAACGCCAAGCTTGCCATCCACGCAAAGGAGAGTCCCATCCGGACACGGGGGAAAGCCTTCTATCTTGTATCTTCACGACCCACCAGTCCGGCCCACGTCACATAGCCCGGACGCCCGGGGACCCCCTAATCCAGGACTCCCTTAGTAGCCCCTGAACCAGGATTCAATGACGATGTGTCCGGCGCGCAGATTGTCTTCGGCACTGCAAGGCGGGTTCCTCCTCCGAATATTCCAAAGTAGTTGAACAAAAGAACTATATCCGGTTCTGTATAATAGTTACAACCATGAACCACAAGGGCGAAATACTTAAACAAAAAATAGGTTATGTCTTCTGACAGCTTTTCCGGCGAGGCGTTATGTCCCGGCCTTATTATTATTTCGAACCATTTTTAGCCTCCTGCTTTGTGTTTCAAGGTGCGGTTTTCATCGACACGTCTTGTCAAAGCAGAGATCGTGTCCCCTTATTGCGGGATTCTCATCAATACGGGTTTGGGTAATCCAACCGTGCCGTTTGCATGACCGCTTGGGAATAGGCGAGTTTTAAGGCTCGTGGGGGGACACTCGATATTCACTGCCTTTATAAGAAGATAAGGATCCATCTTTTCACCCCACGCCTTCTTCCTCCTCAGCCCATCCACCCTTGAGCTCCAGCGCCCAAGTCTCAGTCCTTTCCATCCCCAGCAAACACTCCAGCCATGTCCAGATCTGGAGCGCAGGGCGAGTGGATGGCCTCCTCCGTCACGGAGGGGAACATCAATGAACTCCGGGAAGCGGGGTACTTAGCTGCGGAAATCGCCCATCGGCTCCCTGCCAAAAAGCAGATCATATCCACCCCGGAGCCTAATGAGAGGGTAGTGTTCATCCCCCACTTCCTTCGCGGACTTGGGTTTCCCCTCCACCCCTTCGTCCACGGGATCATGTTCTATTACAGGCTAGATTTCCACGATCTAGCCCTGAATTCCTTCCTCAACATCTCGGCGTTCATCGTCGTGTGTGAGGTGTTCCTCTGCATTCCCCCCACTTTGGCCTGTGGCTCAAGGTCTTCAACGTGAAGCTTAAAGTGGTCGAGGGTCAACACACAGAGTGTGGCGGTGCCATGGTGAGCAAGCTCCCCAACGTCACCTGGCCCAAGGGGACCTTCATAGAGACCTTGAAGGGATGGCAACAGGAGTGGTTCTACATCACGGAACCCCTTGACGCCACATGGGCCGCCACTCCTGAGTTCAAATCCGGTCCTCCAATGCGGCTTACATCGTGGATTAACAAGGGCCTGGATTGGGCGTCGTCCGACGACGTGATGATGCTGTAGAAGCGCATCAAGAGCATGATGGAGAAGAACACCAGTCTTGCCAACATGATCCAGGTGATGCTTTTTCGCCGGATTCTCCCCTGCCAACGTCGGACTCTCCAAATGTGGGGGTTTGATCCGGCCAGTCCCCGGACCTTGCAGCGGTTCTTTGGCACAACACACGAAGATATATGGAAGCTGCTTTTCAAGGCCCAGAAGTCATGGCCGGAAACGACCGAAGACCTCGGCCTTGACTGCGCTCATCCGGCTACTCCAGTAAGTTTTTTAGATTTCTGAACATATCCTCAACTTGTAGATCTAAGGAGTATGCTAAGCCTTACCCTCCTCGTTCAGGGCTGGACGAAGAAGGCGGAGCGGATCAAGTGCCCGGCTCTACTGCCCGAAGACCCAGCTATTCCTCTTCTGACGAAGATGCTGGTTCCGGCGCCGTACCAGGCACCGGAGAAGAAGGCCAAGAAGAAGGGCAAGGAGGCCAGAAGTGGCCTTCGCCGTAAAGGTACTTCGGACGTAGCATCCGAAGATACCGGAGATCTCTCCTCCCACGAGGGAGATGAAGACGAAGAGGAAGAGGAGGAGAGCAATTCTCCCCTTAAGGGGGGAAAGAAGAAAAAGGGGGCTTCCATAGACCTAGAGGCGGAGGCGCCCAAGAAGGGGAAGATCTCCCTTTCGGACGATTCGGAATCGGACGCCGAAGCCGTCCTTGAGTGGCACCCCAGGCCGAAGCCACTGGCCGAATCGTAAGTATTCAAAGATACTGTATATATCCAGTTTTTCATAAATTGTAGGATGACATATCATCTATGTGTTTTAGTCAGGCCCGTGATCTCCCTCAACAATCATCGTCCTCGGGGAATTTTCTAGCGCCGGAGATGATGGAGAATGAAACACCTCCACGAGCCTCTCCGCCTCATGCTGCGGACGATACCGAGGTGTTGTCCCAAAGGACCTCTCCGGGCCAGCGAGAGGTGCGGAAGGCCGCAGAAATGGTGCCAGAGGGTAATGCCTCGGTTGCCGAAAACATGGGGGCACAACCTCCATGGAAACTGATGACAGGGGCCCGGACCAGTCCGCCCCCCAGCCGAATACGACTCCGGAAACCCACGTGGCTCCGGAATCGAGTGAGCAGCCCCCTTTGAAGGAGGAGGGAGCTCCGGCTCCACCGACGACCTCCATCAATCCGGAGGCGCCGGATACATTGAGGGAAGCACTTCGACGTGCTTCCATCGTGGAAGTGCACCGTACCCTAATGGGTACGGTGGTTGAGAAGGTTCAGGCCGCAAAAAGTGGGTTGAACGAAGCTTTTACCAGCCTGCTAACAGGCTTTGAGGTATGCGATTTAATATTCTTAGCCGCTTATGCATGTGTAATAATATGCCTGTGTATAGATAGTAGCCCCTGAGACTGTTTGGCTTTTTGACAAAAGGGGCCGGACAGAGGATAAAATATTTCAGAGATAACATACTTGTCTATTTTGGTGAACAGGCTTTGCTGCTAGGAGCTTCAGCCAAGGACGCGGAAGTTTCCGAACTCCAGCGGAAACTGAAGCTGGCTGATGATGAGATCGGCCGTATTAACAAGCAGTTCGATGAGGCCCAAGGTATGCTTTAAAAAGACCCCTTACAAGCCTAAATTGTAATGCAAACTCAGAGTTTAAGCTCATGCGCAACTATGTAAATGATTGTAGGCAACGGGACCGAGGTCGAGGCCCTCAAGAGTGCCCTTGCCGAAGCCAAAGAGGAGGCGAGGGCAAGCAAAGCGGCCGCAGAGAAAGCGGCTGCGGATACGGAGGCCGAAAAGGCCGCCCGCCTTCAGTATGAGGCGAGGGTGACCGAAGTAGAGCAAGCACTCCAGGAGGCCGCCAACAAGTGTGAGTCCTTGGAGGAGAGTAACAAGGCTCAAGCGGCCGAACTCTCCAAGGCTCTTCAAGAGGCGAAGGAGGCGCGGTTCCAGTCCCGGGCAGCTCGTGAGGAGATCAAGCAAGCTGAACAGATAGCGGCTGGTAAGCCTTTTCTTTTACAGAGTATATTCGGTGGTCGAAGATATGCTTTGGTAAATCGACTGTAGAGTGCTCCGGACGCTTTTGCGGATCTCCCGAGGAGTGCTGCTAATGCCGCGTAATATTTCTGGGCCCAAGACGGGAATGCGACGGAGAAGCTCTTCTGGTCGCAGTACTTGGCGCCGGAGCGACCAGCACTACTGAACAATCAGATGATGAAGCGGGCGGAGCTGCATAGGATGTCTGGTTTGGCCATGAAGGACATCATAGTCCGGCTATGGCCGGCCGGACCCATTCTGAGCAGTTACTTCGGCCTGGTTAAGCGGCTTGGCGATGCCTTGCCCCGAGTAGAGGCGGTGAACCGCTCGGCATGCATAGAAGGTGCGCGGATGGCTTTTTCCCGTGTCAAAATGCACTGGGCGAAAATGAAGGCCGCCACCGTGGCGGTTGAGGGTCTGCCTGGAGGCAAAGACCACCGCAATCCGGAGTGCTATTTCGAAGACGTCCTCGAGGGTGCCCGTTTGATAGAGGGTCAATGCTCGAAGGACATCATGTTTGAGTAGATGTATTCGGACTACCCGGACAATGTATTATAAACCAAGGCTGCGTAATATATTTTATGCATTTATCTGAGCTACTTCACTCCTGTGTGGCCGTATATTATTATTCTGAAAGTTTGCGAGTCGTCGGCTTCAGCCCCCATGTAGATACCATGGGGGTGTTCGGGATAACGTGTAGTCACTCTTGACCCAACGTCTTGGTCCGTGAAGGAGGTGATTTACGTAGTGAACCAAGAAATCAGACTATGCGGCTTTAGCACTTTCTCTTAGCCATAGGAGTGTAACAATGAGACTGTAAGGTAGCCCCTGGTATGTATGCGGCTATCCGGACTTGGATGCCTTAAGCGCGTGACTGGAAAGAGCCAGTCCTTCATGTAGTACGAAAAAAATCGCTAGAGATTTAGTAAGTCGCCGAATTGCTGACCAGCTCTCGCCGCATCATGACAGTCAGTTTTCGGCTTTCTCTATTGAGGTGCTTAACCGGACGAACCAGAAACACAATCGCAGTAGTTCTCCCATTACTATCTTAGCCGAACTAGCGGAACGTAAGGTAGCAAACACAGGAGTCGGGCAACCCTACTGTTGACCAAAGACATGATTCGGAGCCGATGCATATACTGCAGTATTCGGGACGCCGAAGTCTACTCTGAGAGTATTCGAACTTTTCTGTTTTTGCAAGTATGTATGGCTGAATAGATCCCCTGGCGATTTAAGTCGTACCAAGGTGTATATGCCAATCTGACGTAAAAAAGGGGAAAACAGATTAAGAAATAAGCCGATACTTAAAAAGGTTGGGCGGAATTGTTTCCATTGTAGTCTGATTGATACGTCAAGACGTATTTTTACACAAGATGCCATAAGCATCGAGGCCACGTCTGCGCCCCTTTTTGCCTTGGTGTATAATCCTTCGAGAGGCTCAACAATCAAGTATGCATGAGGGGCCTAGAAAGGGGCCCTTGTTACCACCAGAAATTGATGTGGGTTGTAAAGAGTCCTGAAAAATAAAAACAAGAAGAAAAAGGTGGAAAATTATGAAGGTCCGGATGGGGTCGAACCATACCGTGGACCTTATGTTCAGCCTGCCTCCGACCTTGCCCATGGTATCTTTAGTGTGTAGTTATGTACGCGCGGTACATATGCCGCTATCAGGTTGGGGCTTTGTCGGAGGCCGAATTGGTAATCTAGCTCTGGACGAGCCGGACTGTCAATCTGCAGGGTAGACCGGACCCGTTTGACAGTGTCCGGGGGCTTGGCTGCCGATTTAGTTTTTGGCTCAATAAGGCCACCCTGTACTTCAACTGCAAGGGTCGCGGTATGCTCCTCAGTACGGAGGGAGCGCTCTGTGTTTCCATTTACTGTAATAACGCCACGGGTTCCAGGCATTTCGAGCTTTAAGTAAGCATAATGCGGGACCGCATTAAAGTGGGTGAAGGCGGTTCTTTCCCCTCGGGATCATTAAACCGTTTTGACCTTGGGGGGAATTTGTTCTGTCCTTCTGTGTTCAATGGGCGAGGCTCTTCATCATTTTCCTCGCTGGGCGGCCCTTTCCCCTTGTGTTCGGCGTTGAGCTTGTCGGCCCGCTTAAAGACCCAACAGTTCCTGTTGGTATGATTGGCAGGTTTATCGAGGGTGCCATGAATCTAGCAAAGTCGATCGAGTATTCTGTCCAAACTAGACAGACCATCTCTGTTTACTTTGAATGGCCTCTTCCGCTGACCGGGTTTAGAGCCACTGAATCCGGCGTGGACCACCGTGTCTGCAGTATCTTCGTCCTTGCTTCGACGCTTGTGCTTGTTGCGTCGTGGCTTGCCATTGTCGTCCCTGGCTTCGGAAGTGCCAGGGTCGCTGGTGCTATTGCTTCTACGAGCTAGCCAGATGTCTTCTCCCGCGCAAAAGCGGGTCATAAGTGCGGTGAGGGCTGCCATGGACTTCGGCGTTTCTTGGCCGAGGTGTCGGGCGAGCCACTCGTCTCGGACGCTGTGTTTAAAGATAGCGAGGGCTTCGGCGTCTGGACAATCCACAATTTTGTTCTTTTTTTATTAAGAACCTGGTCCAGAGTTTCCGGGCTGATTCTCCGGGTTGCTGGACTATGTGACTAAGGTCATCGGCGTCTAGAGGCCGAACATAGGTACCTTGGAAGTTGTCTCTAAAGGCATCCTCCAAGTCTTCCCAGCTGCCAATAGAATTTTCTGGGAGGCTGTTTAACCAGTGCAGTGCTGGTCCCTTTAATTTGAGCGAGAGGTATTTGATGGCATGGAGATCATCACTGTGAGCCATGTGAATGTGGAGAAGAAAATCTTCGATCCATACTGCGGGATTCGTTGTACCATCGTATGATTCTAGGTTCACGGGTTTAAACCCTTCTGGGAACTGGTGTTCCATCACCTCATCGGTGAAGCATAAGGGGTGTGCGGCGCCTCTGTATCGGGCGATGTCGCGGCGCAGTTCGGATGAAGTCCGGATGCGGTTTTCGGCCCGGGTGAGGTTGTGCTTGTTTCGCCAGGCCTGATGGCCGTCCTCTCGCGTTGGAGTGTGCCCACTTGATCCATAGATTGATCTTGTCTGACCGGCTCTATTGTTCAGGTCCTTGCGTAGGTCGTAGGTATAGCCCGGGGCCATTGCCTCCTTGCCTTGACGGCGGGGTGGCGCGGGCTTGTGTTCGACGTGAGTAGCCGGTCTGTCCCGTCCGCGTGGTAGGCGGTCGGGTTCGTCAGCAGTTTTATGCTTTGGCGGTATTGGCTCAAGGGCCTCGTCGTCAAATTGTGGTAGTAGCTTGCACTTCTGGTAACTCTTAGTTGGGCGTTCGAGGCCGTATTCCTCTGCTGGCAGGACATTAGTCCATCTATCATTGAGTAAATCATGTTCAGCTTGAAGCTGTTGTCGGTGTCAAAACCGGCGGATCTCGGGTAGGGGGTCCCGAACTGTGCATCTAAGGTCGATGGTAACAGGAGACATGGGACACAATGTTTACCCAGGTTCGGGCCCTCTCTATGGAGGTAATACCCTACTTCCTGCTTGATTGATCATGATGAATATGAGTATTACAAGAGTTGATCTACCACGAGATCGTATGGCTAAACCCTAGAGGTCTAGCTTGTATGACTGTGGTAATGAGTATTTGGTCCTATAGACCTAACCCTCCGGTTTATATAGACACCGGAGGGATCTAGGGTTACATAAGGCTGGTTACAGAGAAAGGAATCTTCATGTTCGATCGCCAAGCTTTCCTTCCACGCCAAGGAGAGTCCCATCCGGACACGGGTAGAGTCTTCGGTCTTCGTATCTACACAGCCCATCAGTCCGACCCATGGCTAACAGGCCGGACGCCCGAGGACCCCTTAGTCCAGGACTCCCTCAGTAGCCCCCAAACCAGGCTTCGATGACGAGGTGCCCGGCGCGTAGATTGTCTTTGGCATTGCAAGGCGGGTTCCTCCTCCGATGACTTCAAAGTAATGTACCCGGCCTTCCATTTAATGTCGTACCCCTCGGCTTCTATGCGTCAACAGCTTCAGCTTCCACGTGTTGAGCAAATGCGAGAGGTCAGAGTATTTTTGCATATAGCACCCTAGCCACGATAAAAGAGCATCTATTTAAAGAGATTGGATCCCAGATCCATTCGGCACCACGCGGAAAAAATCCTCAGAGATTGCTACAAAAGGCCACCCCAACATGGCAAGCGCTCCCAGCTCCTCCTCCCGTCCTTGAAGACCAGAAAAAGGCGAGTGGGAGAGGTGCTCCATATCCCATGATCAGCTGGAGAAGCTGCAAACAGAGGGATTTCTTCCCCCCGCAGATCTAGTCCTTGTTTGAGCAGGATTGACCGTCTTCAATGGCGGGGCTTAGGCTAAAGATTTCCCCAATCCCTCCGGGGGGAACGAGTGTGTTTTGTCCCTTATCTGCTAAGAGGTGTCGGATTTCCAATTCATCCATTCCTCCGCGGGCTTCTGGAGTATTATGGCCTCCAACTGCACAACTTTACTCCGGCTTCCATCCTGCACATCGCGGGCTACATTGCCCCTTTGCGAGCTATTCCTGGGTTGTGAGGCCCATTTTGAATTATGGAGAAAGTTGTTCTGTCTCGTCCCACGCAACCACAAGGGATCAATATTTGAAGTGGGCAGAGCCGAAATATGGCGCATCGCCGGGACCGGATACCTATCCGGCACACCAAAGAAGGCACCCAAAGAGTGGTCGTCCAAATGGTTCTATATTGAGGACGTCGCACTTCCAGACCCAGTTCGGAGGGGTCTCCCTGAGTTTGCAAGAGTTCCTTTGAAGAAGCGCCACAGTTGGTGAGGGAGTCCTGGATTAGGGGGGTCCTCGGACAGCCGGACTATATCCTTTGGCCGGTCTGTTGGACTATGAAGATACAAGATTGAAGACTTCGTCCCATGTCCGGATGGGACTCACCTTGGCGTGGAAGGCAAGCTTGGTGATACGGATATGTAGATCTCCTCCCTTGTAACCGACTCTCTGTAACCCTAGCCCCCTCCGGTGTCCATATAAACCGGAGGGCTTAGTCCGTAGGACAACAAGAATCATGCCATAGGCTAGCTTCTAGGGTTTAGCCTCCACGATCTCGTGGTAGATCAACTCTTGTAATACTCATATCATCAAGATCAATCAAGCAGGAAGTAGGGTATTACCTCCATCGAGAGGGCCCGAACCTGGGTAAACATTGTGTCCCCCGCCTCCTGTTACCATCCGCCTTAGACGCACAGTTCGGGACGCCCTACCCGAGATCCGCCGGTTTTGACACCGACATTGGTGCTTTCATTGAGAGTTCCACTGTTCCGTCACCATAAGGTTTGATGGCTCCTTCGATCATCGGCAATGATGCGATCCAGGGTGAGGTTTTCCTCCCCGGACAGATCTTCGTATTCGGCGGCTTTGTACTGCGGGCTAACTCTCTTGGCCATCTAGAGCAGATCGATAGCTACGCCCCTGGCCATCAGGTCAGGTTTGGAAACTTGAACTATACTGCCGACATCCGCAGAGACTTGATCTTCGACGGATTCGAGCCCATGTCAGGTGCGCCGCACGATCACGACAAGCATGATTTAGCTCTACCGTCGGACAGTGTTCGGGAGATCACACCTGCAACTACTCCGGCCCTCAATCCAGAACAAATTGCGCCATCTGTGGACGGGTGGATGGACCCCGGCACGGAGGCCGCACACTCAGTGGCGATAGCGCCGAATACTGACTTCACCTCCTACGAGACCCGTGTTGCCGAATCGTTGGATTTGTCCCCGGCCACGGACTCCGAGCCGCTTGTGTCCATGCCCATCAAATCCGATTGGGCACCGATCATGGAGTTTACCTCCGCGGATATCTTTCAGCACTCGCCTCTTGGCGACGTACTAAACTCGTTGAAGTCTCTCTCCATGTCGGGAGATCCTTGGCCGAACTATGTCCGGCTAGAATGGGATGCGGACGACAGAGAAATTCACTCCCCACCCACCACCCACTTAGTTGCCACTGTCGACGATTTAACCGACATGCTCGACTTCGGCTCCGAAGACATCGACGGTATGGACGACGATGCAGGAGACGAACAAGAACCACCACCCATACGGCACTGGACTGCCACCTCATCGTATGACATATACATGGTGGACACCCCCAAAGCAGGGGATGGCGATAAGACAACGGAGAATAATCCCTCCAAGAAGCAACCCAAGCACCGACGTCAGCGGCGCCGCTCTAAGTCTCGCCATAGCAAAAGCAGCGATACCGGCACAAGAGACAATAACGCTCCGGATAGTGTCGAAGACGACGATAATCCCCTCCAGCCAGACCTCGAGCGGGAGGATGAACAAGCTAGCCCTCCGGAACAGGCAGTAAACGGAGAATCAGAGGATGACAATCACTTGCCTCTCTCCGAAGAGGAAGTGAGCCTCGACGACGAAGAATTTGTCGTGCCTGAGGATCCCGTCGAGCAGGACCGCTTGAAGCGCTGGCTTATAGCCACAGCAACCAGCCTGAAGAAAAAGCAACAACAGCTTCGAGCCGATCAAGATCGGCTAGCGGATAGATGGACTGAAGTCCTGGCAGCCGAGGAATACGAACTCGAGCGCCCAACCAAGAGTTACCCAGAGCGCAGGTTGCTACCTCAACTCGAGGAGGAAGCATTGAAACCTACATCACCAGCGTATGATCCGGCTGATCGGCCACCTCGTGGCCGAGATAGAGAGGCATTTCAGCCCGAAGTCCAGCCCGCACCCCGCCGCCATTCAAACAAAAATACCAAGGCCCGGGGCAACACGCGGGACCTGCGAGACGTAATGGAAAACAAAACAAAACATGCAAGGTCGATATACGGATCACGGGGTCGCACCCCAACACGTGACGATGATCGTCACGCCGGATACACTAAAAACAAATCCGGCCGGGCCGCACATAGCAGACAAGAACTGCGTCGTGATATAGCCCGGCACAGAGCCGCCGCACACCCCCTATGCTTCACTGATGAAGTAATGGACCACGAATTCCCAGAAGGGTTTAAACCCGTAAACATTGAATCATATGATGGTACTACAGACCCCGCGGTATGGATAGAAGACTTCTTCCTCCACATTCACATGGCCCGCGGGGATGACCTACATGCCATCAAGTATCTCCCGCTAAAACTCAAAGGGCCGGCTCGGCATTGGCTTAATAGCTTGCCGGCAAACTCCATCGGAAATTGGGAGAGCCTGGCAGATGCATTCTTGGACAATTTCCAGGGCACTTATGTGCGACCGCCGGATGCTGACGATTTAAGTCATATAACTCAGCAGCTAGGGGAATCGGCAAAGAAATTCTGGACCCGGTTCCTAACTAAGAAAAACCAAATTGTCGACTGTCCGGATGCAGAGGCCTTAGCGGCATTTAAACATAACATCCATGACGAATGGCCCGCCCGACACCTCGGTCAAGAGAAGCCAAAATCCATGGCAGCCCTCACGACACTTATGACCTGCTTTTGCGCGGGCGAAGATAGCTAGTTGGCTCGTAGTAACAATACAACAAGCAAGCCTGGCACATCAAAGGCCAGGGATAGCAACGGCGAACCACGACGCAACAAACAAAAGCGCCGCAAATATGGTGAAAACGCCAAAGATACGGCAGTCAATGCCGGATTCAGGGGCTCAAAGTCCGGTCAGCGGAAGGGGCCACTCAAAAATAATAATTCGGGTCCATCCAGTTTGGACCGCATACTCGCTCGCCAATGCCAAATTCATGGCACCCGAGGAGCGCCAGCCACCCATACCAATAGAGAATGCTGGATCTTCAAACAACACGGCAGGGCAAGCGCCAAAGATGGAGAAGGGGGGTCCCAAAGCGATGATGGCGACGAAGAGCCCAGATCACCGAATACGGGAAGGAAAAAGAAATTTCCCCCGCATATTCAATCGGTGAATGTGCTAAATACCACCCAAATTACCAGCTCGGACCGGATATGCACCCTTAGGGATGCCGACTTAACGGAACTAGTCGTCCCACAATATAAACTAGGGCCGGTCACCTTCAACCGCACGGATCGTCCGGTTAACGCCAATCATGGCAATCCAACCGCACTGGTCCTCGACCCAATAATAGACGGGTTCCACCTCACTCGAGTCCTTATGGACGGAGGCAGCAGCCTAAATCTGCTTTACCAGGACACAGTGCGCAAGATGGGCACCGATCATTCGGTGATCAAACCCACTAAAGCCACTTTCAGAGGCATTATACCAGGTGTGGAAGCCAGCTGTACATGCTCCATTACCCTTGAGGTAGTCTTCGGATCACTAGAAAATTACCGTACCGAAGAGTAAATCTTCGAAATCGTCCCTTTCCGCAGTGATTATCAGGCACCTCGGACAAACCGCGTTCGCTCGATTCAACGCGGTGCCACATTATGCCTACCGTAAGCTCAAGATGCCCGGTCCATGCGGCGTCATCATGGTCAATGGCAAGGCTGAACCTTCCCCCGGCACAAACAAATACACCACTGCATTAGTAGCAGAAGCAACGAGCAGCACCTTGCAGCCGAACCTCGAGTCGATGTCCAGGCTCCCGAACACCGTCAAGGGACTCCGAACTGCTTCGCGGAAGGATAGCCCGGCTCGTCCAGAGCTCAATTAAACACTTCGGCGAAGGCCAGGACAGGCCGAGCTCAGCGGCTCAACCGCTCTCCGGCACGCAAATATTTCTTACATTTCCTTCGCAGGTTCACCTTTGCGCCGACCAGGACGGGCTATACGGAGGCAGCTTGATCGCGCAAGGGAATCCTTAGACATTCCCCGCAATGACCATCCGGCTATATCACGGATCCGCACTCAGCTTCTTCCCCCCTGGTCTCAGCAGGTTCCGCAATCATATTCCCTTTCTATCACATTACTTGTACTCATACGCATAGACGTACTATTCAAATACAACATGTGGATTTATATGACATTTACCTGATGTTATTTCTGATCGAAATTCTTTTGTCAAGTGGCATCCGTACACGGCGATATGCCTTAAAATAGGCCAGGGGCTTCGTTATACCCATAACACGGCAATAAAGTCTGAACACCTTCATGGAAGTTTGGCACCCCGAACCTATAGCATTATATGCATCAGCTCCGAATCATTTCTTGGGTCAATAGTTGGGTTTGCCCAGCTCCCATGTTTTGGTACCTTACGTTCCGCTATATCGGCTAAGGTAGCACTGGGAGAACTACTGCGATTGTGTCCCGGTTCTTCCGGACGACCACCTCAGTAGAGAAAGCCAAAAACTGACTGTCATGATACGGCGAGAGCTGGTCAGCTGTTCGAGAGGTTGTAAAATCTTTAAGGATTTCTCCCGCATAATGCCATAACCAATGCAGCGTGCGATGGATCGGTTTTTTCTCCGATCAGGTGCTTACAGAGCCCCTCGTACGGTCTCCCGAACACCAGGGGCTGCGTCTACCTTACTAAAGCTCCTATGGCTAAGTGATAGTGATAAATCCCTATAGTCCGATTTCCTGGTTCGTTGAGCTGAGCACCTCCTTCGAAGGACCCAAAACTGGGATAAAGAGTGCTCAGGTTTATCCTGAACACCCCCGTACTTCTTACGTGGGGGCAGAAGCCGACGACTGGCCAACTCTCGGATTTAACATATAAAACGGCCGCACAGGAGGGTAAACTTTTATATAACAGGAAATAAATCAATGACCTTGTTCAAACATTACAAAGGACAACATGATTTGCACTCATGGGAATATAATGTCCTTGGTACATAGCTCCGCTGCAAGGTAGGATCCTTTCCGGACACTCTCATAATACAATTCAGGCTTGCGGTGCTCCTTCCCCTCTGTCGGTCCTTCGGTCATCAGCTTTTCAGCATCCATCTTCCCCCAGTGCACCTTTGCGCGGGCGAAGATCATTCGCGCACCTTCTATACAGACCGACCGCTTGATGACGTCAAGTCGAGGACAAGCGCTTACAAGCCGCTTCACGAGCCCGAAATAGCTGCTTGGAATCGGCTCGGCAGGCCATAGCCGGATAACCAAATCTTTCATGGCTAGTTCCGCCGCCTTATGCAGTTCGATCAGCTGTTTCAGTTGATCGGCAAAAGGCACCGGATAACTCAGCGCCAAATAATGCGACCAGAAGAGCTTATCTGCGGTGTTCCTTTCTTCGGCTCGGTAGAATTGGGCGGCATCTGATATGCTGCGAGGTAGCTCGACAAATACCCCTGAGAAATCCGGATTCAAAATTAGAAACATAGTTTTCCCCTCAAATACTTGCTTTACATGGAAAAAGCCTTACCCGCCGCGATCTTTCTCGCCTCTTGGATCCCCTGCAGGGCGCTTTGGGTTCCCCCCCGGGCATCGCTCGTGGCCTGATGCGCCTTGGTGAGTTCGGATTCTTTCTCCGTTAAACTCTGCTCCAAGGTCTCGCATTTCCTTACGGCCTCTTGCAGCTCCTGCTCAGCTTTAATAACCCTGGCCTCGTGCTTCTCACGAAGAGTCCGCTCTGTGGCTGCCTTTTTCTCGGCCTCGGCCACGGCCTTTTTAAGGGCCTCGACTTCGGTCACAATCCCTAGCACAAATTATGAAGCTTATTTCATACTGAAAATTCATTCGCAATAAACGCGAGCAAAGCTTGTGCATACCTTGTTTATCTCTCAACTGCATTCTCAATTGGCCAAGTTCTTCTATGGCCCGCTCTAGACTTTGATTCAGTCCGGAGATCTCCGCAGTACGAGAAGCAACAGCCGCTACAGACGCCTGCTTATAACAGAAGAGAAATCAATATCATTCAATGAGTCTTCCTGCGATCATAAATTCGATCCCCTGTCTGGTTCTTTCTTTCACCGAACAGTGTATCAGGGGCTACTATCTATACTATGACACTCTTCGACAACTCATAAAACATACCTCAAAGCCTCTTATAAGGCTGATACAGGCTTCGTCCAGTCCACTCTCAGTTGACTGAATCTTCTCAATCACCGCACCCATAAGGGCACGGTGTTCATCAACGATGGAGGCATTTTTAACGCCACCAACAAAGCATCCGACACTTCTGGTTGGACAGAGGTCGCCGATGGAACAGGCACGCCCCCTCCAGCCGAGCGAGGCTGCCTGCTTGATTCTGGAGCCGTATAGGTCTTTGGAATTGCATCCGGCTGGGAGCCGAAGTCAGGATCGCCCCCGCCGTCAGCTCCCATGGGAATCTTTTCCCCCACATGTCCGACCCCTGAGGTTTGACCTCCAGGCGCCGCCTTCATGGTTTTTCCCTTTCCTCCTTGGCCGGGTCCTTCTGGGACGAAGCCTCGGTGTTATGCACCTGTTTGGAGGAAGGGGCCTTTGGGGGCGTCCCGCTCTCCATAGCATTTGAGCTCAGCAAGTCCTCTGATGAGGATTGTTTGGTACGGGACCTCGCCGGACTACAAAAAATATGGCTTAGGTTAAAATACAATGCCACGATAAGTCCGGACGCTTAAAACATACTCGGATTTTATATACTTACGAGTTCACCAGGGGCTGGGCCCTGGGATCCCATGTCGGGCCGCTGTCGGCGGCGGCAGTGGACTCCTCCTAAAGAGGAGCCTTTCCCCTTTTGGGCAGCTCGGCCTCCAAATGTACGGAGGCCGTCCTCTTCTTTCTTCCCCCCGCAGCGGATTCATCTTCCTCCTCCTCCTCGTCCTCTTCGGAGGCGGAATGGGCATTGGAGCCTTCGGATATTGTGTCCGAAGTGCCGCGGCGACGAAGGCCGCCCCGGGTCTTTTTGGCCTCCTTCTCGGCCGTCTTCTTCGGCACCTTGTAAGGCGTCGGGACCAGCATCTTCGTCAGAAGTGGGATGGCCGATTCTTCGGGCAGCTCTGCCTTCTTCGTCCAGCCCTGGGAGAGTTGTATAAAACACGTTAAGCACTTCCTTTGGGTTCAGCGGGTAGAAAAGTTTGATAACTCACCGAACTTGCAGGGCGGGACAGTTGGTACCCGCGGTCCTCGGCGGAGTCCGGCCACGATTTGCTGGACTTGAAAAGCACCTTCCAAATATCCTTGTGCGAGGAGCCGAAAAGCTCCCATAAATTGCAAGTCCGGTGCTGACAAGGCAAGATCCGGCAAACTAACATCACCTAGACCACATTGACAAGTTCAATGTTCTTGTCTCCCATATCTTCAACGCGCGTCTGGAGCACCGACAGTTCATCGGATGAGGACCAGTCCAAGCCTTTCTTGAGCCAGGATGTAAGCCGCAGGGGGGCGCCGGATCGGAACTTGGGAGAGGCGGCCCACTCTGTGCCGCGGGGCTCGGTGATATAAAACCACTACTGTTGCCACTCCTTGACAGAATCATTAAAGGTTCCCATTGGGCATCTTGTTCACCATGGCGCCCCCGCACTCGGTGTGCTCGCCGCCCACCACCTTGGGCTTCACATTAAAAATCTTCAGCCATAAACCGAAGTGCGGCGAAATTCGGAGAAAAGACTCGCACACGACAATGAATGTCGATATGTTGAGGAAGGAATTAGGAGACAGATCGTGAAGATCGATCCCATAATAATACATGATGCCCCGAACGAACGGGTGGAGGGGAAACCCTAGCCCGCGGACAAAGTGAGGGAGGAATACAACCCTCTCGTGGGGTTCCGGAGTAGGGACGATTTGTCCCGCCGTCGGGAGACGGTGGCTGATTTTCTTGGCCAGGTACCCGGCCTCCCGAAGCTTTTTGATATCCTTCTCTCGGATGGTAGAGGCCATCCATTTGCCTCCTGCTCCGGATCCAGACATCTTCGGAAGACCTTTTGTGGGCAGAGAAGACGAACGCTTGGGCGCTGGAGCTTGAGCGGAAGGGAATGAATCGGGAAGTAGAAAGCATGGGTGCGAAAGGGAGTCCTTATCCCCTTATAAAGGCAGCGGGGATTCTGCGCCTTCCCACTTGCCTGGTAAAACCTCTTATTCCCCAAGCGTCGTAATTGATGGCGCGGTTGGGTTACCCACACCCGTATTGATGAGAAACCCGTGATAAGGGGACACGATCTCTGCTTCGACAAGACGTGCCAAGGAAACCGCCTCGCAATACGTGATATGGCTGGTCGTGAAAAACGGTTCGAATAATGACCGGGCCGTGGTGTGATGTCATGCTGCAAAATGCGTCAGCAGATTAGATTTGTGGAAATGTTATTCTCTCTATGGTGGTATGTGGAATTTGTTTTGCAGAGCCGGACACTGTCCTTGTGTTCAAAATCTTCTATGGAGTATTCGGAGGAGGAACCCGCCTTGCAATGCCGAAGACAATCTGCGCGCCGTACTAATCATCATTGAAGCCTGGTTCACGGGATACTGAGGGAGTCCTGGATTAGGGGGTCCTCGGACAGCTGGACTATATCCTTTGGTCGGACTGTTGGACTATAAAGATATAAGATTGAAGACTTCGTCCTGTGTCCGGATGGGACTCACCTTGGCGTGGAAGGCAAGCTTGGCGATACGGATATGTAGATCTCCTCCCTTGTAACCGACTCTGTGTAACCCTAGCTGTCAGTGTCAAAACCGGCGGATCTCGGGTAGGGGGTCCCGAACTGTGCGTCTAAGGCGGATGGTAACAGGAGGCGGGGGACACAATGTTTACCCAGGTTCGGGCCCTCTCGATGGACGTAATACCCTACTTCCTGCTTGATTGATCTTGATGATATGAGTATTATAAGAGTTGATCTACCATGAGATCGTAGAGGCTAAACCCTAGAAGCTAGCCTATGGTATGATTGTTGTTGTCCTACGGACTAAACCCTCCGGTTTATATAGACACCGGAGGGGGCTAGGGTTACACAGAGTCGGTTACAAGGGAGGAGATCTACATATCCGTATTCCAAGCTTGCCTTCCACGCCAAGGAGAGTCCCATCCGGACACGGGACGAAGTCTTCAATCTTGTATCTTCATAGTCCAACAGTCCGGCCAAAGGATATAATCCGGCTGTCCGAGGACCCCCTAATCCAGGACTCCCTTAGTAGCCCCTGAACCAGGCTTCAATGACGATGAGTCTGGCGCGCAGATTGTCTTCGGCATTGCAAGGCGGGTTCCTCCTTCGAATACTGCATAGAAGATTTTGAACACAAGGATAGTGTCTGGCTCTGCAAAACAAATTCCACATACCATCGTAGAGAGAATAACATTTCCACGAATCTAATCTGCCGACGCGTTTTGCAGCATGACATCACACCACGGCCCGATCATTATTCGAACCGTTTTTCACAACCAGCCACTGCACATATTGCGAGGCGGTTTCCTTGGCACGTCTTGTCGAAGCAGAGATTGTGTCCCCTTATCACGGGATTCTCATCAATACGGTTGTGGGTAACCCAACCGCGCCATCAATTACGGCGCTTGGGGAATAAGAGGTTTTACCAGGCAAGTGGGAAGGCGCAGAATCCCTGCTGCCTTTATAAGGGGATAAGGACTCCCTTTCGCACCCATGCTTCCTACTTCCCGATTCATTCCCTTCCGCTCAAGCTCCAGCGCCCAAGCGTTTGTCTTCTCTGCCCACAAAGGTCTTCCGAAGATGTCCGAATCCGGAGCAGGAGGCAAATGGATGGCCTCTACCGTCCGAGACAAGGATATCAAAAAGCTTCGGGAGGCCGGGTACCTGGCCAAGAAAATCAGCCACCGTCTCCCGATGGTGGGACAGATCGTCCCTACTCCGGAACCCCATGAGAGGGTTGTATTCCTCCCTCACTTTGTCCGCGGGCTAGGGTTTCCCCTCCACCCGTTCGTTCGCGGCATCATGTATTATTATGGGATCGATCTTCACGATCTGTCCCCTAATTCCTTCCTCAACATCTCGACATTCATTGTCGTGTGCGAGGCTTTTCTCCGCACTTCGGTTTATGGCTGAAGATTTTTAATGTGAAGCCCAAGGTGGTGGGCGGCGAGCATGCCGAGTGCGGGGGTGCCATGGAGAGCAAGATGCCCAACATCATATGGCCAACGGGAACCTTTAATGATTCTGTCAAGGAGTGGCAACAGCAGTGGTTTTATATCACTGAGCCGCGCGGCATAGAGTGAGCCGCCTTTCCCGAGTTCTGATCCGGCGCCCCCCTGCGGCTTACATCCTGGGTCAAGAAAGGCCTGGACTGGTCTTCGTCCGACGAACTGTCGGTGCTCCAGACGCGCGTTGAAGATATGGGAGACAAGAACATTGAACTTGTCAATGTGGTCCAGGTGATGTTTGTTCGCAGGATCTTGCCTTGTCAGCACCGGACTTGCAATTTATGGAAATTTGGTCCGGCCAGGCACCAAACCTTGCGAGAGCTTTTCAGTTCCTCGCACAAGGATATTTGAAAGGTGCTTTTCAAGTCCAGCAAATCGTGGCCAGACACCGCCGAGGACCGCGGGTACCAACTTCCCGCCCTGCAAGTTCGGTGAGTTATCAAACTTTTCTACCCGCGTAACCCAAAGGAAGCGCTTAACGTGTTTTATACAACTCTCGCAGGGCTGGACGAAGAAGGCGGAGCGGATCCATTATCCGGCCCCGCTGCCCGAAGAACCGGCCATGCCACTTCTGACGAAGATGCTGGTCCAGGCGCCTTACAAGGTGCCGAAGAAGACGACCGAGAAGGAGTCAAAAAAGACCCGGGGCGGCCTTCGTCGCCGTGGCACTTCGGACACAATATCTGAAGGCTCCAATGCCTATTCTGCCTCCGAAGAGGATGAGGAGGAGGAGGAAGATGAATCCCCTGCGGGGGGAAGAAAGAAGAGGACGGCCTCCGTACACTTGGAGGTCGAGCCGCCCACAAGGGGAAAGGCTCCTCTTCCGGAGGAGTCCACTGCCGCCGCCGACAGTGGCCCGGCATGGGATCCCAGGGCCCAGCCCCTGGTGAACTCGTAAGTATATAAAATCCGAGTATGTTTTAGGCGTCCGGACTCATTGTGGCTTAGTATTTTAACCTAAGCCATATTTTTTGTAGTCTGGCGAGGTCCCGTACCAAACAATCCTCATCAGAGGACTTGCTGAGCTCAAATGCTATGGAGAGCGGGACGCCCCCAAAGGCCGCTTCCTCCAAACAGGTGCATAACACCGAGGCTTCGTCCCAGAAGGACCCCGGCCAAGGAGGAAAGGGAAAAACCGTGAAGGTGGCGCCTGGAGGTCAAACCTCAGGGGTCGGACACGTGGGGGAAAAGATTCCCATGGGAGGTGACGGCGGGGGCGATCCTGAGTTCGGCTCCCAACCGGATGCGATTCCAGAGACCTATACGGCTCCAGAATCAAGCAGGCAGCCTCGCTCGGCTGGAGGGGGCGTGCCTGTTCCATCGGCGACCTCTGTCCAACCAGCAGTGTCGGATGCTTTGTTGGTGGCGTTGAAAAATGCCTCCATCGTTGATGAACACTGTGCCCTTATGGGTGCGGTGATTGAGAAGATTCAGTCAACTGAGAGTGGACTGGACGAAGCCTGTATCAGCCTTATAAGAGGCTTTGAGGTATGTTTTATGAGTTGTCGAAGAGTGTCATAGTATAGATAGTAGCCCCTGATACACTGTTCGGTGAAAGAAAGAACCGGACAGGGGATCGAATTTATGATCGCAGGAAGACTCATTGAATGATATTGATTTCTCTTCTGTTATAAGTAGGCGTCTGTAGCGGCTCCTGCCTCTCGTACTGGAGAGATCTCCGGACTGAATCAAAGTCTAGAGCGGGCCATGGAAGAACTTGGCCAATTGAGAATGCAGTTGAGAGATAAACAAGGTATGCACAAGCTTTGCTCGCGTTTATTGCGAATGAATTTTTAGTATGAAATAAGCTTCGTAATTTGTGCTAGGGATTGTGACTGAAGTCGAGGCCCTTAAAAAGGCCGTGGCCGAGGCCGAGAAAAAGGCAGCCACAGAGCGGACTCTTCGTGAGAAGCACGAGGCCAGGGTTATTAAAGCTGAGCAGGAGCTGCAAGAAGCCGTAAGGAAATGCGAGACCTTGGAGCAGAGTTTAACGGAGAAAGAATCCGAACTCACCAAGGCGCATCAGGCCACCAGCGATGCCCGGGCGGAAACCCAAAGCGCCCTGCAGGGGATCCAAGAGGCGAGAAAGATCGCGGCGGGTAAGGCTTTTTCCATGTAAAGCAAGTATTTGAGGGGAAAACTATGTTTCTAATTTTGAATCCGGATTTCTCAGGGGTATTTGCCGAGCTACCTCGCAGCATATCAGATGCCGCCCAATTCTACCGAGCCGAAGAAAGGAACACCGCAGATAAGCTCTTCTGGTCGCAGTATTTGGCGCCGAATTATCTGGTGCCTTTTGCCGATCAACTGAAACAGCTGATCGAACTGCATAAGGCGGCGGAACTAGCCATGAAAGATTTGGTTATCCGGCTATGGCCTGCCGAGCTGATTCCAAGTAGCTACTTCGGGCTCGTGAAGCGGCTTGTAAGCGCTTGCCCTCGACTTGACGTCATCAAGCGGTCGGTCTGTATAGAAGGTGCGCGAATGGCCTTCGCCCGCGCAAAGGTGCACTGGGGGAAGATGGATGCTGAAAAGCTGATGACCGAAGGACCGCCAGAGGGGAAGGAGCACCGCAAGCCTGAATTATATTATGAGAGTGTCCTGAAAGGATCCTACCTTGCAGCGGAGCTATGCACCAAGGACATTATATTTCCCATGAATGCAATCATGTTGTCCTTTGTAATGTTTGAACAAGGTCATTGATTTATTTGCCTGTTATATAAAAGTTTACCCTCCTGTGCGGCCGTTTTATATGTTAAACCTGAGAGTTGGCCAGTCGTCGGCTTCTGCCCCCACGTAAGAAGTACGGGGGTGTTCGGGATAAACCTGAGCACTCTTTATCCCAGTTTTGGGTCCTTCGAAGGAGGTGCTCAGCACAACGAACCAGGCAATCGGACTATAGGGCTTTATCACTCTCACTTAGCCATAGGAGCTTTAGTAAGGTAGGCGCAGCCCCTGGTGTTCGGAAGACCGTACTAGGGGCTCTGTAAGCACCTGATCGGAGAAAAAACCGATCCATCGCACGCTGCATTGGTTATGGCATTATGCAGGAGAAATCCTTAAAGATTTTATGACCTCTCGAACAGTTGACCAGCTCTCGCCGTATCATGACAGTCAGTTTTCGGCTTTCTCTACTAAGGTGGTCGTCTGGAAGAACCGGGACACAATCGCAGTAGTTCTCCCAGTGCTACCTTAGCTGATATAGCGGAACGTGAGGTACCAAAACATGGGAGCCGGGCGAACCCAACTATTGACCCAAGACATGCTTCAGAGCTGATGCATATAATGTTATAGGTTCGGGGTGCCGAACTTCCATGAAGGTGTTCGGACTTTATTGCCGTGTTACGTGTAAAACGAAGCCCCTGGCATATTTTAAGGCATATCGCTGTGTACGGATGCCACTTGACAAAAGAATTTAGATAAGAAATAACAGCAGGTAAATGTCATATAAATCCACATGTTGTATTTGAATAGTACGTCTATGCGTATGAGTACAAGTAATGCGATAGAAAGGGAATATGATTGCGGAACCTGCTGAGACCAGGGGGAAGAAGCTGAGTGCGGATCCGTGATATAGCCGGATGGTCATTGCGGGGAATGTCTAAGGATTCCCTTGCGCTTTCAAGCTGCCTCCGCATAGCCCGTCCTGGTCGGCGCAAAGGTGAACCTGCGAAGGAAATGTAAGAAATATTTGCGTGCCGGAGAGCGGTTGAGCCGCTGAGCTCGGCCTGTCTTGGCCTTCGCCGGAGTGTTTAATTGAGCTCTGGACGAGCCGGGCTATCCTTCCGCGAAGCAGTTCGGAGTCCCTTGACTGTGTCCGGGAGCCTGGACGTCACCTCGAGGTTCGGCTGCCAGGTGCTGCTTGTTGCTTCTGCTGCTAAAGCAGTGGTGTATTTGTTTGTGCCGGGGGAAGGTTCGGCCTTGCCATTGACTGTGATGATGCCGCGTGGACCGGGCATCGTGAGCTTATGGTAGGCATAATGTGGCACCGTGTTGAATCGGGCGAACGCGGTTCGTCCGAGCAGTGCCTGACAATCACTGCGGAAAGGGACGATTTCGAAGATTAAATCTTCGGTACGGTAATTTTCTGGTGATCCAAAGACTACCTCAAGGGCAATGGAGCCTGTATAGCTGGCTTCCACACCTGGTATAATGCCTCTGAAAGTGGCTTTAGTGGGTTTGATCGCCGAATGATCGATGCCCATCTTGCGCACTTTGTCTTGGTAAAGCAGATTTAGGCTGCTGCCTCTGTCCAGAAGGACTCGAGTGAGGTAGAACCCGTCTATTATTGGGTCGAGGACCAGTGTGGTTGGATTGCCATGATTGGCGTTAACCGGACGATCCGTGCGGTTGAAGGTGACCGGCCCTAGTTTATATTGTGGGATGACTAGTTCCATTAAGTCGGCGTCCCTAAGGGTGCGTATCCGGTCCGAGTTGACAATTTGGGTGGTATTTACCACATTCACCGATTGAATATGCGGGGGGGAACTTCTTTTGCCTTCCCGTGTTCGGTGATCTGGGCTCTTCGACGCCATCATCGCTTTGGGATCCCCCTTCTCCGTTTTTGGTGCTTGCCCTGCCGTGTTGTTTGAAGACCCATCATTCTCTGTTGGTATGGGTGGCTGGCGCTCCTGGGGTGCCATGAATTTGGCATTGGCGATCGAGTATGCGGTCCAAACTGGATGGACCCGAATTATTATTTTTTAGTGGCCCCTTCCGCTGACCAGACTTTGAGCCCCTGAATCTGGCATTGACTGCCGTATCTTTGACGTTTTCACCATATTTGCGGCGCTTGTGTTTGTTGCATCGTGGTTCGCCGTTGCTACCCCTGGCCTTTGATGTGCCAGGTTTGCTTGTTGTATTGTTATTACGAGCCAACCAGCTATCTTCGCCCGCGCAAAAGCGGGTCATAAGTGTTGTGAGGGCTGCCATGGATTTTGGCCTCTCTTGACCGAGGTGTCGGGCGAGCCATTCGTCACGGATGTTATGTTTAAATGCCGCTAAGGCCTCTGCATCTGGACAGTCGAACATAAATCGGGTCCAGAACTTCCTGGCTGATTCCCCTGGCTGCTGAGTTATATGACTTAAATCGTCAGCATCCGGCGGTCGCACATAAGAATGCATCTGCCAGGTTCTCCCAATTTCCGATGGAGTTTGCCAGCAAGCTATTAAGCCAATGCCGAGGCGGCGCTTTGAGTTTTAGCGGGAGATACTTGATGGCATGTAGGTCATCCCCGCGGGCCATGTTAATGTGGAGGAAGAAGTCTTCTATCCATACCGCGGGGTCTGTAGTACCATCGTATGATTCAATGTTTACAAGTTTAAACCCTTCTTGGAATTCGTGATCCATTACTTCATCAGTGAAGCATAGGGGGTGTGCAGCGCCTCTGTGCCGGGCTATATCACGACGCAGTTCATACGAGTCTTGTCTGCTGTGTTCGGCCCGGCCAGATTTCCTTTTAGTGTATCCGGCATGACGATCATTGTCACGTGTTGGGGCGCGACCCCGTGATCCGTAGTCGACCTTGCATGTTTTGTTTTGTTTTCCAATACGTCTCGCAGGTCCCGCGTATTGCGCCGGGCCTTGGTATTTTTGTTTGAATGGCGGCGGGGTCCGGGCTGGACTTTGGGCTGATATGCCTCTCTGTCTCGGCCACGAGGCGGCCGATCAGCCACATCATACGCTGGTGATGTAGGTTTTAATGCTTCCTCTTCGATTTGAGGTAGCAACCTGCGCTTTGGGTAACTCTTGGTTGGGCGCTCGAGTTCGTATTCGTCGGCTGCCAGGACTTCAGTCCATCTATCCGCTAGCAGATCTTGATCAGCTCGAAGCTGTTGTTGCTTTTTCTTCAGGCTGTTTGTTGTGGCTATAAGTCGGCGCTTGAAGCGCTCCTGCTCGACGGGATCCTCAGGCATGACAAATTCTTCGTTGCCGAGGCTCACTTCGTCTGCGGAGAGAGGCAAGTAATTGTCATCCTCTGATTCTCCGTTTGTTGCCTGTTCCGGAGGGCTAGCTTGTTCATCCTCCCGCTCGAGGTCTGGCTGGAGGGGATTATCGTCATCTTCGGCACTATCCGGAGCGTTATTGTCTCTTGTGCCGGTATCACTGCTTTTGCTATGGCGAGACTTAGAGCGGTGCCACTGACGTCGGTGCTTGGGTTGCTTCTTGGAGGGATTATCCTCCGTTGTCTTATCGCCATCCCCTTCTTTGGGGGTGTCCACCATGTATATGTCATACGATGAGGTGGCAGTCCAGCGCCCTGTGGGCGATGGTTCTTGTTCATCTCTTGCATCGTCGTCCATACCATCGGTGTCTTCGGAGCCGAAGTCGAGCGTGTCGGTTAGATCGTCGACAGTGGCTACTAAGTGGGTGGTGGGTGGGTCGTGAATTTCTTCGTCGTCCGCATCCCACTCTAGCCGGACATAGTTCGGCAAAGGGTCTCCTGACAGGGAGAGAGACTTCAATGAGTTTAGTACATCGCCAAAAGGCGAGTGCTGAAAGATATCCACGGAGGTAAACTCCATGATCGGTGCCCAATCGGATTTGTTGGGCACGGACACAAGCGGCTCGGAGACCGTGGCCGGGGACGAATCCAACGGTTCGGCAACACGGGTCTCGTAGGAGGTGAAGTTAGTATTCGGCGCTATCGCCACTGAGTGTGCGGCCTCCGTGGTGGGGTCCATCCACCCGTCCACAGGTGGCGCAATTTGTCCCGGATTGAGGGCCGGAGTAGTTGCAGGTGTGATCTCCCGAACACTGTCTGACGGTAGAGCTAAATCATGCTCGTCGTGATCGTGCGGCGCACCTGACATGGGCTCGAATCCGTCGAATATCAAGTCTCCGCGGATGTCGGTAGTATAGTTCAAGTTCCAAACCTGACCTGATGGCCAGGGGCGTAGCTATCGATCTGCTCCAGATGGCCAAGCGAGTTAGCCCGCAGTACGAAGCCGCCGAATACGAAGATCTGTCCGGGGAGGAAAACCTCACCCTGGATCGCATCGTTGCAGATGATCGAAGGAGCCATCAAACCTTATGGTGACGGCACAGTGGAACTCTCAATGAAAGCACCAATGTCGGTGTCAAAACTGGCGGATGTCGGGTAGGGGGTCCCGAACTGTGCGTCTAAGGCGGATGGTAACAGGAGGCGGGGGACACAATGTTTACCCAGGTTCGGGCCCTCTCGATGGAGGTAATACCCTACTTCCTACTTGATTGATCTTGATGATATGAGTATTACAGGAGTTGATCTACCACGAGATCGTAGAGGCTAAACCCTAGAAGCTAGCCTATGGTATGATTGTTGTTGTCCTACGGACTAAACCCTCCGGTTTATATAGACACCGGAGGGGGCTAGGGTTACACAGAGTCGGTTACAAGGGAGGAGATCTACATATCCTTATTGCCAAGCTTGCCTTCCATGCCAAGGAGAGTCCCATCCAGACACGGGACAAAGTCTTCAATCTTGTATCTTCATAGTCCAACAGTATGGCCAAAGGATATTGTCCGGGTGTCCGAGGACCCCCTAATCTAGGACTCACTCACTAGCCCCCTCCGGTGTCTATATAAACCAGAGGGTTTAGTCCGTAGGACAACAACAATCAGGCCATAGGCTAGCTTCTAGGGTTTAGCCTCCACGATCTCGTGGTAGATCAACTCTTGTAATACTTATATCATCAAGATCAATCAAGCAGGAAGTAGGGTATTACCTCCATCGAGTGGGCCCGAACCTGGGTAAACATTGTGTCCCCCGCCTCCTGTTACCATCCGCCTTAGACGCACAGTTCGGGACCCCCTACCCGAGATCTGCCGGTTTTGACATCGACAGTGGGCGCCCTCGGAGCCTCGAGGAGGAAGACAGTGTGGAAGTTCGTCAACTCATGGGCAAGATAAATACTCTCGCCCAGTCCGTATTATTAATAGCCGAAGTAATGGCGACTTCAATAGTGCGGGGGGTTCAGCCACTCCAATATCGAGGGCTTCCCGTGTGGCACTACAATGGGGAAAATGAGGCCTCCCGCTGCGGCAGGAAGGGTTCGGACACCCCTGCCGCTCTGGCCAAAATATTGGCCGAACTGTATAAAGGGGAGGAGGGGGAGTTCCTTCATATCAAGCGCAGAGATGGATATTCCATGTACAATCCACCTAGCTGGGTAAGTCTTCACCCCTTTGCTCTGTTCTGCTTACTCCCCTCCTCAAGTCATCTTTTAATGAATTTGTAATCCTCCTATTTATTATAGCACTGGCGAAAGGTCTCCGAGGGGCTTTACAGCCCCGCCCCCCAGCCGGAGGACCACAACCGGGACCTTGACCCTGGATTCGAGAGGATCCGGATATATTCGTGACGCTTGTGGACGGGACGTTTTACCAGTCGAGCTACGACGGCACGGAAGTAGCCATCATTGCCGACTACCCTGGTCTTCTTCCCGCCTCCCATGTAAGTAATCAGGAGACATTTTCCCCGAAGGAGTTTCCTCGCTCCGCCGCACCCACCGCACTGTCTCGTGCTCCAAAGGGGAGGCATTCGTCGTGCCGCGCTACCCCAGGAGCGATGCCAAAAAGAGCGGCTCCTACATCGGACAAGCCTTCGAAGAGGAAGGCCAACGAAGACACGGTCGGGCCCTCATCAAAGAGGTACGGGTTTGTAAATATGTCTTTAGCAGTTGCATCCAACTGAGACTTACGTGTTCGTCCTGTATCAGGAAAAGAGTTCGCCGGACTGTGTCCAGGATCCGGCCGGATATACTACCGACAACCGGGATCCGGTCCCAACCGAAGAGACCAGGGCCGATAAGGGAGTGGCGCCGGACTGTCCTTCGGCTGAGGACTCAGAAGATATGTCTGTCACCAACTCGGAAGTGGAGAGTGCCATGAATCATCGGCACCGGAGGACCGTTTTACGCGACCCCCGCTTCTCGGAAGAGGCGTTCAATGCCTTCAGCTCGACTGATGCATACATCCGAGCTGCTCGAAATGGGCTTGGCAGAGCCACAGAGCAATATATAGAAGATGTGCAGGTAAATTTACTATGTCCGGAATATGATAACCATATGCCAGTAGCCCCCGAGAATTAAAGTAGTTGGTACAACTGATTTGAGGATCGTTGTATAACCAGGTTCTTACGAAGAAGAATGACCTACTAGCTCAAGAGCTAGAAAGGTGTCGGACACAGCTAACTGTTGTTACCGCCGAACTGGAGAAATCCAAGAAGGCGTCACCTGGTAATATTCCCCTCCATCGATAAAATATACTTATATGTCAGTAATGCTAATAGTATTGCATATACCATGACATAATTGTCAGGGGAATTTAAGGAGGCACTGGAAGTCGCGCAAGCGAATGAACAAGAAGCCAAAAGGCTACATGCTGCGGGGCAAACGTGTGCTGAAACAGGTCATTAATGAGAAAAATCAACTCCAGGATTCCAAGACCCATCTGGGAGAAGAGCTGAAGGATGTGCGGGCCCAGCTAGCCGACTCCGTGAAGGAAAATAAGAGGCTGCGAGGCGGAATATTTAGTATGTGTTCAAACTTACCACCGTGTAATTCGGCGAAGAAAGGAACTGACAGAACTATGTCTGTATGTATGCTGACTGGCCGTCCTGAGGAGGAGATGTCCGGATCTTTGGGCGATCTACTACAAGAGTTGTCGCAAATGCACGAGCAAGCGCGGCAGGCGATGCAAAGTGTTGCCAAGGCCTTATGGCCGTCCGGCTCCCCTCCAGGAAGTATGGGAGAGCTTATACAGCTATTCAAGGGAGCGCGGCGGCGTTTCCGGTTATGGAAGATATCAGCCTGCCGGGAAGGTGCAAGAGAGCCTGGGCCATGGTGAAAACACGGTATACCAAGCTTGATCCGAATCATATGGCCCGGGTCGGGCCTCTAGGGTCAGATGGGAAGGAAATTCCCATGAGTTTGGTGTATAACCAAGTAGAAGTAGCCGCCAAGTATTCCCAACAGGATTGCAAATTGGACAGCCTGCTGGACGGCATAGAACAGGAAGTTTTGAGTCTTAAATGACTATGTACTTTCCTTGGCCTATGTAACTCTAGCTGATTGTAAAACGCTTGTCATGGCAGACCTTTTCGCTTCAGCCTCTGGACCCGAGGGTGCGGATGTTGGGGATCGTAGCAGAAATTTAAAATTTTCTACGCATCACCAAGATCAATCTATGGAGTCATCTAGCAACGAGAGAGAGGAGTGCATCTACATACCCTTGTAGATCGCGAGCGGAAGCGTTCAAGTGAACGGGGTTGATGGAGTCGTACTCGTTGTGATCCAAATCACCGATGACCGAGCGCCGAACGGACGGCACCTCCGCGTTCAACACACGTACGGAGCAGCGATGTCTCCTCCTTCTTGATCCAGCAAGGGGGAAGGAGAGGTTGATGGAGATCCAACAGCACGACGGCGTGGTGGTGGAAGTATCGGGATTCCGACAGGGCTTCGCCAAGCGCTGCGAGAGGGAGAGGTGTCACGGGAGGGAGAGGGAGGCACCAGGGGCTGTGGTCCTGCTGCCCTCCCTCCCCCCACTATATATAGGGCCCCTGGGGGCGCCGGCCCTGGGAGATGCAATCTCCAGGGGGGGCGGCGGCCAAGGGGGGTGGCTTCCCCCCCAAGCCAAGTGGGGCGCCCCCACCCCCAGGGTTTCCAACCCTAGGCGCAGGGGGAGGCCCAAGGGGGGGCGCACCAGCCCACCAGGGGCTGGTTCCCCTCCCACTTCAGCCCATGGGGACCTCCGGGATAGGTGGCCCCACCCGGTGGACCCCCGGGACCCTTCCGGTGGTCCCGGTACAATACCGGTAACCCCCGAAACTTTCCCGATGGCCGAAACTGGACTTCCTATATATAATTCTTCACCTCCGGACCATTCCGGAACTCCTCGTGACGTCCGGGATCTCATCCGGGACTCTGAAAAACTTTCGGATTTCCGCATACTAATATCTCTACAACCCTAGCGTCACCGAACCTTAAGTGTGTAGACCCTACGGGTTCGGGGGACATGCAGACATGACCGAGACGAATCTCCGGTCAATAACCAACAGCGGGATCTGGATACCCATGTTGGCTCCCACATGTTCCACGATGATCTCATCGGATGAACCACGATGTCGAGGATTCAATCAATCCCGTATACAATTCCCTTTGTCAATCGGAACGTTACTTGCCCGAGATTCGATCGTCGGTATCCCAATACCTTTTTCAATCTCGTTACCGGCAAGTCACTTTACTTGTACCGCAATGCATGATCCCGTGACCAACCACTTGGTCACTTTGAGCTCATTATGATGATGCATTACCGAGTGGGCCCAGAGATACCTCTTCGTCATACGGAGTGACAAATCCTAGTCTCGATCCGTGTCAACCCAACAGACACTTTCAGAGATACCTGTAGTGTACCTTTATGATCACCCAGTCACGTTGTGACGTTTGGTCCGAAGCACTCCTACGGCATCCGGGAGTTACACCATCTCATGGTCTAAGGAAAAGATACTTGACATTGGAAAAGCTCTAGCAAACGAACTACACGATCTTTGTGCTATGCTTAGGATTAGGTCTTGTCCATCACATCATTCTCCTAATGATGTGAACCCGTTATCAATGACATCCAATGTCCATAGTCAGGAAACCATGACTATCTGTTGATCAACGAGCTAGTCAATTAGAGGCTTACTACGGACATGTTGTGGTCTATGTATTCACACATGTATTACGATTTCCGGATAACACAATTATAGCATGAACAATAGACAATTATCATGAACAAGGAAATATAATAATAACCATTTTATTATTGCCTCTAGGGCATATCTCCAACAGTCTCCCACTTGCACTAGAGTCGATAATATAGTTACATTGCGATGAATCGAACACCCATAGAGTTTTGGTGTTGATCATGTTTTGCACTAGGGAGAGGTTTAGTCAACGGATCTGCTACATTCAGGTCCGTATGTACTTTACAAATATCTATGTCTCCATTTTGAACATTTTCATCAATGGAGTTGAAGCGGCGCTTATATGCCTGGTCTTCTTGTGAAACCTGGGCTCCTTGGCAAGGGCAATAGCTCCAGTGTTGTCACAGAAGAGAGTCATCGGGCCCGACGCATTGGGAATCACCCCTAGGTCGGTAATGAACTCCTTTATCCAGATTGCTTCTTGTGCTGCCTCTGAGGCCGCCATGTATTCCGCTTCACATGTAGATCCCGCCACCACGCTTTGCTTGCAACTGCACCAGCTGACCGCCCCACCATTAAAAATATACACGTATCCGGTTTGTGACTTAGAGTCATCCAGATCTGTGTCGAAGCTAGCATCGACGTAACCCTTTACGACGAGCTCTTCGTCACCTCCATAAACGAGAAACATATCCTTAGTCCTTTTAAGGTACTTCAGGATGTTCTTGACCGTTGTCCAGTGTTCCATGCCGGGATTACTTTGGTACCTTCCTACCAAACTTACGGCAAGGTTTACATCAGGTCTGGTACACAGCATGGCATACATAATAGACCCTATGGCCGAGGCATAGGGGACAACACTCATCTTTTCTCTATCTTCTGCCGTGGTCGGGCATTGAGCCGTGCTCAATTGCACACCTTGCAATACAGGCAAGAACCCCTTCTTGGACTGATCCATATTGAACTTCTTCAATATCTTGTCAAGGTACGTACTTTGTGAAAGACCAATGAGGCGTCTTGATCTATCTCTATAGATCTTGATGCCTAATATATAAGCAGCTTCTCCAAGGTCCTTCATTGAAAAACACTTATTCAAGTAGGCCTTTATGCTTTCCAAGAATTCTATATCATTTCCCATCAATAGTATGTCATCCACATATATTATGAGAAATGCTACAGAGCTCCCACTCACTTTCTTGTAAACACAGGCTTCTCCATAAGTCTGTGTAAACCCAAACGCTTTGATCATCTCATCAAAGCGAATGTTCCAACTCCGAGATGCTTGCACCAGCCCATAGATTGAGCGCTGGAGCTTGCATACTTTGTCAGTATTCTTAGGATCGACAAAACCTTCCGGCTGCATCATATACAATTCTTCCTTAAGAAAGCCGTTAAGGAATGCCGTTTTAACGTCCATTTGCCATATCTCATAATCATAGAATGCGGCAATTGCTAACATGATTCGGACGGACTTCAGCTTCACTACGGGTGAGAAAGTCTCATCGTAGTCAACCCCTTGAACTTGTCGATAACCCTTAGCGACAAGTCGAGCCTTATAGATGGTCACATTACCATCCGCGTCTGTCTTCTTCTTAAATATCCATTTATTTTCTATGGCTCGCCGATCGTCGGGCAAGTCAGTCAAAGTCCATACTTCGTTTTCATACATGGATCCTATCTCGGATTTCATGGCTTCTAGCAATTTGTCGGAATCTGGGCCCGCCATTGCTTCTTCATAGTTCGAAGGTTCAGCGTTGTCTAACAACATGATTTCCAAGACAGGGTTGCCGTACCACTCTGGCGCGGAACGTGTCCTTGTGGACCTATGAAGTTCAGTAGTAACTTGATCTGAAGCTTCATGATCATCATCATTAACTTCCTCCCCAGTCGGTGCAGGAACCACAGGAACATCTTCCCGTGCTGTGCTACTTTCCGGTTCGGAAGGGGTGACTATCACCTCATCAAGTTCCACTTTCCTCCCACTCACTTCTTTCGAGAGAAACTCCTTCTCCAGAAAGCATCCATTCTTGGCAACAAAGACCTTGCCTTCGGATCTGAGGTAGAAGGTATACCCTATGGTTTCCTTAGGGTATCCTATGAAGACGCATTTATCCGACTTGGGTTCGAGCTTTTCAGGTTGAAGTTTCTTGACATAAGCATCGCATCCCCAAACTTTTAGAAACGACAGCTTAGGTTTCTTCCCAAACCATAATTCATACGGTGTCGTCTCAACGGATTTCGACGGAGCCCTATTTAAAGTGAATGCAACAGTCTCTAAAGCATAGCCCCAAAATGAGAGCGGTAGATTGGTAAGAGACATCATAGATCGCACCATATCCAATAGAGTGCGATTATGATGTTCGGACACACCATTTCTCTGAGGTGTTCCAGGCGGCGTGAGTTGTGAAACTATTCCACATTTCCTTAAGTGTGTGCCAAATTCGTGACTCAAATATTCCCCTCCACGATCTGATCGTAAGAACTTTATTTTCCTGTCACGTTGATTCTCAACCTCACTCTGAAATTCCTTGAACTTTTCAAAGGTCTCAGACTTGTGTTTCATTAGGCAGACATACCCATATCTACTCAAATCATCAGTGAGAGTGAGAACATAACGATAGCCACCGCGAGCCTCAACACTCATTGGACCGCACACATCGGTATGTATGATTTCCAATAAGTTGGTTGCTCGCTCCATTGTTCCGGAGAACGGAGTCTTGGTCATCTTACCCATGAGGCATGGTTCGCACGTGTCAAATGATTCGTAATCAAGAGACTCCAAAAGTCCATCTGCATGGAGCTTCTTCATGCGCTTGACACCAATGTGACCAAGGCGGCAGTGCCACAAATATGTGGGACTATTGTTATCAACTTTACATCTTTTGGTATTCACACTATGAATATGTGTAACATCACGTTCGAGATTCATTAAGAATAAACCATTGGCCAGCGGGGCATGACCATAAAACATATCTCTCATATAAATAGAACAACCAGTATTCTTGGATTTAAATGAGTAGCCATCTCGAATTAAACGAGATCCTAATACAATGTTCATGCTCAAAGCTGGCACTAAATAACAATTATTGAGGTTTAAAACTAATCTCGTACGTAAATGTCGAGGTAGCGTGCCGATGGCGATCACATCGACCTTGGAACCATTCCCGACGCGCATCGTCACCTCGTCCTTTGCCAGTCTCCGTTTATTCCGCAGCTCCTGCTTTGAGTTACAAATATGAGCAACCGCACCGGTATCAAATACCCAGGAGCTACTACGAGTGCTGGTAAGGTACACATCAATAACATGTATATCACATATACCTTTGGTGTTGCCGGCCTTCTTGTTCGCTAAGTACTTGGGGCAGTTCCGCTTCCAGTGACCACTTCCCTTGCAATAAAAGCACTCAGTCTCAGGCTTGGGTCCATTCTTTGGCTTCTTCCCGGCAACTGGCTTACCGGGCGCGGCAACTCCCTTGCCGTCCTTCTTGAAGTTCTTCTTACCCTTGCCTTTCTTGAACTTAGTGGTTTTATTCACCATCAACACTTGATGTTCCTTTTTGATCTCCACCTCCGCTGATTTCAGCATTGAATATACCTCAGGAATGGTCTTTTCCATCCCTTGCATATTGAAGTTCATCACAAAGCTCTTGTAGCTCGGTGGAAGCGACTGAAGGATTCTGTCAATGACCGCGTCATCCGGGAGATTAACTCCCAGCTGAGACAAGCGGTTGTGTAACCCAGACATTTTGAGTATGTGCTCACTGACAGAACTATTTTCCTCCATCTTACAACTGAAGAACTTGTCGGAGACTTCATATCTCTCGACTCGGGCATGAGCTTGGAAATCCATTTTCAGCTCTTCGAACATCTCATATGCTCCGTGTTGCTCAAAACGCTTTTGGAGCCCTGGTTCTAAGCTGTAAAGCATGCCGCACTGAATGAGGGAGTAATCATCAGCACGCTGCTGCCAAGCGTTCATAACGTCTTGGTTCTCTGGGATGGGTGCGTCACCTAGCGGTGCTTCTAGTACATAATCTTTCTTGGCAGCTATGAGGATGATCCTCAGGTTCCGGACCCAGTCCGTATAGTTGCTGTCATCATCTTTCAGCTTGGTTTTCTATAGGAACGCGTTGAAGTTGAGGGCAACATTAGCGTGGGCCATTTGATCTACAAGACATATTGTAAAGATTTTAGACTAAGTTCATGATAATTAAGTTCTAATCAAATTATTCAATGAACTCCCACTCAGATAGACATCCCTCCAGTCATCTAAGTGAAACATGATCCGAGTCAACTAGGCCGTGTCCGATCATCACGTGAGACGGACTAGTCAACATCGGTGAACATCTTCATGTTGATCGTATCTTCTATACGACTCATGCTCGACATTTCGGTCTTCCGTGTTCCGAGGCCATGTCTGTACATGCTAGGCTCGTCAAGTCAACCTAAGTGTATTGCGTGTGTAAATCTGGCTTACACCCGTTGTATTCGAACGTTAGAATCTATCACACCCGATCATCACGTGGTGCTTCGAAACAACGAACCTTCGCAACGGTGCACAGTTAGGGGGAACACTTTCTTGAAATTATTGCGAGGGATCACCTTATTTAAGCTACCGTCGTTCTAAGCAAATAAGATGTAAAACATGATAAACATCACATGCAATCAAATAGTGACATGATATGGCCAATATCATTTTGCTCCTTTTGATCTCCATCTTCGGGGCGCCATGATCATCTTCGTCACCGGCATGACACCATGATCTCCATTATCATGATCTCCATCATCGTGTCTTCATGAAGTTGTCACGCCAACGATTACTTCTACTTCTATGGCTAACGCGTTTAGCAATAAAGTAAAGTAATTTACATGGCGTCATTCAATGACACGCAGGTCATACAAAAATAAAGACAACTCCTATGGCTCCTGCCGGTTGTCATACTCATCGACATGCAAGTCGTGATTCCTATTACAAGAACATGATCAATCTCATACATCACATATATTTCATTCATCACATCCTTTTGGCCATATCACATCACAAGGCATATGCTGCAAAAACAAGTTAGACGTCCTCTAATTGTTGTTGCAAGTTTTTTTACATGGCTGCTATAGGTTTCTTAGCAAGAACGTTTCTTACCTACGCCAAAACCACAAAGTGATATGCCAATTTCTATTTACCCTTCATAAGGACCGTTTTCATCGAATCCGTTCCGACTAAAGTGGGAGAGACAGACACCCGCTACCACCTTATGCAACTAGTGCATGTCAGTCGGTGGAACCTGTCTCACGTAAGCGTACGTGTAAGGTCGGTCCGGGACGCTTCATCCCACGATGCCGCCGAAACAAGATAAGACTAGTAGTGGCAAGAAAATTGACAACATCTACGCCCACAACAAGTTTGTGTTCTACTCGTGCATAGAAACTACGCATAGACCTAGCTCATGATGCCACTGTTGGGGATCGTAGCAGAAATTTAAAATTTTCTACGCGTCACCAAGATCAATCTATGGAGTCATCTAGCAATGAGAGAGAGGAGTGCATCTACATACCCTTGTAGATCGCGAGCGGAAGCGTTTAAGTGAACGGGGTTGATGGAGTCGTACTCGTCGTGATCCAAATCACCAATGACCGAGCGCCGAACGGATGGCACCTCCGCGTTCAACACACGTACGGAGCAGCGATGTCTCCTCCTTCTTGATCCAGCAAGGGGGAAGGAGAGGTTGATGGAGATCCAGCAGCACGACGGCGTGGTGGTGGAAGTATCGGGATTCCGACAGGGCTTCGCCAAGCGCTGCGAGAGGGAGAGGTGTCACGGGAGGGAGAGGGAGGCACCAGGGGCTGTGGTCCTGCTGCCCTCCCTCCCCCCACTATATATAGGGCCCCTGGGGGCGCCGGCCCTGGGAGATGCAATCTCCAGGGGGGGCGGCGGCCAAGGGGGGTGGCTTCCCCCCCAAGCCAAGTGGGGCGCCCCCCACCCCCAGGGTTTCCAACCCTAGGCGCAGGGGGAGGCCCAAGGGGGGGCGCACCAGCCCACCAGGGGCTGGTTCCCCTCCCACTTCAGCCCATGGGGCCCTCCGGGATAGGTGGCCCCACCCGGTGGACCCCCGGGACCCTTCCGGTGGTCCCGGTACAATACCGGTAACCCCCGAAACTTTCCCGATGGCCGAAACTGGACTTCCTATATATAATTCTTCACCTCCGGACCATTCCGGAACTCCTCGTGACGTCCGGGATCTCATCCGGGACTCCGAACAACTTTCGGATTTCCGCATACTAATATCTCTACAACCCTAGCGTCACCGAACCTTAAGTGTGTAGACCCTACGGGTTCGGGGGACATGCAGACATGACCGAGACGAATCTCCGGTCAATAACCAACAGCGGGATCTGGATACCCATGTTGGCTCCCACATGTTCCACGATGATCTCATCGGATGAACCACGATGTCGAGAATTCAATCAACCCCGTATACAATTCCCTTTGTCAATCGGTACGTTACTTGCCCGAGATTCGATCGTCAGTATCCCAATACCTTGTTCAATCTCGTTACCGGCAAGTCACTTTACTTGTACCGCAATGCATGATCCCGTGACCAACCACTTGGTCACTTTGAGCTCATTATGATGATGCATTACCGAGTGGGCCCAGAGATACCTCTCCATCATACGGAGTGACAAATCCCAGTCTCGATCCGTGTCAACCCAACACACACTTTCAGAGATACCTGTAGTGTACCTTTATGGTCACCCAGTCACGTTGTGATGTTTGGTACACCCAAAGCACTCCTACGGCATCCGGGAGTTACACGATCTCATGGTCTAAGGAAAAGATACTTGACATTGGAAAAGCTCTAGCAAACGAACTACACGATCTTTGTGCTATGCTTAGGATTGGGTCTTATCCATCACATCATTCTCCTAATGATGTGATCCCGTTATCAATGACATCCAATGTCCATAGTCAGGAAACCATGACTATCTGTTGATCAACGAGCTAGTCAACTAGAGGCTTACTAGGGACATGTTGTGGTCTATGTGTTCACACATGTATTACGATTTCCGGATAACACAATTATAGCATGAACAATAGACAATTATCATGAACACGGAAATATAATAATAACCATTTTATTATTGCCTCTAGGGCATATCTCCAACAGCGGAGTGTTTCCGAATACCAGAGCGGCCGAGTAGACTGGGGTATGCGTGGGAACCAGGCATAGGGGTCATAGTTGCTTGAACAGACAAGTATCCGGCTAGTTATGTTATATTACATTAAAATTGTAAGAAACATCTTCCAGAGAGAATAGTTCCATTGAGGGTTCCTTTCCTTGGGTGTACATGCGTTAACGTGCATGTCCGAACTGTGATTGAAAAATCGCAGTATATATAACTTCTAGGGTTCACGATGGAGTGAGTGCAAGGACATCTTTAGTTTACCGACCGAATATTCCCTTAAGAATGCTAGCTTTCGGCTTCACCCAGTCTGAGGTACACATCTGGATGACCCGGCAGTTACAATCGCAGAGGTGCTCCCTTTATGCCCTAGCCGAACTAACAGGAACGTAGGGCATAAGCACAGGAACCAGGCAACCCAGCTTGGCCAAAACTTAAGTCATATCGATGCATATAATGGCGAAGAAAAGGCACATATGGAAAGAAAAGCGCATATGTGATGAGCTTGATGCTCGAAAAATAACATTAATAAGCTTCTGTTAAAGAAGCCCCCAGGTATAGTGGACGTACATAGTTGAGTATGTATTTGTCGCGGGTGTACGGTCGAGCCGCACGAAAAAGCTTGAAGGCTAAAAAAGGAAAAAAGCAAAAAGAAAGAAAAAATAGAAACAATGGGGAGAAGGAGACGAACAAAGAGTTCGGCGCTTAGGCATAGAATCTTCGGAGTTTGGCCGCGTTCCATGGGTTCGGCTCTAGGCGATTGTCTGACGCATCACACAGGCGGTACGCTCCTCCGGTGAGAACTTCGTCAATGTTGAAGGGACCCTCCCACTTGGGCTTGAGTTTGTCCTTTTTCTTCTTCGGTAGGCGTAGAACCAGTTCGCCAACATTATAAGTCTTGGCCCGCACTTCTCTGCTTTGATACCTGCGAGCCTGCTGTTGATAAAATGCGGAACGGGCTTTTGCAACATCGCGCTCCTCCTCCAGGGCATCTAAGCTGTCCTGCCGATCAAGCTCGGCCTCTCTCTCTCTTCGTACATGCGCACTCGAGGTGAGTCATGAATAATGTCGCAGGGTAACACAGCCTCTGCACCGTACACCATGAAAAAAGGTGTATATCCAGTAGTGCGGTTGGGCGTGGTCCGCAGCCCCCAGAGTGAGTCAAGCTCCTCAACCCAGTGCTTGTCTGATTCTTTCAAAGACCGCACTAGTCTGGGTTTAATGCTGCTCATAATAAGACCGTTGGCCCTTTCGACTTAACAATTTGTTTGCGGGTGATAGACAGAGGCGTAATCGAGCTTAATGCCCAGATTAGCACACCAATTTTTCACCTTGTCGGCTGTGAAGTTGGAGCCATTGTCGGTGATGATGCTGTGTGGAACACCATAACGGTGCACAACGCCGGTTATGAATTCTATCACTGGCCCGGCCTCGTCCATTTTAACTGGTTTGGCCTCTATCCACTTAGTGAATTTATCCACCATAACCAGCAGATACTTTGTCTTATGGCTTCCCCCTTTAAGGGGTCTGACCATATCGAGCCCCCAGACCGCGAAGGGCCAAGTGATGGGGATTGTTTGTAGGGCGGTGGGTGGCATATGGCTTTGGTTGACGAAAAGCTGACATTCGACGCAACGTTGGACAAGGTCCTGTGCGTCTGCTCGGGCCGTTGACCAATAGAAACCTATACGGAAGGCCTTGCTTACGAGGGGCCGAGCCACAGCGTGGTGACCGCCAAGACCAGCATGAATTTCAGCCAAGAGCTGCCGCCCTTCTTCCTCAGAGATACATCTTTGAAGTACTCTGGTAGCGCTTTTCTTGTAGAGTTCTCCGTCGCGAACTTTGTAGGCTTTCGAACGCCGAACAATGCGGCGAGCCTCATTCTGGTGCTCGGGGAGTTCTCGCCATTAAGGTAGGCCAAGAAGGGTTCAGTCCATGGGGCAATGACTGCCATGATGAGATGGGCCGATGGTGTTATTACGGTGGCTGAGCCCCCAATGATGTCAGTGTGTTCGGAATCTGGGGATGTGGTCGGATCCGGATTGGTGTTGCCACTCTCCCCTTGCCACACCACGGAAGGCTTAAAAAGCCTTTCCAGAAAGATATTAGGTGGGACGGGGTCGCGCTTGGCGCCGATGCGGGCAATGACATCCGCCACTTGACTGCTTTCTCGAGCCACATGATGGAACTCGAGCCCCTTGAATCGAGCTGGCATTTTGAGAACAACATTATGATAAGCTGCCATCTTTGGATCTTTGGCGTCAAAGTCTCCATTTATTTGAGATATTGCGAGGTTTGAGTCCCCGCGCACTTCCAAGCGTTGTATGCCCATGGAGACGGCCATCCGAATCCATGTAATAAGGCCTCATATTCGGCTGCGTTATTGGAGTCTGTATATAGTATTTGGAGTACGTACTGAACTACATCTCCGGTGGGCGACGTTAACACGACGCCCGCTCCTAACCCTGCCAGCATTTTGGAACCATCGAAATACATGACCCAGTTGGAATACGTGCCGTACTCTTTAGGGAGTTTGGCCTCTGTCCATTTGGCGACGAAGTCAGCTAGTACTTGGGATTTAATGGCTCGACGCGGTTTGTATGTTATGTCAAATGGAAGTAGCTCAATGGCCCATTTGGCAATCCGGCCCGTAGCATCACGGTTGTTTATTATGTTGTTGAGTGGCACTTCGGAAGCCACCGTGATCGAACACTCCTGAAAGTAGTGTTGTAGCTTCCGGGACGCCATGAAGACCGCGTATGCTATCTTTTGGTAATGAGGGTACCGGGATTTGCATGGTGTGAGGACAGTGGACACGTAGTATACTGGCTTCTGAAGCAGGAACTTGTGTCCGTCCTGCTCTCGCTCGACGACGAGCACGGCGCTCACCACCTGGTGTGTTGCCGATATGTATAACAACATGGGTTCGCTGATGTTTGGTGCGGCCAGGATTGGGTTGCTTGCCAAAAGGGCCTTTATTTCCTCCAGTCCGGCCGTTGCTGCGTCCGTCCACTCGAAGTGGTCGGTGCGTCAGAGGAGGCGGTAGAGTGGCAAGGCTTTTTCTCCCAATCTGGAGATAAAACGGCTTAAAGCTGCCACACAGCCCGCAAGCTTTTGGACCTGTTTAAGGTCTGTTGGCATAGCCAATTGTGACAAAGCTCGGATTTTGGCTGGATTTGCCTCAATTCCTCTATTGGAAACAATGAAACCCAGCACTTTTCCGGCGGGGACGCTGAAAACACACTTTTCCGGATTGAGATTGATGTCATATGTACGGAGGTTGTCGAATGTGAGACGTAGATCGTCTATTAGTGACTCGACATGCCTAATTTTGATGACGACGTCATCCACATATGCTTCAACTGTCTTGCCGATCTGTTTCTCCAAGCATGTTTGAATCATGCGTTGGTAGGTGGCGCCAGCGGTTTTGAGCCCGAAAGGCATAGTGTTGAAGCAGAAAGGGCAGTATGGGGTAATGAATGCCGTTGCGGCTTGATCGGACTCCTTCATTTTAATTTGATGGTATCCGGAATATGCGTCGAGGAAGCATAGTGACTCGTGTCCTGCGGTAGCATCAATGATCTGGTTGATGCGGGGGAGGGGGAAGGGATCCTTAGGGCAGGCCTTGTTGAGGTCTTTGAAATCGACGCACAGGCGCCAGGATTTATCCTTCTTTGGCACCATCACCAGGTTTGCTAGCCTGTCCGGGTGTTTTATTTCTCTGATGAATTCGGCCTCGATTAGCTTGGCTAGCTCTTCCCCCATAGCTTGACGTTTAGGTTCTGGAAAGCGCCGCAGTGTTTGCTTGACCGGTTTATATCCCTTCAATATATTGAGGTTGTGTTCTGCCAACTTGCGTGGGATTCCTGGCATATCAGAAGGGTGCCAGGCGAATATATCCCAGTTCTCGCGCAGGAACTCTCGTAGCGCGGCGTCCACCATTGGGTCTAGTTGTGCACCAATGGATGTTGTCTTCTTGGGGGTGTTGTTCTGGGGTATTCTGGTGAGGATATCTTCGCCGCTCTTGGCCACTTGCCGGAGTATCCAACATGCTCTAAGGCTGTGGGTTGGTGTGGTATCCGGTGTTGTTTGTATTTTGCATGGCCCATCGAGCCATCCTTCGAAAACGGTTCCGCGCCCCACAATGGCCTTGTATTTCTTTACTATTGGACCGGGCGTGCCACGAGGGTGTGCCCTTTTTGCCTGAACAAGAGGTTGAGTGGGGACCGATGATTCCCAGCAGGCCGCCTGAGTCTTCCAGGCGCTTTCCATTGCGATGTACTTTTGTACGATAGTTGCCAAGTCAGCGAAGTGTAATATGCGACGACGATTGATGGCGTTAAGGATTCCTTCATCCGTGCAGTTGTTGCGGAACGCTGAGATCACATCCTTGTCGCGGCAATCTTTAATCTTGTCTTTGACAAGGAGGAATCTGGCCCATAAGTGATGGACCGTTTCTGAGACTGCTGTTGTATGCTCATGAGAGCGCTCATGTTCAGGTGGGTGGGTGGATTTAAATCCGAACCCTGGCCCAATATTGGATCCGGAGTCTGAAGATCTTCCGGACATAACAGTTCGGGCTTCGAGATATCAACTAATTTTTTAGGCTTGCCATCCGATTCTATGTTCGGAGAACAAGACGTGTCTTTCTGCCGGTGGGTGTCCGGCTCTTCGAGATCGGAGATTCGAACATAGTTCGTCCTCAACGTAGAGGATGGGTTGTCCTGCTCCTCGACTACCGCTATCTGGTGGGTGATCGGCGGAGTTTTAATTTCTCTCTGGTCGGGTTTAAGCCCAATCCGATCACAGTCTGTAGCGACTCCCAAGGCGGCGATGCGATCTAGGAGTTCGTTTAAGGACGATAGCTCCGTCGGATCCATCCATTTAGAGTGTTCAGGATCAACGCGGAGGCGATTTTCGATGACTCAAGAAGTCATCGTCGGCTAAAGGGCCGGACAGGCGGTCATGACGAAGCCGCCGAGCCGGAGGGTTTGGCCTGGGGCCAGGGTTCCTCCGGAGGTGATATTTTCCTTGATGACAAGGCGAGCCATCAATCCTTTTGGCGACGACACAGTGGAACTCTCAATGAAAGCACCAATGTCGGTGTCAAAACCGGCGGATCTCCGGTAGGGGGTCCCGAACTGTGCCTCTAAGGTCGATGGTAACATGAGACAGGGGACACAATGTTTACCCAGGTTCGGGCCCTGTCTATGGAGGTAATATCCTACTTCCTGCTTGATTTATCTTGATGAATATGAGTATTACAAGAGTTGACCTACCACGAGATCGTATGGCTAAACCCTAGAGGTCTAGCTTGTATGACTATGGTAATGAGTATTCGGTCCTATAGACCTAACCCTCCAGTTTATATAGATACCGGAGGGATCTAGGTTTACATAAGGTCGGTTACAGAGAAAGAAATCTTCATGTTCGATCGCCAAGCTTGCCTTCCATGCCAAGGAGAGTCCCATCCGGACACGGGTAGAGTCTTCGGTCTTCGTATCTTCACAGCCCATCAGTCCGGCCCATGGCTAACTGTTGGGGATCGTAGCAGAATTTTAAAATTTCCTACGCATCACCAAGATCCATCTATGGAGTATACTAGCAACGAGGGGAAAGGAGTGCATCTACATACCCTTGTAGATCGCGAGCGGAAGCGTTCAAGTGAACGGGGTTGATGGAGTCGTACTCGCCGTGATCCAAATCACCGATGACCGAGTGCCGAACGGACGGCACCTCCGCGTTCAACACACGTACGGAGCAGCGACGTCTCCTCCTTCTTGATCCAGCAAGGGGAAAGTAGAGGTTGATGGAGATCCAGCAGCACGACGGCGTGGTGGTGGAAGTAGCGGGGATCTCGGCAGGGCTTCGCCAAGCTTCTGCGAGAGGGAGAGGTGTTGCAGGGGGATAGGGAGGCGCCAGGGGCTGTGGTGTTGCTGCCCTCCCTCTCCCCCACTATTTATAGGGGTCCTGGGGGGGCGCCGGCCAACCTGGAGATCCCATCTGAGGGGGGGCGGCGGCCAAGGGGGTGGCTTGCCCTCCAAGGCAAGTGGGGCGCCCCCCACCCCTAGGGTTTCCAACCCTAGGCGAAAGGGGAGGCCCAAGGGGGCGCCCCAACCCACTAAGGGCTGGTTCCCTTCCCACTTCAGCCCATGGGGCCCTCCGGGATAGGTGGCCCCACCCGGTGGACCCCCGAGACACTTCCGGTGGTCCCGGTACAATACCGATAACCCCCGAAACTTTCCCGGTGGCCGAAACTGGACTTCCTATATATAATTCTTCACCTCCGGACCATTCCGGAACTCCTCGTGACATCCAGGATCTCATCCGGGACTCCGAACAACTTTCGGGTTTCCGCATACTCATATCTATACAACCCTAGCGTCACCGAACCTTAAGTGTGTAGACCCTACGGGTTCGGGAGACATGCAGACATGACCGAGACGCCTCTCCGGTCAATAACCAACAGCGGGATCTGGATACCCATGTTGGCTCCCACATTTTCCACGATGATCTCATCGGATGAACCACGATGTCGAGGATTCAATCAATCCCGTATTCAATTCCCTTTGTCAATCGGTATGTTACTTGCCCGAGATTCGATCGTCGGTATCCCAATACCTTGTTCAATCTCGTTACCGGCAAGTCTCTTTACTCGTACCATAATGCATGATCCCGTGGCTAACTCCTTAGTCACATTGAGCTCATTATGATGATGCATTACCGAGTGGCCCAGAGATACCTCTCTGTCATATGGAGTGACAAATCCCAGTCTCGATCCGTGTCAACCCAACAGACACTTTCAGAGATACCCGTAGTGTACCTTTATAGTCACCCAGTTACGTTGTGACGTTTGGTACACCCAAAGCACTCCTAGGCATCCGGGAGTTACACGATCTCATGGTCTAAGGAAAAGATACTTGACATTGGAAAAAGCTCTAGCAAACGAACTACACGATCTTTTGTGCTATGCTTAGGTTTGGGTCTTGTCCATCACATCATTCTCCTAATGATGTGATCCCGTTATCAATGACATCCAATGTCCATAGTTAGGAAACCATGACTATCTGTTGATCAACGAGCTAGTCAACTAGAGGCTTACTAGGGACACGTTGTGGTCTATGTATTCACACATGTATTACGATTTCCGGATAACACAATTATAGCATGAACAATAGACAATTATCATGAACAAAGAAATATAATAATAACCATTTATTATTGCCTCTAGGGCATATTTCCAACAGTCTCCCACTTGCACTAGAGTCAATAATCTAGTTACATTGTGATGAACCGAACACCCATAGAGTTCTGGTGTTGATCATGTTTTGCTCTAGGGAGAGGTTTAGTCAACGGATCTGCTACATTCAGGTCCGTATGTACTTTACAAATATCTATGTCTCCATTCTGAACACTTTCACGAATGGAGTTGAAGCGACGCTTGATATGCCTCGTCTTCCTGTGAAACCTGGGCTCCTTGGCAAGGGCAATAGCTCCAGTGTTGTCACAGAAGAGAGTCATCGGGCCCGACGCATTGGGAATCACCCCTAGGTCGGTAATGAACTCCTTTATCCAGACTGCTTCCTGTGCTGCCTCTGAGGCCGCCATGTACTCCGCTTCACTGTAGATCCCGCCACGACGCTTTGCTTGCAACTGCACCAGCTTACTGCCCCTCCATTCAAAATATACACGTATCCGGTTTGTGACTTCGATTCATCCAGATCTGTGTCGAAGCTAGCATCGACGTAACCCTTTACGACGAGCTCTTCGTCACCTCCATATACGAGAAACATATCCTTAGTCTTTTTGAGGTACTTCAGGATATTCTTGACCGCTGTCCAGTGTTCCATGCCGGGATTACTTTGGTACCTTCCTACCAAACTTACGGCAAGGTTTACATCAGGTCTGGTACACAACATGGCATACATAATAGACCCTATGGCCGAGGCATAGGGGATGACACTCATCTTTTCTCTATCCTCTGCCGTGGTCGGGCATTGAGCCGTGCTCAATTGCACACCTTGCAATACAGGCAAGAACCACTTCTTGGACTGATTCGTATTGAACTTCTTCAATATCTTGTCAAGGTACGTACTCTGTGAAAGACCAATGAGGCGTCTTGATCTATCTCTATAGATCTTGATACCTAATATATAAGCAGCTTCTCCAAGTGTTGGGAATCGTAGCATAATTTAAAATTTTCCTACGCTCACCAAGATGCATCTATGGAGTCTACTAGCAACGAGGGGAAGGGAGTGCATCTACATACCCTTGTAGATCGCGAGCGGAAGCGTTCCAATGAACGTGGATGACGGAGTCGTACTCGCCGTGATCCAAATCACCGATGACCGAGTGCCGAACGGACGGCACCTCCGCGTTCAACACACGTACGGTGCAGCGACGTCTCCTCCTTCTTGATCCAGCAAGGGGGGAGGAGAGGTTGATGGAGAT
>NC_057808.1:356250826-356460460 GCF_018294505.1 Triticum aestivum
TGCTCCATCCCTGGGAGATGGGATCTCCAAGGGGGGGGGGGCGGCGGCCAAGGGGGGAAGGGGTTGCCTTGCCCCCCAAGGCAAGGGGGAAGTCCCCCCACCCTAGGGTTCCCAACCCTAGGCGCATGGGGGGAGGCCCATGGGGGGGCGCCCAGCCCACTAGGGGCTGGTTCCCTTCCACTTTTAGCCCATGGGGCCCTCCGGGATAGGTGGCCCCACCCGGTGGACCCCCGGGACCCTTCCGGTGGTCCCGGTACAATACCGGTAGCCCCCGAAACTTTCCCGGTGGCCGAAACTGGACTTCCTATATATAATTCTTCACCTCCGGACCATTCCGGAACCTCTCGTGACGTCCGGGATCTCATTCGGGACTCCGAACAACTTTCGGGTTTCCGCATACATATATCTCTACAACCCTAGCGTCACCGGACCTTAAGTGTGTAGACCCTACGGGTTCGGGAGACATGCAGACATGACCGAGACGCCTCTCCGGTCAATAACCAACAGCAGGATCTGGATACCCATGTTGGCTCCCACATGTTCCATGATGATCTCATCGGATGAACCACGGTGTCAAGGATTCAATCAATCCGTATGCAATTCCCTTTGTCAATCGGTATGTTACTTGCCCGAGATTCGATCGTCGGTATCCCAATACCTTGTTCAATCTCGTTACCGGCAAGTCTCTTTACTCGTACCGCAATGCATGATCCCGTGACTAACGCCTTAGTCACATTGAGCTCATTATGATGATGCATTACCGAGTGGGCCCAGAGATACCTCTCCGTCACATAGAGTGACAAATCCCAGTCTCGATCCGTGCCAACCCAACAGACACTTTCGGAGATACCCGTAGTGCACCTTTATAGTCACCCAGTTACGTTGTGACGTTTGGCACACCCAAAGCACTCCTACGGTATCCGGGAGTTGCACGATCTCATGGTCTAAGGAAAAGATACTTGACATTGGAAAAGCTCTAGCGAACGAAACTACACGATCTTTTATGCTATGCTTAGGATTGGGTCTTGTCCATCACATCATTCTCCTAATGATGTGATCCCGTTATCAATGACATCCAATGTCCATAGTCAGGAAACCATGACTCTCTGTTGATCAACGAGCTAGTCAACTAGAGGCTTACTAGGGACACTTTGTGGTCTATGTATTCACACATGTATTACGATTTCCGGACAATACAATTATAGCATGAACAATAGACAATTATCATGAACAAAGAAATATAATAATAACCTTTATTATTGCCTCTAGGGCATATTTCCAATAGTCTCCCACTTGCACTAGAGTCAATAATCTAGTTACATTGTGATGAATCGAACACCCATTGCGTCCTGGTGTTGATCATGTTTTGCCCTAGGGAGAGGTTTAGTCAACGGATCTGCTACATTCAGGTCCGTATGTACTTTACAAATATCTATGTCTCCATTTTGAACACTTTCACGAATGGAGTTGAAGCGACGCTTGATATGCCTGGTCTTCCTGTGAAACCTGGGCTCCTTCGCAAGGGCAATAGCTCCAGTGTTGTCACAGAAGAGAGTCATTGGGCCCGACGCATTGGGAATCACCCCTAGGTCGGTAATGAACTCCTTCATCCAGACTGCTTCCTGTGCTGCCTCCGAGGCTGCCATGTACTCCGCTTCACATGTAGATCCCGCCACGACGCTTTGCTTGCAACTGCACCAGCTTACTGCTCCTCCATTCAAAATATACACGTATCCGGTCTGTGACTTCGAGTCATCCAGATCTGTGTCGAAGCTAGCGTCGACGTAACCCTTTACGACGAGCTCTTCGTCACCTCCATAAACGAGAAACATATCCTTAGTCCTCTTCAGGTACTTCAGGATATTCTTGACCGCTGTCCAGTGTTCCATGCCGGGATTACTTTGGTACCTTCCTACCAAACTTACGGCAAGGTTTACATCAGGTCTGGTACACAGCATGGCATACATAATAGACCCTATGGCCGAGGCATAGGGGATGACACTCATCTTTCTATATCTTCTGCCGTGGTCGGGCATTGAGCCGTGCTCAATTGCACACCTTGCAATACAGGCAAGAACCCCTTCTTGGACTGATCCATACTGAACTTCTTCAATATCTTGTCAAGGTATGTACTCTGTGAAAGACCAATGAGGCGTCTTGATCTATCTCTATAGATCTTGATGCCTAATATATAAGCAGCTTCTCCAAGGTCCTTCATTGAAAAACACTTATTCAAATAGGCCTTTATACTTTCCAAGAATTCTATATCATTTCCCATCAATAGTATGTCATCCACATATAATATGAGAAATGCTACAGAGCTCCCACTCACTTTCTTGTAAACACAGGCTTCTCCATAAGTCTGTGTAAACCCAAACGCTTTGATCATCTCATCAAAGCGAATGTTCCAACTCCGAGATGCTTGCACCAGCCCATAGATTGAGCGCTGGAGCTTGCATACTTTGTTAGCATTCTTAGGATCGACAAAACCTTCCGGCTGCATCATATACAACTCTTCCTTAAGGAAGCCGTTAAGGAATGCCGTTTTGACGTCCATCTGCCATATCTCATAATCATAGTATGCGGCAATTGCTAACATGATTCGGACGGACTTCAGCTTCGCTACGGGTGAGAAAGTCTCATCGTAGTCAACCCCTTGAACTTGTCGATAACCCTTAGCGACAAGTCGAGCTTTGTAGATGGTCACATTACCATCTGTGTCCGTCTTCTTCTTAAAGATCCATTTGTTTTCTATGGCTCGCCGCTCATCGGGCAAGTCAGTCAAAGTCCATACTTTGTTTTCATACATGGATTCTATCTCGGATTTCATGGCTTCTAGCCATTTGTCGGAATCCGGGCCCGCCATCGCTTCTTCATAGTTCGAAGGTTCACCGTTGTCTAACAACATGATTTCCAGGACAGGGTTGTCGTACCACTCTGGTGCGGAACGTGTCCTTGTGGACCTACGAAGTTCAGTAGTAACTTGATCCGAAGCTTCATGATCATCATCATTAACTTCCTCCCCAGTCGGTGTAGGCACCACAGGAACATTTTCCCGCGCTGCGCTACTTTCCGGTTCGGAAGGGGTGACTATCACCTCATCAAGTTCCACTTTCCTCCCACTCAATTCTTTCGAGAGAAACTCCTTCTCCAGAAAGGACCCGTTCTTGGCAACGAAGATCTTGCCTTCGGATCTGAGGTAGAAGGTATACCCAATAGTTTCCTTAGGGTATCCTATGAAGACGCATTTTTCCGACTTGGGTTCGAGCTTTTCAGGTTGAAGTTTCTTGACATAAGCATCGCATCCCCAAACTTTTAGAAACGACAGCTTAGGTTTCTTCCCAAACCATAATTCATACGGTGTCGTCTCAACGGATTTCGACGGAGCCCTATTTAAAGTGAATGCGGCAGTCTCTAAAGCATAGCCCCAAAATGAGAGCGGTAAATCGGTAAGAGACATCATAGATCGCACCATATCCAATAGAGTGCGATTACGACGTTCGGACACACCATTTCTCTGAGGTGTTCCAGGCGGCGTGAGTTGTGAAACTATTCCACATTTCCTTAAGTGTGTACCAAATTCGTGACTTAAATATTCTCCACCACGATCTGATCGTAAGAATTTTATTTTCCTGTCACGTTGATTCTCAACTTCACTCTGAAATTCCTTGAACTTTTCAAAGGTTTCAGACTTGTGTTTCATTAGGTAGACATACCCATATCTACTTAAATCATCAGTGAGAGTGAGAACATAACGATATCCTCCGCGAGCCTCAACACTCATTGGACCGCACACATCGGTATGTATGATTTCCAATAAGTTGGTTGCTCGCTCCATTGTTCCGGAGAACGGAGTCTTGGTCATCTTACCCATGAGGCATGGTTCGCACGTGTCAAATGATTCGTAATCAAGAGACTCCAAAAGTCCATCTGCATGGAGCTTCTTCATGCGCTTGACACCAATGTGACCAAGGCGGCAGTGCCACAAGTATGTGGGACTATCGTTATCAACTTTACATCTTTTGGTATTCACACTATGAACATGTGTAACATCACGTTCGAGATTCATCAAAAATAAACCATTGACCAGCGGGGCATGACCATAAAACATATCTCTCAAATAAATAGAACAACCATTATTCTCGGATTTAAATGAGTAGCCATCTCGAATTAAACGAGATCCAGATACAATGTTCATGCTCAAAGCTGGCACTAAATAACAATTATTGAGGTTTAAAACTAATCCCGTGGGTAGATGCAGAGGTAGCGTGCCGACGGCGATCACATCGACCTTGGAACCATTCCCGACGCGCATCGTCACCTCGTCCTTCGCCAGTCTCCGTTTATTCCGTAGTTCCTGTTTTGAGTTACAAATATGAGCAACCGCACCGGTATCAAATACCCAGGAGCTACTACGAGTACTGGTAAGGTACACATCAATTACATGTATATCACATATACCTTTGGGTGTTGCCGGCCTTCTTCTTGTCCGCTAAGTATTTGGGGCAGTTCCGCTTCCAGTGACCACTTCCCTTGCAATAAAAGCACTCAGTCTCGGGCTTGGGTCCATTCCTTGACTTCTTCCCAGTAACTGGTTTACCGGGCGCGGCAACTCCCTTGCCGTCCTTCTTGAAGTTCTTCTTACCCTTGCCCTTCTTGCACTTAGTGGTTTTATTCATCATCAACACTTGATGTTCTTTTCTGATCTCCCCTTCCGCTGATTTCAGCATTGAATATACCTCGGGAATGGTCTTTTCCATCCCCTGCATATTGTAGTTCATCACAAAGCTCTTGTTGCTTGGTGGAAGCGACTGGAGGATTCTGTCAATGACCGCGTCATCCGGGAGATTAACTCCCAGCTGAGACAAGCGGTTGTGCAACCCAGACATTTTGAGTATGTGCTCACTAACAGAACTGTTCTCCTCCATTTTACAGCTGAAGAACTTGTCAGAGACATCATATCTCTCGACCTGGGCATGAGCTTGAAAAACCAGTTTTAGCTCCTCGAACATCTCATATGCTCCATCTTTCTCAAAACACTTTTGGAGACCCGGCTCTAAGCTGTAAAGCATGCCGCACTGAACGAGGGAGTAATCATCAGCACGCTGTTGCCAAGCGTTCATAACGTCTTGGTTCTCAGGGATTAGTGCTTCACCTAGCGGTGCTTCTAAGACATAATCTTTCTTGGCTACTATGAGGATGATCCTCAGGTTCCGGACCCAGTCCGTATAGTTGCTGCCATCGTCTTTCAGCTTGGTTTTCTCTAGGAACGCGTTGAAATTGAGGACAACGTTGGCAATTAGATCTACAAGACATAGTGTAAAGATTTTAGACTAAGTTCATGATAATTAAGTTCATCTAATCAAATTATTTAATGAACTCCCACTCAGATAGACATCCCTCTCGTCATCTAAGTGAAACATGATCCGAGTTTAACTAGGCCGTGTCCGATCATCACGTGAGACGGACTAGTCAAGATCGGTGAACATCTCCATGTTGATCGTATCTTTTATACGACTCATGCTCGACCTTTCGGTCCTCCGTGTTCCGAGGCCATGTCTGTACATGCTAGGCTCGTCAAGTCAACCTAAGTGTATTGCGTGTGTTCCGAGGCCATGTCTGTACATGCTAGGCTCGTCAACACCCGTTGTATTCGAACGTTAGAATCTATCACACCCGATCATCACGTGGTGCTTCGAAACAACGAACCTTCGCAACGGTGCACAGTTAGGGTGAACACTTTCTTGAAATTATTATAAGGGATCATCTTAGTTACTACCGTCGTTCTAAGCAAATAAGATGCAAAAACATGATAAACATCACATGCAATCAAATAGTGACATGATATGGCCAATATCATTATGCTCCTTTGATCTCCATCTTCGGGGCACCATGATCATCTTCGTCACCGGCATGACACCATGATCTCCATCCATCATTGTGTCTTCATGAAGTCGTCACGCCAACGATTACTTCTACTTCTATGGCTAACGCGTTTAGCAACAAAGTAAAGTAATTTACATGGCGTTATTCAATGACACGCAGGTCATGCAAAATAATAAAGACAACTCCTATGGCTCCTGCCGGTTGTCATACTCATCGACATGCAAGTCGTGATTCCTATTACAAGAATATGATCAATCTCATACATCACATATATCATTCATCACATCTTCTGGCCATATCACATCACATAGCACTTGCTGCAAAAACAAGTTAGACGTCCTCTAATTGTTGTTGCAAGTTTTTACGTGGTTTGTAGGTTTCTAGCAAGAACGTTTTCTTACCTACGTATGACCACAACGTGATTTGCCAATTTCTATTTACCCTTCATAAGGACCCTTTTCATCGAATCCGTTCCGACTAAAGTAGGAGAGACAGACACCCGCTAGCCACCTTATGCAACTAGTGCATGTCAGTCGGTGGAACCTGTCTCACGTAAGCGTACGTGTAAGGTCGGTCCGGGCCGCTTCATCCTACAATGCCGCCGAAACAAGAAAAGACTAGTAGCGGCAAGAAGAATTGGCAAACTCAACGCCCACAACTGCTTTGTGTTCTACTCGTGCATAGTAACTACGCATAGGCCTGGCTCATGATGCCACTGTTGGGAATCGTAGCATAATTTAAAATTTTCCTACGCTCACCAAGATGCATCTATGGAGTCTACTAGCAACGAGGGGAAGGGAGTGCATCTACATACCCTTGTAGATCGCGAGCGGAAGCGTTCCAATGAACGTGGATGACGGAGTCGTACTCGCCGTGATCCAAATCACCGATGACCGAGTGCCGAACGGACGGCACCTCCGCGTTCAACACACGTACGGTGCAGCGACGTCTCCTCCTTCTTGATCCAGCAAGGGGGAGGAGAGGTTGATGGAGATCCAACAGCACGACGGCGTGGTGGTGGATGTAGCGGGTCTCCGGCAGGGCTTCGCCGAGCTTTTGCGAGAGAGAGAGAGAGAGAGGTGTTGCAGGGGAGGAGGGAGGCGCCCAAGGCTGTAGTTTGCTGCCCTCCCTCCCCCCACTATTTATAGGACCCCTGGGGGGGCGCCGGCCCTGGGAGATCAGATCTCTAGGGGGGGGCGGCCAAGGGGGGAAGGGGTTGCCTTGCCCCCAAGGCAAGGGGGAAGTCCCCCACCCTAGGGTTCCCAACCCTAGGCGCATGGGGGGAGGCCCATGGGGGGGCGCCCCAGCCCACTAGGGGCTGGTTCCCTTCCACTTTTAGCCCATGCGGCCCTCCGGGATAGGTGGCCCCACCCGGTGGACCCCCGGGACCCTTCCGGTGGTCCCGGTACAATACCGGTAGCCCCCGAAACTTTCCCGGTGGCCGAAACTGGACTTCCTATATATAATTCTTCACCTCCGGACCATTCCGGAACCTCTCGTGACGTCCGAGATCTCATCCGGGACTCCGAACAACTTTCGGGTTTCCGCATACATATATCTCTACAACCCTAGCGTCACCGAACCTTAAGTGTGTAGACCCTACGGGTTCGGGAGACATGCAGACATGACCGAGACGCCTCTCCGGTCAATAACCAACAGCGGGATCTGGATACCCATGTTGGCTCCCACATGTTCCACGATGATCTCATCGGATGAACCACGGTGTCGAGGATTCAATCAATCCGTATGCAATTCCCTTTGTCAACCGGTATGTTACTTGCCCGAGATTCGATCGTCGGTATCCCAATACCTTGTTCAATCTCGTTACCGGCAAGTCTCTTTACTCGTACCGCAATGCATGATCCCGTGACTAACGCCTTAGTCACATTGAGCTCATTATGATGATGCATTACCGAGTGGGCCCAGAGATACCTCTCCGTCACACGGAGTGACAAATCCCAGTCTCGATCCGTGCCAACCCAACAGACACTTTCGGAGATACCCGTAGTGCACCTTTATAGTCACCCAGTTACGTTGTGACGTTTGGCACACCCAAAGCACTCCTACGGTATCCGGGAGTTGCACGATCTCATGGTCTAAGGAAAAGATACTTGACATTGGAAAAGCTCTAGCAAACGAAACTACACGATCTTTTATGCTATGCTTAGATTGGGTCTTGTCCATCACATCATTCTCCTAATGATGTGATTCCCGTTATCAATGACATCCAATGTCCATAGTCAGGGAAACCATGACTATCTGTTGATCAACGAGCTAGTCAACTAGAGGATTACTAGGGACACTTTGTGGTCTATGTATTCACACATGTATTACGATTTCCGTACAATACAATTATAGCATGAACAATAGACGATTATCATGAACAAAGAAATATAATAATAACCTTTTATTATTGCCTCTAGGGCATATTTCCAAAACCAAGGTCCTTCATTGAAAAACACTTATTCAAATAGGCATCTACACTTTCCAAGAATTCTATATCATTTCCCATCAATAGTATGTCATCCATATATAATATGAGAAATGCTACAGAGCTCCCACTCACTTTCTTGTAAACACAGGCTTCTCCATAAGTCTGTGTAAACCCAAACGCTTTGATCATCTCATCAAAGCGAATGTTCCAACTCCGAGATGCTTGCACCAGCCCATAGATTGAGCGCTGGAGCTTGCATACTTTGTTAGCATTCTTAGGATCGACAAAACCTTCCGGCTGCATCATATACAATTCTTCCTTAAGAAAGCCGTTAAGGAATGCCGTTTTGACGTCCATCTGCCATATCTCATAATCATAGTATGCAGCAATTGCTAACATGATTCGGACGGACTTCAGCTTCGCTACGGGTGAGAAAGTCTCATCATAGTAAACCCCTTGAACTTGTCGATAACCCTTAGCGACAAGTCGAGCCTTATAGATGGTCACATTACCATCCGCGTCTGTCTTCTTCTTAAAGATCCATTTATTTTCTATGGCTCGCCGATCATCGGGCAAGTCAGTCAAAGTCCATACTTCGTTTCATACATGGATCCTATCTCGGATTTCATGGCTTCTAGCCATTTGTCGGAATCCGGGCCCGCCATCGCTTCTTCATAGTTCGAAGGTTCACCGTTGTCTAACAACATGATTTCCAGGACAGGGTTGCCGTACCACTCTGGTGCGGAACGTGTCCTTGTGGACCTTCGAAGTTCAGCAGTAACTTGATCCGAAGCTTCATGATCATCATCATTAACTTCCTCCCCAATCGGTGTAGGCACCACAGGAATATCTTCCCGCACTGCGCTACTTTCCGGTTCGGAAGGGGTGACTATCACCTCATCAAGTTCGACTTTCCTCCCACTTACTTCCTTCGAGAGAAACTCTTTCTCCAGAAAGGACCCGTTCTTGGCAACGAAGATCTTTCCTTCGGATCTGAGGTAGAAGGTATACCCAATAGTTTCCTTAGGGTATCCTATGAAGACGCATTTCTCCGACTTGGGTTCGAGCTTTTCAGGTAGCAGTTTCTTGACATAAGCATCGCATCCCCAAACTTTTAGAAATGACAGCTTAGGTTTCTTCCCAAACCATAATTCATACGGTGTCGTCTCAACGGATTTCGACGGAGCCCTATTTAAAGTGAATGCGGCAGTCTCTAAAGCATAGCCCCAAAATGAGAGCGGTAGATCGGTAAGAGACATCATAGATCGCACCATATCCAATAGAGTGCGATTACGACGTTCGGACACACCGTTTCTCTGAGGTGTTCCAGGCGGCGTGAGTTGTGAAACTATTCCACATTTCCTTAAGTGTGTACCAAATTCGTGACTTAAATATTCTCCACCACGATCTGATCGTAAGAATTTTATTTTCCTGTCACGTTGATTCTCGACGTCACTCTGAAATTCCTTGAACTTTTCAAAGGTTTCAGACTTGTGTTTCATTAGGTAGACATACCCATATCTACTTAAATCATCAGTGAGAGTGAGAACATAACGATATCCTCCGCGAGCCTCAACACTCATTGGACCGCACACATCGGTATGTATGATTTCCAATAAGTTGGTTGCTCGCTCCATTGTTCCGGAGAACGGAGTCTTGGTCATCTTACCCATGAGGCATGGTTCGCACGTGTCAAATGATTCGTAATCAAGAGACTCCAAAAGTCCATCTGCATGGAGCTTCTTCATGCGCTTGACACCAATGTGACCAAGGCGGCAGTGCCACAAGTATGTGGGACTATCGTTATCAACTTTACATCTTTTGGTATTCACACTATGAACATGTGTAACATCACGTTCGAGATTCATCAAAAATAAACCATTGACCAGCGGGGCATGACCATAAAACATATCTCTCAAATAAATAGAACAACCATTATTCTTGGATTTAAATGAGTAGCCATCTCGAATTAAACAAGATCCAGATACGATGTTCATGCTCAAAGCTGGCACTAAATAACAATTATTGAGGTTTAAAACTAATCCCGTGGGTAGATGCAGAGGTAGCGTGCCGACGGCGATCACATCAACCTTGGAACCATTCCCGACACGCATCGTCACCTCGTCCTTCGCCAGTCTCCGTTTATTCCGTAGTTCCTGCTTTGAGTTACAAATATGAGCAACCGCACCGGTATCAAATACCCAGGAGCTACTACGAGTACTGGTAAGGTACACATCAATTACTTGTATATCACATATACCTTGGGTGTTGCCGACCTTCTTCTTGTCCGCTAAATATTTGGGGCAGTTCCGCTTCTAGTGACCACTTCCCTTGCAATAAAAGCACTCAGTCTTAGGCTTGGGTCCATTCCTTGGCTTCTTCCCGGCAACTGGTTTACCGGGCGCGGCAACTCCCTTGCCGTCTTTCTTGAAGTTCTTCTTACCCTTGCCTTTCTTGAACTTAGTGGTTTTATTCATCATCAACACTTGATGTTCCTTTTTGATTTCCACCTCCGCTGATTTCAGCATTGAATATACCTCAGGAATGGTCTTTTCCATCCCCTGCATATTGAAGTTCATCACAAAGCTCTTGTAGCTCAGTGGAAGCGACTGAAGGATTCTGTCAATGACCGCGTCATCCGGGAGATTAACTCCCAGCTGAGACAAGCGGTTGTGTAACCTAGACATTTTGAGTATGTGCTCACTGACAGAACTATTTTCCTCCATCTTACAACTGAAGAACTTGTCGGAGACTTCATATCTCTCGACTCAGGCATGAGCTTGGAAAACCATTTTCAGCTCTTCGAACATCTCATATGCTCCGTGTTGCTCAAAACGCTTTTGGAGCCCCGGTTCTAAGCTGTAAAGCATGCCGCACTGAATGAGGGAGTAATCATCAGCACGCTGCTGCCAAGCGTTCATAACGTCTTGGTTCTCTGGGATGGGTGCGTCACCTAGCGGTGCTTCTAGGACATAATCTTTCTTGGCATCTATGAGGATGATCCTCAGGTTCCGGACCCAGTCCGTATAGTTGCTGCCATCATCTTTCAGCTTGGTTTTCTCTAGGAACGCGTTGAAGTTGAGGATAACATGGGCCATTTGATCTACAAGACATATTGTAAAGATTTTAGACTAAGTTCATGATAATTAAGTTCATCTAATCAAATTATTCAATGAACTCCCACTCAGATAGACATCCCTCTAGTCATCTAAGTGAAACATGATCTGAGTTAACTAGGCCGTGTCCGATCATCACGTGAGACGGACTAGTCAAGATCGGTGAACATCTCCATGTTGATCGTATCTTCTATACGACTCATGCTCGACCTTTCGGTCTTCCGTGTTCCGAGGCCATGTCTGTACATGCTAGGCTCGTCAAGTCAACCTAAGTGTATTGCGTGTGTTCCGAGGCCATGTCTGTACATGCTAGGCTCGTCAACACCCGTTGTATGCGAACGTTAGAATCTATCACACCCGATCATCACGTGGTGCTTCGAAACAACGAACCTTCGCAACGGTGCACAGTTAGGGGGAACACTTTCTTGAAATTATTATAAGGGATCATCTTACTTACTACCGTCGTTCTAAGCAAATAAGATGCAAAACATGATAAACATCACATGCAATCAAATAGTGACATGATATGGCCAATATCATTTGCTCCTTTGATCTCCATCTTCGGGGCGCCATGATCATCTTCGTCACCGGCATGACACCACGATCTCCATCATCATGATCTCCATCATTGTGTCTTCATGAAGTTGTCACGCCAACGATTACTTCTACTTCTATGGCTAACGCGTTTAGCAATAAAGTAAAGTAATTTACATGGCGTTATTCAATGACACGCAGGTCATACAAAATAATAAAGACAACTCCTATGGCTCCTGCCGGTTGTCATACTCATCGACATGCAAGTCGTGATTCCTATTACAAGAATATGATCAATCTCATACATCACATATATCATTCATCACATCTTTTTTTTTGGCCATATCATATCACAAGGCACATGCTGCAAAAACAAGTTAGACGTCCTCTAATTATTGTTGCAAGTTTTTACGTGGCTTCTATAGGTTTCTAGCAAGAACGTTTCTTACCTACGTAAAACCACAACGTGATATGCCAATTTCTATTTACCCTTCATAAGGACCCTTTTCATCGAATCCGTTCCGACTAAAGTGGGAGAGACAGACACCCGCTAGCCACCTTATGCAACTAGTGCATGTCAGTCGGTGGAACCTGTCTCACGTAAGCGTACGTGTAAGGTCGGTCCGGGCCGCTTCATCCCACAATACCGCCGAAACAAGATAAGACTAGTAGTGGCAAGAAAAATTGACAACATCTACGCCCACAACTGCTTTGTGTTCTACTCGTGCATAGTAACTACGCATAGGCCTGGCTCTGATGCCACTGTTGGGGATCGTAGCAGAATTTTAAAATTTCCTACGCATCACCAAGATCCATCTATGGAGTATACTAGCAACGAGGGGAAAGGAGTGCATCTACATACCCTTGTAGATCGCGAGCGGAAGCGTTCAAGTGAACGGGGTTGATGGAGTCGTACTCGTCGTGATCCAAATCACCGATGACCGAGTGCCGAACGGACGGCACCTCCGCGTTCAACACACGTACGGAGCAGCGACGTGTCCTCCTTCTTGATCCAGCAAGGGGAAGGAGAGGTTGATGGAGATCCAGCAGCACGACGGCGTGGTGGTGGAAGTAGCGGGGATCTCGGCAGGGCTTCGCCAAGCTTCTGCGAGAGGGAGAGGTGTTGCAGGGGGAGAGGGAGGCGCCAGGGGCTGTGGTGTTGCTGCCCTCCCTCCCCCCACTATTTATAGGGGTCCTGGGGGGCGCCGGCCACCCTGGAGATCCCATCTGAGGGGGGCGCCGGCCACCCTAGAGATCCCATCTGAGGGGGGGCGACGGCCAAGGGGGTGGCTTGCCCCCCAAGGCAAGTGGGGCGCCCCCCACCCCTAGGGTTTCCAACCCTAGGCGCGGGGGAGGCCCAAGGGGGGCGCCCCAGCCCACTAAGGGCTGGTTCCCTTCCCACTTCAGCCCATGGGGCCCTCCGGGATAGGTGGCCCCACCCGGTGGACCCCCGGGACCCTTCCGGTGGTCCCGGTACAATACCGATAACCCCCGAAACTTTCCCGGTGGCCGAAACTGGACTTCCTATATATAATTCTTCACCTCCGAACCATTCCAGAACTCCTCATGACGTCCGAGATCTCATCCGGGACTCCGAACAACTTTCGGGTTTCCGCATACTCATATCTCTACAACCCTAGCGTCACCGAACCTTAAGTGTGTAGACCCTACGGGTTCGGGAGACATGCAGACATGACCGAGACGCCTCTCCGGTCAATAACCAACAGCGGGATCTGGATACCCATGTTGGCTCCCACATGTTCCACGATGATCTCATCGGAGGAACCACGATGTCGAGGATTCAATCAATCCCGTATTCAATTCCCTTTGTCAATCGGTATGTTACTTGCCCGAGATTCGATCGTCGGTATCCCAATACCTTGTTCAATCTCGTTACCGGCAAGTCTCTTTACTCGTACCATAATGCATGATCTCGTGGCTAACTCCATAGTCACATTGAGCTCATTATGATGATGCATTACCGAGTGGGCCCAGAAATACCTCTCCGTCATACGGAGTGACAAATCCCAGTCTCAATCCGTGTCAACCCAACAGACACTTTCAGAGATACCCGTAGTGTACCTTTATAGTCACCCAGTTACGTTGTGACGTTTGGTACACCCAAAGCACTCCTACGGCATCCGGGAGTTACACGATCTCATGGTCTAAGGAAAAGATACTTGACATTGGAAAAAGCTCTAGCAAACGAACTACACGATCTTTTGTGCTATGCTTAGGTTTGGGTCTTGTCCATCACATCATTCTCCTAATGATGTGATCCCGTTATCAATGACATCCAATGTCCATAGTCAGGAAACCATGTCTATCTGTTGATCAACGAGCTAGTCAACTAGAGACTTACTAGGGACACGTTGTGGTCTATGTATTCACACATGTATTACGATTTCCGGATAACACAATTATAGCATGAACAGTAGACAATTATCATGAACAAAGAAATATAATAATAACCATTTATTATTGCCTCTAGGGCATATTTCCAACACTAGCAGGCAGGACGCCCGAGGATCCCTTAGTCCAGGACTCCCTCAGCTGCTGCTGCTTCTTTTTCAGGTTTCTCGCAGTGGCGATTAGCCGGCGCTTGAAGCGCTCTTGCTCGAGGGGTTCCTCAGGCATGATGAAGTCTTCGTCGCCGAGGCTCACCTCCTCTTCGGAGATCGGTAGGTAGTTACTATCCTCCGAGTCCTCGTTCCCGACTGGATCGTCGGGGTTAACTTGCCCATCCTCCCAATCATCCTGTTCGGATGTTGGCTCGACAGGGGCTTCGAGGTCTTCGGCATTCTCCGGAGTGTTATTGTCTCCGGTACCGGTATTGCTGTCTTTTTCGCGACGCGATTTTGAGCGGCGCCGCTGACGTCGACGCTTCGGAGGTGCTTCATCAGGCTTGTCCTCAATCGGATCCTTCTTGCCATCATCATCCTCTTTGGGTGTGTCTACCATGTACACGTCATATGTGGAGCTGGCCGTCCAACGTCCGGTAAACGAAGGGATTTGGCCTTGTTCGTCCCCGACATCGTCGTCCATGCCGTCGATGTCTTCGGAGGCGTAGTCCAGCATGTCGGTTAAATCTTCGACAGTGGCTATGAAGTGGGTGGTGGGTGGGGCGTAAAATTCCCCACCCTCAACCCCTAGTTCGGGCTGGGCATAATTCGGAAGCGATTCCTCTGTAATAGCGAGGGATCGCATTAAGTCCAGAGCCTCGTTTAGGAGCGAGGTTTGGACAGAGAAGTGAGGGTCCGCAGGACAGACCGGGGTGAAAGCCTCCTGGCCGTGCCCGTTTGATGCGGACCTCGAAAGTATGGATTTGAAGTCCGAGGGAGAGTCCGGCACTCTGGTGACACGGGGAGCCCGGTTCGTCTTCGGGTTTTCCGATGACGCAGTCCCCTTCGAATCTCCGGTAGCAAGTTCCATAACTGAAGACAGTCCGGCGGGCTCTGAACTCCTGTCTTCGGACCTGATAGTGTGCTCTGGATCTAAGGCCAGAGCGGCGGTCGGGGCCGCGAACCCTTCAAAGATCAAGTCTCCTCGGATATCAGCGACATAGTTCAGATTTTCGAAGCTAATCTGATGATTCGGGGCGTAGCTGTCGATCTGCTCAAGGTGGCCAGTCAAGTTGGCACGCAGTGCGAAGCCGCCGAATATGAAAATTTGGCCGGGGAGGAAAGTCTCCCTCGAGACGGCATCGTTGTGGATGATCGAACGAGCCATCGATCCTTCTGTCAACAGCACAGAGGAACTCTCAATGAAAGCACCAATGTCGGTGTCAAAACCGGCCGATCTCGGGTAGGGGGTCCCGAACTGTGCGTCTGAAGATCAAAGCTAACAGGAGGCAGGGGACACGATGTTTACCCAGGTTCGGGCCCTCTCGATGGAGGTAATACCCTACTTCCTACTTGATTGACTTTGATGAGTATAGGGGTTACAAGAGTGGATCTACCTCGAGATCGTAATGGCTAAACCCTAGATGTCTAGCCTGTATGATTCTCCTTGCCTCTACGGACTAAACCCTCAGATTTATATAGACACCGGAGGGGCCTAGGGTTGTACAGAGTCGGTTTACAGAGAAAGGAATCTTCATATCCGAACGCCAAGCTTGCCATCCACGCAAAGGAGAGTCCCATCCGGACACGGGGTAAAGCCTTCTATCTTGTATCTTCACGGCCCACCAGTCCAGGCCACGTCACATAGCCCGGACGCCCGAGGACCCCCTAAACCAGGACTCCCTCACGCTTCACTCCCTGGCAACGGCGCCATAAAAGAGACTTGATGACCCACAAGTATATGGGATCAATTGTAGCATTTTCGATAAGTAAGAGTGTCGAACCCAACGAGGAGCAGAAGGAAATGACAAGTGGTTTTCAGCAAGGTAATGTCTGCAAGTGCTGAAACTGTAAGTAGCAGAGTAGTTTGATAGCAAGGTAATTTGCAACGAGCAAGTAACGGTAACGGTAACAAAAGTGCAGCAAGGTAGCCCAATCATTTTGAGGCAAAGGACAGGCCAAAACGGTCTCTTATAATAAGCAAAGCGTTCTTGAGGGTACACGGGAATTTCATCTAGTCACTTTCATCATATTGGTTTGATTTGTGTTCGTTACTCTAATAATTTGATATGTGGGTGGACCGGTGGTTAGGTGTTGTTCTTACTTGAACAAGCCTCCTACTTATGATTAACCCCCTCGCAAGCATCCGCAACTACGAGAAAAGTATTAAGAATAAATTCTAACCATAGCATTAAACTTTTGGATCCAATCGGTCCCTTACGGAATAGCGCATAAACTAGGGTTTAAGTTCTGTCACTCTCGCAACCCATCATATAATTACTACTCCACAATGCATTCCCTTAGGCCCAAATATGTTGAAGTGTCATGTAGTCGACGTACACATGACACCTCTAAGGGAATCACAACATACATACTATCAAAATATCGAACACATATCAAGTTCGCATGATTACTTGCAACAAGATTTCTCCCGTGACCTCAAGAACAAAAGTAACTACTCACAAATGATAATCATGCTCAAGATCACAGGGGTATTAAATAGCATATTGGATCTGAACATATAATCTTCCATCAAATAAACCATATAGTAATCAACTACAAGATGTAATCAACACTACTAGTTGTTGGGGAACGTAGCAATAATTCAAAATTTTCCTACGTGTCACCAAGATCAATCTAGGACATGCTAGCAATGAGAGAGAGGGAGTGCATCTTCATACCCTTGAAGATCGCTAAGCGGAAGCGTTACAAGAACGCGGTTGATGGAGTCGTACTCGCGGAGATTCAAATCGCGGAAGATCCAATCTAGCGCCGAACGGACGGCGCCTCCGCGTTCAACACACGTACAGCCCGGGGACGTCTCCTCCTTCTTGATCCAGAAAGGGGAGAGGAGAAGTTGAGGGAGAACTCTAGCAGCACGACGGCGTGGTGGCAATGGAGCTCGTGGTTCTCCGGCAGGGCTTCGCCAAGCCCTACGGAGGAGGAGGAGATGTATGAGGAGGAAGGGGCTGCGCCAAGGGAAGGGTGTGGCTGCCCTCCCACCCCCTCACTATATATAGGGGAAGGGGAGAGGGGGCCGGCCCCTCTAGATGGATCTAGAGGGGGAGGCGGCGGCCAGGGGAAACCCTAGATGGGTTTGGGCGCCCCCACCCCCTAGGAAACTTGCCCCCCAAGCCGGGAGGGGCGGCTGCCCTAGGGGTGGCGCCCCCACCTCCCCTGGTTACGTGAGAGGGGTTGGGAGGGGCGCACAGCCCCTTAGTGGGCTGGTTTGCCCCTTCCCCTTGGACCATAAGGCCCCCAACGCTTGTCGGGGCCTCCGAAACCCCTTTCGGACATGCTGGCCATAGCCTGGTACCCCCGGAACAATTCCAAACTCCAATACCCTTTGTCCAATATACCGATCTTCACCTCCGGACCATTCCGGAGCTCCTCGTCATGTCCGGGATCTCATCCGGGACTCCAAACAACCTTCGGTAACCACATACTATTTCCCATAACAACTCTAGCGTCACCGAACCTTAAGTGTGTAGACCCTACGGGTTCGGGAACCATGCAGACATGACCGAGACGTTCTCCGGCCAATAACCAACAGCAGGATCTGGATACCCATGTTGGCTCCCACATGTTCCACGATGATCACATCGGATGAACCATGATGTCGGGGATTCAATCAATCCCGTATACAATTCCCTTTGTCTATCGGTATGTTACTTGCTCGAGATTCGATCGTCGGTATCCCAATACCTCGTTCAATCTCGTTACCGGCAAGTCTCTTTACTCGTTCCGTAACGCATGATCCCGTGGCTAACTCATTAGTCACATTGAGCTCATTATGATGATGCGTTACCGAGTGGGCCCGGAGATACCTCTCCGTCATACGGAGTGACAAATCCTAGTCTCGATTCGTGCCAACCCAACAGACACTTTCGGAGATACCTGTAGTGCACCTTTATAGCCACCCAGTTATGTTGTGACATTTGGTACACCCAAATCATTCCTATGGTATCCGGGAGTTGCACAATCTCATGGTCTAAGGAAACGATACTTGACATTAGAAAAGCTCTTAGCAAACGAACTACACGATCTTGTGCTATGCTTAGGATTGGGTCTTGTCCATCACATCATTCTCCTAATGATGTGATCCCGTTATCAATGACATCCAATGTCCATGGTCAGGAAACCATAACCATCTATTGATCAATGAGCTAGTCAACTAGAGGCTTACTAGGGACATGTTGTGGTCTATGTATTCACACATGTATTACGGTTTCCAGTTAATACAATTATAGCATGAACAATAGACAATTATCATGAACAAGGAAATACAATAATAACCATTTTATTATTGCCTCTAGGGCATATTTCCAACAGTCTCCCACTTGCACTAGAGTCAATAATCTAGTTCACATCACCATGTGATTAACACGCAAAGTTCACATCGCCATGTGACTAATACCCAAGAGTTTACTAGAGTCAATAATCTAGTTCACATCACCATGTGATTAACACTCAGTGAGTTCTAGGGTTTGATCATGCTATGCTTACGAGAGAGGTTTTAGTCAACGGGTCTGCAACATTCAGGTCTGTGTGTGCTTTACAAATCTCTATGTCATCTTGTAGATGCAGCTACCACGCGCTACTTGGAGCTATTCCAAATAACTGATCTACTATACGAATCCGGTTTACTACTCAGAGTCATCCGGATTAGTGTCAAAGTTTGCATCGAAGTAACCCTTTATGACGAACTCCTTTTCCACCTCCATAATCGAGAAAATTCCTTAGTCCACTAGATACTAAGGATAAGTTCGACCGTTGTCATGTGATCCATTCCTAGATCACTATTGTACCCCTTGACTAACTGATGGCAAGGCACACTTCAGGTGCGGTACACAGCATAGCATACTGTAGAGCCTACATCTAAAGCATAGGGGACGACCTTCGTCCTTTCTCTCTCTTCTGCCGTGGTCAGGTCTTGAGTCTTACTCAATACTCACACCTTGTAACACAGCCAAGAACTCCTTCTTTGCTGATCTATTTTGAACTCCTTCAAAATCTTGTCACGGTATGTATTCATTTGAAAGTACTATTAAGCGTTTTTGATCTATCCTTATAGATCTTGATGCTCAATGTTCAAGTAGCTTAATCCAGGTTTTCCATTGAAAAACACTTTTCAAATAACCCTGTATGCTTTCCAGAAATTCTACATCATTTCTGATCAACAATATGTTAACAACATATACTCATCAAAAATTCTATAGTGCTCCCACTCACTTCTTTGGAAATACAAGTTTCTCATAAACTTTGTATAACCCAAAATCTTTGATCATCTCATCAAAGCGTACATTCCAACTCCGAGATGCTTACTCCAGTCCTTAGAAGGATTGCTGGAGCTTTGCATACTTGTTAGCATCTTTCAGGATTGACAAAACCTTCTGGTTGTATCACATACAACCTTTCCTCAAGAAAATCGTCGAGGAAACAATGTTTTGACATCCTATCTGCAAGATTTCATAAATAATGCAGTAACTGCTAATATAATTCCAACAGACTCTTAGCATCGCTACGAGTGAGAAAATCTCATCGTAGTCAACTCCTTGAACTTGTCGGAAAACATCTTAATGACAAGTCGAGCTTTCTTAATGGTGACACTTACCATCATAGTCCGTCTTCCTTTTAAAATCCATCTGCACCCAACAGCCTTACGACCATCAAGTAGTTCTTCCAAAGTCTATACTTTGTTTTTATACATGGATCCTCTCTCGGATTTTATGGCCTCGAGCCATTCGTCGGAATCTGGGCCCACCATCGCTTCTCCATAGCTCGTAGGTTCATTGTTGTCTAGCAACATGACTTCCAAGACAGGATTACGTACCACTCTGAAGTAGTACGCATCCTTGTCGTCCTACGAGGTTTGGTAGTGACTTGATCCGAAGTTTCATGACCACTATCATAAGCTTCCACTTCAATTGGTGTAGGTGCCACAGGAACAACTTCTTGTGCCCTGCTACACACTAGTTGAAGTGACAGTTCAATAACCTCATCAAGTCTCCACCATCCTCCCACTCAATTCTTTCGAGAGAAACTTTTCCTCGAGAAAGGACCCGTTTCTAGAAACAATCGCTTTTGCTTCCAGATCTGAAATAGGAGGTATACCCAACTGTTTTGGGTATTCTATGAAGATGCATTTATCCGCTTTGGGTTCGAGCTTATCAGCCTGAAACTTTTTCACATAAGCGTTGCAGCCCCAAACTTTTAAGAAATGACAGCTTAGGTTTCTCTAAACCATAGTTCATACGGTGTCGTCTCAACGGAATTGCGTGGTGCCCTATTTAAAGTGAATGCGGTTGTCTCTAATGCCTAGACCATAAACGATAGTGGTAATTCGATAAGAGACATCATGGTATGCACCATATCCAATAGGGTGCAGTTATGATGTTCGGACACACCATCACACTATGGTGTTCCAGGCGGTATTAGTTGTGAAACAATTTCCACAATGTCTTAATTGTGTGCCAAACTCGTAACTCAGATATTCATCTCTATGATCATATCACAGACATTTTATCCTCTTGTCACGACGATCTTCAACTTCACTCTGAAATTACCTGAACCTTTCAATAATTCAGACTTGTGTTTCATCAAGTAAATATACTCAGCATCTACTCAAATCATCTGTGAAGTAAGAACATAATGATATCCACTGCGTGCCTCAGCACTCATTGGACTGCACACATCAAAATGTATTACTTCCAACAAGTCGCTTTCTTGTTCCATATTACTGAAAACGAGGCCTTTCAGTCATCTTGCCCATGTGGTATGATTTGCATGTCTCAAGTGATTCAAAATCAAGTGAGTCCAAACGATCCATCTGTATGTAGTTTCTTCATGCATATATACCAATAGACATGGTTCGGATGTCCCAATCTTTTCAAAAACGAGTGAGTCCAAAGATCCATCAACATGGAGCTTCTTCGTGCGTTTTATACCAATATGACTCAAATGGCAGTGCCACAAGTATGTGGTACTATCATTACTATTTTATATCTTTTGGCATGAACATGTGTATCACTACGATCGAGATTCAATAAACCATTCATTTTAGGTGCAAGACCATTGAAGGTATTATTCAAATAGACAAAGTAACCATTATTCTCCTTAAATGAATAACCGTATTGTGATAAACATAATCCAATCATGTTTATGCTCAACGCAAACACCAAATAACAATTATTTAGGTTTAACACCAATCTCGATGGTAGAGGGAGCATGCGATGCTTGATCACATCAACCTTGGAAACACTTCCAACACATATCGTCATCTCACCTTTAGCTAGTCTCCGTTTATTCCGTAGCCTTTTATTTCGAGTTACCAACACTTAGCAACCGAACCGGTATCTAATACCCTGGTGCTACTAGGAGTACTAGTAAAGTACACATTAATATAATGTATATCCAATATACTTCTGTCGACCTTGCCTGCCTTCTCATCTACCAAGTATCTAGGGTAGTTCTACTTCAGTGACCATTCCCCTCATTACAGAAGCACTTAGTCTCGGGTTTGGGTTCAACCTTGGGTTTCTTCACTAGAGCAGCAACTGATTTGCCGTTTCATGAAGTATCCCTTCTTTCCCTTGCCCTTCTTGAAACTAGTGGTGTTACTAACCGTCAACAATTGATGCTCCTACTTGATTTCTATTTTCGCGGTGTCAAACATCGCGAATTGCTCAAGGATCATCACGTCTATCCCTGATATGTTATAGTTCATCACGAAGCTCTAATAGCTTGGTGGCAGTGACTATGGAGAACCATCACTATCTCATTAGGAAGATTAACTCCCACTCGATTCAAGCGATTGTAGTACTCAGACAATCTGAGCACATGCTCAACAATTGAGCTTTTCTCCCTTAGTTTGCAGGCTTAAGAAACTTGTCAGAGGTCTCATACCTCTTGACGTGGGCACTAGTCTGAAATCCCAATTTCAGTCTTTGGAACATCTCATATGTTCTGCGATGTTTCAAAAACGTCTTTGGCGCCTCAATTCTAAACCGTTAGCATTACGCACTGAACTATCACATAGTCATCAAAACGTGTATGTCAGATGTTCGCAACATCCACAGACGACGCTCGAGGTTCACACACCGAGCGGTGCATTAAGGACATAAGCCTTCTGCGCAGCAATGAGGATAATCCTCAGTTTACGGACCCAGTACGCATAATTTCTACTATCAACTTTCAACTAAAATTTCTCTAGGAACATATCTTAAACAGTAGAACCAAAACGTAAGCTATGACATAATTTGCAAAGACCTTTTGACTATGTTCATGATAATTAAGTTCATCTAATCATTTAATGAACTCCCACTTAGATAGACATCCCTCTAGTCATCTAAGTGATACATGATCCGAATCGACTAGACCGTGTCCGACTATCACGTGAGACGGACTAGTCATCAACGGTGAACATCTCCATGTTGATCGCATCTACTATACGACTCATGTTCGACCTTTCGGTCTCTCGTGTTCCGAGGCCATGTATGTACATGCTAGGCTCGTCAAGTCAACCTAAGTGTTTTGCATGTGTAAATCTGGCTTACACCCGTTGTATGCGAACGTTAGAATCTATCACACCCGATCATCACGTGGTGCTTCGAAACAACGAACTTTCGCAACGGTGCACAGTTAGGGGGAACACATCTCTTGAAATTTTAGCGAGGGGTCATCTTATTTATGCTACCGTCGTGCTAAGCAAATAAGATGTAAACATGACAAACATCACATGCAAATCATAAAGTGACATGATATGGCCAGTATCATCTTGCGCCTTTTGATCTCCATCTTCGAGGCGCGGCATGATCACCTTCGTCACCGGCATGACACCATGATCTCCATCATCGTGTCTTCATGAAGTTGTCTCGCCAACTATTACTTCTACTACTATGGCTAATGGTTAGCAATAAAGTAAAGTAATTACATGGCGCTTTCAATGACACGCAGGTCATACAATAAATTAAGACAACTCCTATGGCTCCTGCCGGTTGTCATACTCATCAATATGCAAGTCGTGATTCCTATTACAAGAACATGATCAATCTCATACATCACATATATATAATTCATCACATCATTTTGGCCATATCACATCACATAGCATACCCTGCAAAAACAAGTTAAACGTCCTCTAATTGTTGTTGCATGTTTTACGTGGCTGCTATGGGTTTCTAGCAAGAACGTTTCTTACCTACGCAAAAGCCACAACGGTGATATGCCAATTGCTATTTAACCTTCATAAGGACCCTCTTCATCGAATCCGATCCGACTAAAGTGGCAGAGACAGACACCCGCTAGCCACCTTATGCATCAAGTGCATGTCAGTCGGTGGAACCTGTCTCACGTAAGTGTACGTGTAAGGTCGGCCCGGGCCGCTTCATCCCACAATGCCGCCGAATCAAGATAAGACTAGTAACAGTAAGCAAATTGAACAAATCATCGCCCACAACTACTTTGTGTTCTACTCGTGCATAGAATCTACACATAACCTAGCTCATGATGCCACTGTTGGGGAACGTAGCAATAATTCAAAATTTTCCTACGTGTTACCAAGATCAATCTAGGAGATGCTAGCAACGAGAGAGAGGGAGTGCATCTTCATACCCTTGAAGATCGCTAAGCGGAAGCGTTACAAGAACGCGGTTCATGGAGTCATACTCGCGGCGATTCAAATCGCGGAAGATCCGATCTAGCGCCGAACGGACGGCGCCTCCGCGTTCAACACACGTACAGCCCGGGGATGTCTCCTCCTTCTTGATCCAGCAAGGGGAGAGGAGAAGTTGAGGGAGAACTCCAGCAGCACGACGGCATGGTGGCAATGGAGCTCGTGGTTCTCCGGCAGGGCTTCGCCAAGCACTACGGAGGAGGAGGAGGAGATGTATGAGGAGGAAGGGGCTGCGCCAAGGGAAGGGTGTGGCTGCCCTCCCACCCCCTCACTATATATAGGGGGAAGGGGAGAGGGGGCCGGCCCCTATAGATGGATCTAGAGGAGGAGGCGGCGGCCAGGGGAAACCCTAGATGGGTTTGGGCGCCCCCACCCCCTAGGAAACTTGCCCCCCAAGCCGGGAGGGGCGGCTGCCCTAGGGGTGGCGCCCCCACCTCTCCTGGTTACGTGAGAGGGGTTGGGAGGGGCGCACAGCCCCTTAGTGGGATGGTTTGCCCCTTCCCCTTGGCCCATAAGGCCCCCCAACGCTTGTTGGGGCCTCCGAAACCCCTTCCGAACATGCTGGCCATAGCCTGGTACCCCCGAAACAATTCCGGACTCCAATACCCTTCGTCCAATGTACCGATCTTCACCTCCGGACCATTCCGAAGCTCCTCGTCATGTCCGGGATCTCATCCAGGACTCCAAACAACCTTCGGTAACCACATACTATTTCCCATAACAACTCTAGCGTCACCGAACCTTAAGTGTGTAGACCCTACGGGTTCGGGAACCATGCAGACATGACCGAGACATTCTCCGGCCAATAACCAACAGCGGGATCTGGATACCCATGTTGGCTCCCACATGTTCCACGATGATCTCATCGGATGAACCACGATGTCGGGGATTCAATCAATCCCGTATACAATTCCCTTTGTCTATCGGTATGTTACTTGCCCGAGATTCGATCGTCGGTATCCCAATACCTCGTTCAATCTCGTTACCGGCAAGTCTCTTTACTCGTTCCGTAACGCATGATCCCGTGGCTAACTCATTAGTCACATTGAGCTCATTATGATGATGCATTACCGAGTGGGCCCAGAGATACCTCTCCGCCATACGGAGTGACAAATCCCAGTCTCGATTCGTGCCAACCCAACAGACACTTTCGGAGATACCTGTAGTGCACCTTTATAGCCACCCAGTTACGTTTTGACGTTTGGTACACCCAAAGCATTCCTACGGTATCCGGGAGTTGCACAATCTCATGGTCTAAGGAAACGATACTTGACATTAGAAAAGCTCTTAGCAAACGAACTACACGATCTTGTGCTATGCTTAGGATTGGGTCTTGTCCATCGCATCATTCTCCTAATGATGTGATCCCGTTATCAATGACATGCAATGTCCATGGTCAGGAAACCATAACCATCTATTGATCAACGAGCTAGTCAACTAGAGGCTTACTAGGGACATGTTGTGGTCTATGTATTCACACATGTATTACGGTTTCCAGTTAATACAATTATAGCATGAACAATAGACAATTATCATGAACAAGGAAATACAATAATAACCATTTTATTATTGCCTCTAGGGCATATTTCCAACACTAGTCACCCACAAGTACCAATCTATAGTTCTGGTACAAAGATTGAACACAAGAGATGAACTAGGGTTTGAGAGGAGATGGTGCTGTTGAAGATGTTGATGGAGATTGCCCTCCCCAAGATGGGAGAGTTGTTGGTGATGATGATGACGATGATTTCCCCCTTCGAGAGGGAAGTTCCCCTGCGGAATCGCTCCGCCGGAGGGCAAAAGTGCTCCTGCCCAAGTTCCGCCTCGAGACGGCGGCGCTCCGTCCCGAAAGTCCTCTCCTTATTTTTTCTAGGTCAAAATAACTTATATACCAGAAGATGGGCACCGGAGGTGGGCTGGGCTAAGCACAACCCACCAGGGCGCGCCTGGGGGGGGGGGGCAGGCGCGCCCTGGTGTCTTGTGCTCACCGAGTGCCCCCCCGGGTGGTTATTTGCTCCAATATTTCTTATTTATTCCATCAAAAATCCTCGTGAAGTTTCAGCTCATTTGGAGTTGTGCAGAATAGGTAGCCTGACGTAGCTTTTTCAGGTCCAGATTTCCAGCTGTCAGAATTCTCCCTCTTTGTGTGTACCTTGCATATTATGAGAGAAAAAGCATTAGAATTACTCCAAAATGCATTATTATGGATAAAAACATCATAAATAATAGTAGGTAAACATGATGCAAAATGGACGTATCACGGACCAGCCCCCTTGTGGGCCGGTCTGTCCCATCCTTTGGCCCATAAGGCCCATATCTTGCCGGGGGGGGGGTGCTCGGAACCCCTTCCGGTGACCCGATTCCTTCCCGGTACGTCCCGAAACACTTCCGGTGTCCAAATACCATCGTACTATATATCAATCTTTACCTCTCGACCATTTCGAGACTCCTCATCATGTCCATGATCTAATTCGGGACTCCAAACTTCGGTCACCAAAACATATAACACTATATCGTCAATGAACGTTAAGCGTGGGACCCTACGGGTTCGAGAACTATGTAGACATGACCGAGACACCTCTCCGATCAATAACCAATAGCGGAACCTGGATGCCCATATTGGCTCCTACATTTTCTACGAAGATCTTTATCGGTTGAACGGTTATGAGAACCTACGTAATTCCCTTTGTCCATCGGTATGTTACTTGCCCGAGATTCGATCGTCGGTATCTTCGTACCTAGTTCATTCTCTTTACCGGCAAGTCTCTTTACTCGCTACGTAAGACATCACCTCGTGACTAAACTCCTTAGTCATTTTCTTGCAAGCTTATGATGTGTATTACCGAGAGGGCCCAGAGATACCTCTCCGATACTCGGAGTGACAAATCCTAATCTCAATCTATGCCAACTCAACAAACACCTTCGGAGATACCTGTAGAGCATCTTTATGATCACCCATTTATGTTGTGACATTTGATAGCACACAAGGTATTCCTCCGATATCCGGGAGTTGCATAATCTCATAGTCGAAGGAATATGTATTTGACATGAATAAAGCAATAGCAATAAACTGAACGATCAATATGCTATGCTAACGGATGGGTCTTTTCCATCACATCATTCTCCTAATGATGTGATCCCGTTATCAAATGACGACACATGTCTATGGTTAGGGTACCTTAACCATCTTTGATCAACAAGTTAGTCTAGTAGAGGCTTACTAGGGACATGGTATTTGTTTATGTATTCACACATGTATTTAAGTTTCCGATCAATACAATTCTAGCATGAATAATAAACCTTTATCATGATAAGGAAATATAATATAAAATAACGACTTTATTATTGCCTCTAGGGCATATTTCCTTCAGTCTGCGGGCCTTAGCTCAAGAGGAATACGGTGAGGACTATGTGTCCTCTGAGTTGCGACTCAACCGCCTCAACCAGACGTATAGTTGATGAAGCAACTGGAACTAGTCTACCAAATTTCCAAATTCCATTGTCTTCATAGAGCCAACCTAGTTTCAAATTCCCCAACCCTCTCTTACTTTATTCCGCTGCTGACGAATTTGTGACATGTGCTCTGACAAATTTGAACTGAAGAATTTCATATCGCTATCTTTCATTTCCTCAGTTCATTTTCTTCATGTGTGTATGAATGTATGATTGCATGTTCTTCACTCTTTCGTATCCCGATTACATGTACTCTGATTCTGTGATGATTTAGTTTCCATTGCGTTTCTATTTCTTCACTCTGATCTTCATCAAATTCATCAGAGTTTGATGAATTTCTAAAAATCTCCCATTCACCCTCCTTTGGGAGTAAACCTGCTCTTTCACATATATCGCACACACCTTGATCTGGTTGACCGTTTTTGTTGTTCTTGATGCGTATGAATCAACTGTATGTCACGTATCGCACACGCAATTCTAATCTGAATCATGCTTGATGTCTCCGCCATCGCACACAGTTCGTATTATTGGTGATGATTTTATTATGGTACCGTTTGCGATTCATGCATCACACACAGTTTGGTCGAAGGGTCTATGATTCATGTGTCGCGTTAGCAGCATCCTGCAGTAGTGAGATCCACAATAAGATGAATGATTAAACAAGTCTCAATCTCAAGATGAATACAACCAGAGGTATACACCTTAATATTACAACTTGGAACTCTTCTTCCCTATGGTGATGTCATAATGAATGGGAATGGAGACAGAAAAACGAGAAGAGATGGATCTTCGGCGATGACGGCGGCTGTGTGTCTCTCATGCTCTAGATATTGTAGAGGTGGCTCTGTCTCTATCATGATCTAGATGGTGTGGAGGCGGTTGTGTCTGTCTCATGGTATGCGTGCCTTCACAAAAGTTCTTCCTGTTGATAAGGTTGAACTAATAACATATGGTACGAGCACTTGCGCTAAGACGCCATCTTGCGCTCTTGATGCGCTGGTGCATTTTTTCCCATAGAAAAGTCGCTCCATTTGGCTTTAATTGAAGGGATCTTGATTGGTTTCCTTTAAAAAGTATATTGTTCTACAAAACAAAGGCAAAACAAGTGTTCTTTTTTCTCGAAGGGTTAACGTTAGAAAGACGTGAGAAATATCGAAACCCCGATGAAAACCATATCAACCCCCTCTACTAAAAGTGAAAAAATATCAAGCCATCAGCAATCCCCTCACTCGGATGGTTGGCGGTGTCGGAACCTGGATTGGTGGCTCCGATGGTTGAGCCTCCAGTGTTGCAGTACAAGGTATTGATACATCTAAAAGTAGTCATAGATTTTAGGGACATGGAGAAGCCATGGTTCTTGGATGCTGATACGTATCGAGTGTATCTATAAATTATGTACATGCTACATTGATATGAACTACATACACTTTGGGCATACTGTTTTTTATCAGTTTTGACTAGTCTAACATATTATCCAGTGTCTAGTGCAAGAAGTCCAAGAAAAAATCAAACAAAAATAGGTTTGATGTTTCGTGCCGGAAGAGGACCAGGAGGCCAAGACCCAGCACCTAATGGGCCCCATAGGGCCTAGGCGCTCCTAGGAGGGGCGCCTAGGGGGTAATAAATGTACATATATGTCAGGCAAGCAACCTACATTGTGACAAAATGGTTTGTGTTATAATTTTTGCCTACTTTTTATGACCAATTTATTGGTTAACAAAATTGAACAGACCATGCAACTAAATTGTTTGGATTGTTTCTTTTGCAAACAAAGCTGGAGCATTGCTATTCCAGTGGTGCCCGCCAAATCTCGGATAACCAAAGTATGATCGAAGATCGTGAGGTCACAGTTTAAAATGCAAACATGATTTGTTTGAGTCGCAAAGAGAAACCTAGGATATAGATCTAATTCTCGTAGATCATCGCATTAAAATCAAGTTACGTGTACACAATATTTGACGACCTAGCAGAGTACTAAAAAAATAAACAACCAATGGATTTTATGAAGGTATCCTCTATAACATTAAGCTCCCTAGATTTAAATAGCCCATATTCAATTGAGGTCTCCAATTAGAATTGGATCACCGATTTTGACCAGGTCAATTGTTTTGCAAAGCTCTCTTATTCAATTATTTTATACTATAGATCATGCTTTCTAATTTTTAAGGCCTCACAATTAATCGAGGTATTCAATTTAGAATTGTGTCATCCGATTTTAACCGGCTCAATAACTTCTCAAGCTCTCCCGTTCAATTCTTTTAATATACTATGTTTTCCTAATTTTGAAGCTCTTTTATTCAATTGAGGTATTCAATTTTGGATTTGGTTTACGATTTTGACCGGGCCAACAATTTTTCAAATCAATCACCAGCAACCGGCCTATAAAAACATATCAATCCCACACACCCTTCCACCACCTAGAGAAACCATGGGTCACCATGTGGTATTGTAGCATCAATATAGTATATGCAACCACTGACACAGAAATTTCTCCACATAAATATAGACTGGTTAGCGAATAAAACAGAATCACACAACGAAAGGCCCACCAAATCAACCCATTATAAATAAAAATAAACACACTCTATCATCTCCGCCATTCGCCAAACTAAATATTCCATCAGTTCCAAAAATATAAGGGGTATTAGTTTTTTAGAAAGTCAAATTTCTTTAACTTTAACCAAGTTCAGAGAAAAAAAATATCGACATCCACAATAATAAACAAAGTATGCAAATTCATTTCATGATGAATCTAAAATACCAATATGGTGTTATGGATTTTGATATATTTCTCTACAAATTTGATCAAACTTAAAAGATTTGCCTTTTCAAAAAGCAATACACCTTATATTTTAAAATAGAGTGAACATTAACAACAACAACAACAACAACAACAACAACAACAACAACAACAACAACAACAACAACAACAACAACAACCCTTCTAGTAATTACCAATCTTAAGGTAAAAAATGAACGACAGTTCCTTAGAAGGAAAAATGGTGGGAAAATTGCAACACAAAATAACGTAGAACAAAAAGGAATTTTGTTTTCAGGTTGTGCATATTTGCACCGTGTTTAACTATCATTAAATTTTCTGGATACTATATATGTCATACTCTGGTATAGTGAAGATAATATTCGACGATAATTAATGCTTGGATTTGGTATCTCTCCGTTGTTGGATCGTCGAAAACAAATAGCCACTATTTAACATTAATTTAAACACTATGTACTGGTAATGATTAGAAGGAGATCAGTATCTTTCAATCCGTTAAACAACACTGCCTTCGAAGCCTAATCTATATATCAATATAAAAAGATAAAAATGGGCAGATCCAGTTAATCTTGGGCATCATTACTGTAAATTTTTTTAATCTTGATCATCAAACCATGTCAAATCAACGACCTAGATTGCTCGAATGACGAGGCTCAACATGTTTAGCGTGCAATTAATATCATATCAAGTCTCAAAACGTATACTAATCACATAACAAACGCATACTAATGGAAATCGTACTTAATTTTCTTTCTAATATCAACCTGCATTGCCACATTTACTAGTAGAGACGAAGAAAGACCCCCGGGTTTGCTGTTTGCGCAGCTTCAAGACCCTGCAAAAAATTCCAAGTACTTGCGATTCCTCGTCCAGGAGGCTTGGATCATAGTATCTTGCAAGCTCGGCAACCAAGCGTATACACATCAAAATGGACTAGCTCTTGCCATAGCCTAGAGTAATAGAGAAGGAGCTCCACGCCAAGGACACCTATGTTCATGGCCCAAAGCCCCAAAGGCCAGCACAACAAACAGTACACGCGGATAGGATCCGGATGCGCCCAGCAGCGAAGGGAAGGGGGGATACTGGTTCATCAGTCTGCTTCGTTGTTCAACTGTTCATCCCCTGCCAAAATTCAATAATACGTACGTCAAGATAATGGTCGGAGCCCACCTGTGGTTTCCCATGATTTTGGTTTCTCAGGAACCACGCACCCGTTGATGGGCTCATCGAGCAGCCGCTGTCCGCCACACTGTTTAGGCTCTGTTTGGTACACCCTGTACGTACGGCACCGTGGGCGTACCATATCGATAAAACAGTTCGGGACAAACAAGATCGATTGAAATTTTGCTCGCAGTTTCTTGGGAAAATGCCGCGCGTCGGTGCCAAATGCCTGCTGGAGCGCGCAGTCGTTCAGACCATATCGTTCTTCGTTCTACAGTCACCGGTGACTTGGAAATATCATTGAAAACACTATAGATAAAGGTTTGAAGCTTGGTGGTATCTTTCTGTGAGCTGAGATGCTAGCTCACCTGTCGCATGCATGGCATCGCATCGCATCGACGGGCGCGACCTGATTCAGCACGCACGCAGCCGTTTCGACGTCGGGCATAATCTTGTCCCTCTGGATGTGGAACGGCGGGCAGCGCAGCATTTGATGCGGCCCGCCCGGTCTGATCCGAACCGCATAAAGCCGACGTGACAGTGAAATCTTAGCCATCAATTTGACGCGACGTGCAAATCTTAGCCGGCCGTCGCGCCTTTGCGAGGGCAAATTTGACAATTTTAACCTCGAAACGAAATAAATTCACAGAATGAACTAGGTTCGAAACTATTTCACACCCCTAACCCTTTTGTGTAGCGTCCGCCACGCCGGCGCCACACCCTACGGTGCAGCGCCTAGCTCCGCGGCGGTGCACCTCTGTCCACCGTGGCAGCCCACGGGCCCGCACCCAGCCGTGCAACGCCTCCGAGCTAGGCGCTGCATCTGTAATGTGCAGCGCCTAGCCGCTAGGCGTTGCACGTGTAATGTGCAGCGCCGAGCGGCTAGGCGCTGCACTGTGACTTATCCAGCCACTTGGCTGGGGCCCCCTCCCCCACCCCCCCCCCCCCACCACACACTCTCTCACTCTCTCCCCGAGCTTTGCCCCCTCTCCCATTCTCCCCCCCCCCCCCCCCTCAAATCTTCTTCCAAATCTTGCAAATTTGAAGAATTTGTCCGTGGATTTCGAAGTCAAACCCTCCCTCAAGGTAATAATCTCCGATCCCCTTGTTTTGATCGAAGTAAAGTTCTCCCATTGCTCATTTGTTGGTAGTTTGGGGAAACCCTAGTTTAGTTTGGATCTAGAGATTTGCATGGAGATGTGAGATGTTTGTTTGCCAATTTCTATGATTAGGCTTTGTTAGTATGCTAGGGTTATTCTTATGGGTGTTCTTATGTTGGTGCTAGGGTTAGGTTTAGGGCTAGGGTTATGGTTAGGGTTAGGTTTAGGGTTAGGGTTATGGTTAGGGTTAGGGTTGTTGTTTCATATATATATTAGGGTTTGTATTCGGTGTTAATCCATGGATTAGTACTCATGGAAGCAATGTTACCTTGTGTTCATTGCTTATAGGGATGGGAAGAACATGTGTGTTTGTTCATCATGGGGACAAAGACGCCTTTTTGAAAGGCAATAAAGAACCGGACCCGGATGAGCTTGACATTGTGTTTGATAGTAGTCCTAGCTATGCGGAGCTCTTGCAACAAGTTAGGAAAGATTTGAATTGGATGGACCCTAGTGATATCATTGAGTTGGAGGGAAGGCATAATGTTGGTTTTGGAATGCACATCCGTTGGAAGACAATGCGTGTAAACTCGGAGCAACGTTGGGTTGCATACAAGGAGACGGTGGCCGAATCACTAGACAAGGCTCTTGAGTTATTTGCAACGAAGAAGGTTGAGTCAAGTTTGCATTTGGACTTGAACCGGAACCCCTCCCTTTGGTTGCTAGTAGCCCCCCACCCTTGAAGCAAGATGAAATTGTTGAACCTCTTTTGACCCAAGAAGTGAGGCCAACATTGAGCCCGTGTAGAAACAACCAAGATGAATCTTTGCAAGAGGACAACGATGAGTATGCGGACGATGACAATGAAGTTGATCTCCATGACAACAATGTGGGTGATCTCGACAAATATCATTTGCAAGAGACAATGGACCATTCCATCCCTTTTTCCCGTGCATATGCATCGGACTCGGATGACGATGGTCCCGATGAACAAGTTGATGCGGAGGGGTTCACGATGAAGGAGGCCGAAGCTTTCGAGAAGGTATTTGGTCGGGATCATCGGACTACATTGTTCAAGGATGTTAGTCTCGCGGATGAAGCCATGGTAGATGGTGGCCAATGTGTAGCTCTTGGGGTTAGGCCAAGCTCTCACCGTGATTTGGTAGACGACAAGAACCGGATTGCTAAAGGTTCTAAGTTCGACAGCTTGTTGGATTTGAAGATGTGGCTCAACAACTACTCGGTTACGCATTATCGTCCACACAAGGTGGTGCACTCGGACGTCAATGTGCGCTACACGGTTGCATGTGCATGTGAAGATGAAAAGGAGGTCCAACTTGGACTTAGAAGAGGCCGTGGTGGTGGTAGAGGTCGTGGAAAGGAGGTCCAACAAGGAGTGGCAAGACGCCGTGGCGGTTGTCCGTGGATTGTGCGTGCAAGACCATGGAAAGGAGGTCCTACTTGGCATGTAGTGAGTTGTGTGCCAACTCACATGTGCCAAGGCAAAAGGGTGGATGGCAAGATTGTGTCCCAAGACCACAAACAACTCACGTCCGAGTTCATTGCTTACAGGCTCTCGAACTCAATATCCACACTTCCAACAATGAGCGTCCAACATGTCATTGACCTTGTGAAAGCCATCTTTCATTACCAGGTGAAATACGGCAAGGCATGGAAGGCAAAGCAAGCCGCATTTAAGATGTTGTATGATACATGGGAGGAAGCATACAACCGAATCCCTAGGTTGTTGTTAGCCATGGCCGCGACAAACCCGGGCATGGTTCATGTGGTCGAGCCTCATGGGCACCAAACAACGGTTCATGAAGGAAGGAAAGTCAGAGTATTTGGCCGTGCTTTTTGGGCGTTCGAGCAATGTGTGAGGGTTTTCGAACATTGTAGGCCGTGCTTTGGGCAATTGCAGCTAAAAAAGAAGAGAGGGACAAGCAGATATTCATGGAGAGGGTGGTTAAGGAGGCTCACCTCATAAGAAAAAGGGAGGATGAAGAGGAAGAAGAGAGGAAGAAGAAGAAGGGAAAGGGGCCTTCCTCTACGCAATAGAGCTATGTCTCCTCTTCGATTTGCTTGTGAACTACTATGTCTCCTCTTCGATTTGGTTGTGAACTAATATGTGCCGTGAACTACTATGTCTCCTCCTCGATTTGGTTGTAAGAACTACTATGTGCGGTGAACTACTATGTGTCCTCCTTGATTTGGTTGTACGAACTACCATGTGTCGTGAAGTAGTATGTGTTATGAACTACTATGTGTCGTGAAGTACTTGAAAGCTGCAATCTACCATGTGGCGCCTAGCTGCTGTTGCTCTCTGGATAGCTAAAAAATTCACTAAGTCCAAGTCCAAGTGCCTCAAACTGTAAAGTACCTTCTGTTCTGGCTGCATAGCTACAGACCAGTGCAGCGCCTAGCTAGGAGGCGCCACACTGTACAGTGCAGCGCCTGCGGGATAGGCGCTGCACTCTATAGTGTGGCGCCTCCTAGCTAGGCGCTGCACAAACACTTAGCAAAATTTTTGCCTGAAACTGGAGGCATACCTTCTGTTGGTTGCTGGATACCTACAGACATGTGCAGCGCCTAGCACGGAGGCGCCACACTCTATCGTGCAGCGCCTGAGCGCTAGACGTTGCACTATACAGTGCGGCGCCTCCAAGCTAGGCGCTGCACATGTCTGTAGCTATCCAGAAAAGCAACAGAAATTTGGCTAGTTACAGACATATGCAGCGCCTAGCCCGGAGGCGCCACACTCCTCAGCATACGCCGGCTGGCATACCTCCACGCGGGTACTTGCAAGAAACCATGCGAGATAGTTGTTGAACGCGATCGGGCCGTGCTCACGAAGCTGGGCTCGTTTTCCAGCCCTTGCTTGCTCCACACTAAGAGCGAACTGCACGACATACTTCCTGTGATGGCTGGCCCAATCCTTGATCTTCCGCTGCTTTTTCCTATCCAACCTGCAAGTTAGAAACAAGATATTAGCATCATCGAAACCGTCGAGAAGCTGCTAAGTGCTCAAGGTTAATTATATCTTACGCGTGTAGCAACTTGTCCGTGTCCTCCCACTCCGGCGGGTGTGGCTGGAACAAACCAAACTGGCGGAACACCCGATGTGGCAGGTGAAGCTCAACCGCCCAGTTGCATATCAGTGGGCACCGCATATGCCAGAGATCCCTATCCCTAATGCACATCGGATTAAGCCTGAACTCTATAGGGTTACCAAAACTCTCTCCTTTTCCATACGGCTCCCATTCCACCTGCAAAATGGGATTGAATGCAAAATTGATATCGAGTGAAGATACAAGCATGATAATCACTTATGCAAGGTCGGTTCACCTGCTCAGGCGTGATCGCGTCCAGCTCGCTCTTGTACAACTTGTACATTACAGAGGGATCATCCGTCGTCTCATTTAACACATCCCACTTGTAAGCCCAAGTGGGGAGCCGTAGTGGGTCGTCTTTATCGTCCCAATCCTCGTACTTCACGGTCTTAGGTCGTCCAACCGGCAGACGCTCCCAGCTCCATATGAAAAGTGCGAGCAGACAACCACCAATACCTCCAGTGTGCCTACAACTGGCATCGTCCAACTGCACATAAAAAAGAACATGGTCAAATTTGCCGCAAGAGCGCATTGATAATGTATCAATGAAGTGAAAAGGAAACAACTTCATACCTGTCGATACAAGTAAGCTAGTGTCGCCGAACCCCAACTCCATTTGCTATCAAAGACGGTCAACGCCTTCAGCCACATCCATAGAGCATTCTTGCCTGTGCCATCAGCAAACATTGTCCTCGATACCACGTACCACATGTAGACACGAGCATAAGTCTTCACCATGTCCTCATTAGCATCATCGGGGTAATGAGCGAAGTGCGATGATATCCACGTGAAAGTAGCGCCCGCTGCGACTCTTTCCTTCTTCTTATCTTCCCTTTCTGGCTCCCGAGGCTCCGGAGGAACCATACCGATAAGGGCTTGCATCTGCGTGCGCCATCCTTCAGAATCGGTGTTCATACATAAAGGATTGCCATCGATAGGAAGACCCGTGATCATAGCGATATCCTGCAGCGTCACGGTCATCTCCCCGGTCCGAAGATGGAAAGTGTGTGTCTCCGGCCTCCAATGATCAATAAGCGCGGTGAGTGCTGCAGCATTGTTGGGTGGCGTCGACCGGCGGACCAACTCAATGAAAGGGAGAAGTCCTGCCTCCCTAACATAAGGTGTGTACCGCTCATCATAGCTCATCCCTCCAAGGCTGATCCCGTGAGACCGAAGCTTCAGAGGTGCAAGCTCCTACAAACAAACAAATCATAACATTACATATGGGGCATTTGTGTTTGAACAAACATACGAAATTCATAACACCGGCCACTTTCAGTATTACCCGCTGCTGCACCGACATAGCGTATGACCGGTGTTGATGGTCCCAGTGATCATCGAGAAGCCAAACCATCCTAACAATTTCAACAAAGCATTCTTGTCAACACGATTATCTTTTCAATTCAAAAAAACTAAAGTAGGCCTACTACATGCAAGATCCAAAGCATATGGTGCTTCCCCCTACTTGGGCCTACTTCATACAAATAACATGTCAATCTATGTATCCAAACTATAACATGTCAATCTACTTCTCCATACAAATAACATGTCAATCTACTTCTCCATACAAAAAACATGTCAATCTATGTATCCAAACTATATAAATAACATGTCAACCTATCTATCCAAACCACATTCTAATCTAACAAGGGTTCCCCAAATCTAATATATGCAAGATTCAAACAAAAGTTGCCCAAATCTAATACATGCAAGATTCAAACAAGGGTTCCCCAATTCTTCAAAATATAATATTTTCTATGGATAGAACGAAGGGGATCGGAGGAGAGTACCTTCCACGATGGATTGGTGAACAAATGCACGGACCAAATCGTCGGATCGGAAGGATTTGGGAGAGGGGATTGAGAGGGGGAGTGCAGATGGCCGCCGCCCTTTTTTCTGTAACTGCCAATGGGGAGGGTGGGGGAGGAGAGGGCTGGCGCGTTTGCATATAAGTCACAGTGCAGCGCCTAGCCGCTAGGCGCTGCACATTACACGTGCAACGCCTAGCCGCAGGCGCTGCACTGTACAGGTGCAGCGCCTAGCTCGGAGGCGTTGCACTGCTGGGTGCGGGCCCGTGGGCTGCCACGGTGGACAGTGGTGCAACGCCCCGAAGCTAGGCGCTGCACCGTAGGGTGTGGCGCCGGCGTGGCGGGCGCTACACAAAAGGGTCAGGGGTGTGAAATAGTTTCGCAACCAGTTCATTCTGTGATTTGCTTTCGATTATAGATCAAAATTGTCAAATTTGCCCTTTGCGAGGTGTGAGTCACACCGGCTGGCACTGGCGCAGCGGCAATTCTAGGAATACTTGTTGCAGTTGGCTACGTATACACGAGCTTTCTTTGGAATCTCGGCGTGCTGCTGCCTTGGGCAATCTCTCTGCTTGTCGTCGACCTCGACCTGGCGCTGTCAGAATACAAGTGAGAACGAGGGAATGAGGTGATAAAGCACAACGGCAAGTTGGAGATAGTGTGGCTTTGTCAACATGTGATGCAAGTGTGAACTCTTTTCCTGATCGGACGACTCGGACTCGCAGTGGCTATCTATCTATAGATTGCTTCGTGGTTGAGGTGAGGTGATTCCTTGGAATCTTGAGATTAGCACCGTCCTTTGGTTGTAGGCCAATGTCGTCGTGCATAGTGGGAAATGCCGAAATGATGGTATGACTATACAGGAACAGCAAGACGGCAGACGAAACCGTGCGCCGATTCAAATGAGGGTAAAAGAAGTGCATTTGCTATCAACATGCATCCCCCGGGGTAGAAAATAATCGATCAGTGACACCGGGAGAGATCGGCCGGAAGGACAGTTTGTCTGTTACTGTATTTCAACAGCAACCACATTAGTTAATGATGCCTGTCCCTTGGAACACACTCAGTGCACACTGACACCCAAGCCGTGCGTGTACGCTCGTGATCATAGGATGTTAGTCCTCCTGGTAATGTGAGTCACACGCCACCCAGCTTCTGCCGCCTTCTCGAGCACAATCTGACCGCTTCCGGCAGTAAAAAATACTGCACTGACAGAGCAGCAGCAGCCATTCGCAGGCATGCATCTTCCCCAACAGTTACACGCGCAAGTACCGAGCAGCTAGCTGCAGCAGACAGACGTCTCGCGAGTTCGCGGGGCAGTGCTTACTGCTGGATTAGGGAGGCTAATTACTTGCAGTAAATAAAAGGGGTTAGTGGTAGAAGTGGGGTGGCTGGTGCAGTCGTGCGGGCAAGTAATGTCAACACGAGCGGGCGCGCGGCGCACGTGAGGGCATCTGAAGCCCGCGCGTACCGGTGAGGAGGTTTGGTGGTGGCTTGTGAATCGGAGTCACGTCCGTCTCCACGCGTGATCACACGTACCGGTACGTTTCCTTTTTACTTGCCTCAAACGTGAACCTCCATGAAGGCTGGCTGTGCTGTGCACCGGCGCCTGTATTATACAGCCCTTTAATTGGCACGGTGCTACCTTCGACGAATGTAAAGTACTCCTTCCGCAAATACTTGTCCTAAAAATGGCTATATCTATACCCCACGTAGTTTGCTCGTGCAGTATGGGGCCATAGTTCAAATAGTTAAAAATCTATTAAACACTTTTTTTAGTGTAAGTTTGCTCGTGCACTATGGGCCATAGTTCAAGTAGTTTCAAATCTATCCCCCCATGTAGTGCATGTAACATATTCGGCAATTGGTTGCGGGGTATCGATAAATAATTTTCTGCACATATTCTTGTGGGTGCGGTTGCCTTATGCTGCACATTGGGGCTTACCAGAAATGATGTGGTTTTTAATAATAAATGTGGTTCTTCTCCTGTGCAGGTTATTCATGCATGTACGTGATGGCTCTGTACTTGGTCTATCCTGCAGAAGTCAGAGGACATAGACCTTTTTATGATGGCGTCTACACGGCTGGAGCGTACGGCCAGGGAGGTTTTCTCCCTCCATGGATGGCGGTGTAATCTCCGTACAGGATCTGCACCACCCTAGGCTGGATTGATTTATTTTTGCTGCAAAACTATATTTATTTGATCGTTTGAACTTGTTGGTTGTGTGCATCATGTTTTGCAGAAGACGGGCATTCTTTAGATGCGGTTGTATCACCTTGGTAAATCAATTCAATGAAATGTCCGTTATCGAAAAAATATGAAATGTGCAGATGCCGAAAATGCCCATGTACATCAAATTTTCAGAAAGGAGAACTGAAGAGGCTGAGAAGGCAAAAGGCGGTGCAAAAGCTATTTCTCGCTTATTGCGAGATATACACCACACACGCCTCTAGCGTACCTACCCCTGGTTTTCTTCGTATTTGTTAGGGGTGGTCTTTGTTGTCTGCCGTTTTCTTGGACCGCTTCCTTTTGACGGTTTTTTTGGTTTTCCTTTTTACCTTTTCGCTTTTTGTTCTTTTTTTTTGGCAACATAACACATTTTTTTCTTAAAACTTGTAAACCCTTTGTAACATTTAAAAAATACATGAATATTACTTCAAAAATATACAAGAACTTTTTAAGTTTACATGAACTATCTCTAATATGTGATCACCTTTTGCACATTGTATGAACTCTTTTAAAAAGTGCGAACAATTTTTTAAAAATAGTGCACTTTCTTAAATTTGTGTGAAAATTTATAAACATGTGAGATTTTTTTTCTTTGAATGCAAAAAAACTTTTTGAAAACTATAGAATGTGTGAATCCTTTTTTAATATACATGAACAGAATATAGAAATGCACAAAAAAGTTCTAACCTTCCATGAACATTTCTAAAAATTCATCAACACTTGTTAAAATTCCATGGAATACGGCATACTTTAAAATTCCGTGAAACTTTTAAAATTATGGACATCTTTTTTATAGCGTGATTTTCTAACTAAAAGGTAGTTTTCTAAAAGTTTGAAAATATTATTGTAAGATAACATGATAGATATCGCCATACTTTACTCAAAATGCACTACTATTTACAAACGAACAAATAAGAAAAGAAATGTGAAAAAAGAAATAGCACGACCTTTTGGGCCCATCAATGTGATATGGGCGCATGGCCGACCTTGTGCTATACCTTGCAATATGCGAGGTATTGACGCATCCAAAAAGCAGATCATCAACGTTCTTGATTGGATAGGAGCATACGTCGTGTGCTTTAACTCCTTGTGGAATTATCTTGGGAATATCTTTAGGCATAGTTGTCCAACTTGTTGGGCTTTGTTCGGCTGGTGCTCGGAATAAGACAAGCTAATTGTCAAATGATATATCTCGCTTACTATCTTCGTCTCGCTTCTAGCGATCCCAATTTTAGCACCTTCTACGCGTTTCTGTGTTTTATTATTGGCTTTCTTAAGAATTTTCCTTGTTTTCTTTCTCTATAAGTTTTCATTTAGTTTTTATTATTAGTTTTTGTTCTTTTTCTTTTTTATTTTTAATTTTAAGATAATTTGTCGATTATAAATCCATGGTAAACATTTTTTTTTCGTATTCAAGTAGAACATTTTTCAGATACGCATTAAATATTTTTCAAATACATGTTTAACATTTTCCAAATACATGTAGAACATTCACAAAATGCACATTGAACATTTTTAATAAACAACAAATATTTTAAGCACATGATTGAACATTACTAAAAAATGTCATGAACATTTTTACACACCAAGTGTTTTTAAGATTTGATGTGCTATTTTTATAGAATGACATGAGTCATATTTTTTAATATATGTAAAAAAATCTGAATACACGTCCAATGTTTTTTGTATACAAGTTGAACATCTTTCAGATACAAGTTGAACATTTATAAAAATACATAATGAACATTTATCAAATGTGCATCACACAATTTTTAGATACACAATGACCATTTTTAAGCAAACGTTGAACATTTTCCAAAACAATTATGAATATTATTTTAAATTGTGCGAACATGCTTTAGTGCTCTGAAAATTTTCTAAACGTCTTGAACAATTTTTTATACATTATGAACTTTATTACGACTTTCCAAGATTTTTCAAAAATATAATGAACAGTAAAATGTGTGACAAATTTTCGAAATGTCACAATCATTTTTCGAGTTGTACAATCATTTTCCTAAAACTGTGAGAACCCAATTTGAACACTCCCCGAATACTTTAATAGGCAGTTAACCTTTTCCGAAAACTAAATATAGTAAATTTTCCAAATATATATCTTTTTTTGATGCACTTTGGGAATATAATAGAAATAAGGAAAAATAAATAAAAACACTTAAATATCCCTACTGGGCTGACCCAGTCTAGGTTGTCGTTGAGGCGACCGTATGTACCATCTCGCAACAGGCGAGACAAAGACGTGCCTAGCTAATCGAGCTAAACGTAATCCTATTTAGCGATTGACGCGACAATTATGGTGCTAACCGTAGAAAGCGGTCACGCATGGGAGCTGTAGTTCGGCGACTTAAGCGCAAGTAAAGGCAAATCACACAAACAAATAACGCAAAAAAATGGCTCCTCCAGGAATCAAACTCGCAACGCCATGTCCTTGTTCGAGCTTAGCTAACCACTACAGCCATTGGACATTTGTCACTGACAATAGCGCTAATAGTATAAGGACAGTGTGGCTGCGCTATTTATTTATCACTTACATTTTTTATGTATTTACAAAAAAATCATCTTTTTTTATGAGAAGTTCTGAACTAAAAAAGAGGTTCATCGATCTTGAGAAAAACATCATCATTTTCGAACAAAAATTCACAAACCCAAAAAAGTTCATCGATTTGGAAAATTTTTATGCAAAAGTGAAAAAAGTTCATCCATTTTGAAAAAAAGTTTATCAACTTTGAAAAAAATTCATCGAGTTTAAAACAAGTTCATTATTTTTGAAAAAAGTTCACAAATTTGAAGAAAGTTCATCCATTTTGAAAAAAGTTCATCGAATTTGAAAAAGTTTACCAAATGTTTTTCATCAAATTTGAGAAAAGTTCACAAATTTGAAATTCTTTTGTTGAACTTTGAAAAAAGTTTACCAATATTAAATATAGTTCATGTACTTGAAAAAAGAGATCACTGAATTTGAAAAATAGTTTATCCAAATTGATAAAAAGTTCCTCGAAGTTGAAAAAAAGTTCATCAATTTAGAAAAAAATGTACGAATTTGAAATAAGTTTATCGAGCAAGGAAGAAAAAAATGGAAAATAGAAAGAAAGGAAAGCAAAAAACAGAATAAAAGAAAGAAAAGATAATATGGTAGTAAGCATATCATGTTAGCATGGCAGAGTGGTTACTGCAGTGTGCTTTGCCAATGGTTCCTCTGTCCCGGTCTTGCACCACTCTCATATCCATCAATCAATTTCATAGATAGTTACTATGGTTGTTTCTTCCTCTATTCACTAAAGCAAATGGAGCCTTTCCCTCCTCGAGTCAGCAAGCCAACTCGAGCGTTTTACCCTCGTGTCACTAGCGCAACACGAGCCATTCAAAAAAAAGTCTTGGAACTGAAGAGAAATCCATCTCTATATAAACTCTGTATGTTCTTGATATTGACTGAGTTACGAGAATGAAGAAGCGTAGCACACCTTTTCTCTCAATTCAAGTTTCCATTCAATAAGTGCACATTAAGTATTTCGTATAGAAGAAAAGGAACCACTTCTATTCCCTTAAGTATATGAAAAATAGCTTTTTGGTCCCTTTCGTCCAGAGGTTAGGACATCGTCTTCTCATGTCGAAGACACGGGTTCGATTCCCGTAAGGGATAGGTACTTATTCCTGGCCGGCAGTATCAAGAACCCGAATAGTCAGTAGGAAACTCCAATCTACAAGCTGAACAACAAGTTTAGAAGGCACGTTCTTGAAAGAGCAGGCTGACTATGAGACTCATATAAGGCTCACAATCGAGTGCATTGTTGACTCGGGGGCGGTTCCATAGGCGGCTACTCTAAGACGGATCAAGTTGGGCTATATATTATGGCAAGTTGACCCTACTTTCCAATTTCGTAGATAGAACAGTTCTAGTAGAAGGTTACCCGGGCCTTCCTAAGAGTACTAGGTTAAAGGGGAGACCTCTAAAGCCCAGAAAAAACTATCCTATCCCTTTAGGAATCCAAAAGCGCCGTATATGTGGATCACTGACGGCTATACCCAATGAGCACAGTAGAAAGAGCCTAGGAAAATGCATCTTCTCACTATTTAGTCAGCAGTTGTCCATCGACTAGTCTTACTTACCGCACCACCCGGCGAAAAGGGATTTCTCAGTGATAGACCCACGAGAGCGTGTGTGCCAGTGACAAAATAAGTGGGAGACGATCTGGGAAGTGAGGGATGCCCTTCCTGGGTATCACGAGCGGTGAGGCAGGTATGGTTGGAGAAAAAGCAAGGCAACAGGGTGCTAGGTTTAAGCAAGTATTGTCCATCCGATCATTGGAATCGGCTTAGCTGAAAAAGGCCGATCTAGTTGAACTAGTAGGAAGAACACCCTTCTAAGGTGAAGGTATTCCATTTCTAAGAAGGAAGTTCTATATATTCGAACTAGAGAGAAGCTCTAAATGGAAATCGAAAAGGAACCCCTTGTCTGTCCAGGTACTCACCCCGCTGGAACTCGCAATCAAGCATAGGGTTAGCAAACTAGGAAGGCACAGAAAAGAAGGCAGTTGCAAAGGCGAGCAAGGTATTTTTGAATTTCCTCAAATTGATGAATCAATGAAGTAGTTGAATTGAAGTAAATGTGCCTACGAAAGAAGAGTTTCTGATATGGATATGCGAACAGGAAGAAAGCAAGCATATATTACTATTGCATTGGCAACGAACACCGTCAAACAAAGATAGCTGTTGAGGAGTGATGTCTACTACGCAACCTTTCTTTTTGTAGACGTTGTTGGGCCTCCAAGTGCAGAGTTTTGTAGGACAGTAGCAATTTTCCCTGAAGTGGATGACCTAAGGTTTATCAACCTGTGGGAGGCATAGGATGAAGATGGTCTCTCTCTTAAACAACCCTGCAACCAAATAACAAAGAGTCTCTTGTGTCCCCAACACACCCAATACAATGGTAAATTGTATAGGCGCACTAGTTTGGCGAAGAGATGGTGATACAAGTGTACTATGGATAGTAGATATAGGTTTTTGTAATATGAAAATATAAACACAACAAGGTAGCTAGTAACAAAAGTGAGCAAAAATGGTATTGCAATGCTTGAAAACAAGGCCTAGGGTTCATACTTTCACTAGTGCAAATTCTCTCAACAATGATAACATAATTGGATCATATAACCATCCCTCAACGTGCAACAAAGAATCACTCCAAAGTTTCTATCGGAGAACGTAGAACGAAAACGTGCATCAACCCCTATGCATAGATTACCCCAATGTCACCTCGGGAATCCGCGAGTTGAGTGCCAAAACATACATCAAGTGAACCAATAGAACATCCCATTGTCACCACAGATATCCCATTGCAAGACATACATCAAGTGTTCTCAAATCCAATACTCAATCCAACATAACGAAACCTCAAAGAGCAAGACTAAATTCATCACAAGAAGGTAGAGGGGGAGAAACACCATATGATCAAACTATAATAACAAAGCTCGCGGTACATCAAGATCATGCCAAATCAAGAACAAAAGAGAGAGAGAGAGAGAGAGAGAGAGAGAGAGAGAGAGAGAGCAAACACATAGCTACTGGTACATACCCTCAGCCTTGAGGGTGAACTACTCCCTCCTCGTCATGGAGACCGCCGGGATGATGAAGATGGCCTCCGGTGATGGTTTCCCCCTCCGGCAGGGTGCCGGAACGGGCTCCCGATTGGGTTTTCGTGGCTACAGAGGCTTGCGGCGGCGGAACTTCCGATCTAGGGTTCTTTCTGGAGGTTTCTATATTTATAAGAATTTTTCGCGTAGGAAACAAGTCAAGGAGGTGCCCGAGGGGCCCACAAGCCCTCAGGGCGCGCCCCCTGGCTTGTGGTCCCCTCGGGACTCTTCTGGTCCAGCTCCGGTGCTTCAGGGGTCTCTTTTGATCCATAAAAAGTCACCGTAAATTTTCAGCTCGTTTGGACTCCGTTTGATATTACTTTTCTGTAAAACTCAAAAACAAGGAAAAAACGGAAAACTGGCACTGGGCTCTAGGTTAATAGGTTAGTCCCAAAATAATATAAAATAGCATATTAATGCATATAAAACATCCAAAACACATAATATAATAGATGGAACAATAAAAAATTATAGATATGTTGGAGACGTATCAAGCATCCCCAAGCTTAATTCCTGCTCGTCCTCGAGTAGGTAAATGATAAAAAACAGAATTTTTGATGTAGAATGCTACCTAACATATTTATCAATGTAATCTTCTTTATTGTGGCATGAATATTCAGAACCATAAGATTCAAAACAAAAGTTTAATATTGACATAAAAACAATAATACTTCAAGCATACTAATAAAGCAATCATGTCTTCTCAAAATATCATGGCCAAAGAAAGTTATCCCTACAAAATCATATAGTATGGCTATGCTCTATCTTCATCACACAAAATATTTCATTATGCACAACCCCGATGACAAGCCAAACAATTGTTTCATGCTTTTAATGTTCTCAAGCCTTTTCAACTTGCACACAATGCATGAGCGTGAGCCATGGATATAGCACTATAAGTGGAATAGAGTATGGTGGAAGTTGTGAGGAGAAGACAAAAAGTAGAAAGTCTCACATCAAATAGGCAAATTAATGGGCTATGGAGATGCCCATCAATTGATATCGATGCAAGTGAGTAGGAATTGCCATGCAACAGATGCACTAGAGCTATAAGTGTATGAAAGCTCAAAAAAGAAATTAAGTGGGTGTGCATCCAACTTGCTTGCTCATGAAGACCTAGGGTAATTTGAGGAAGCCCATCATTGGAATATACAAGCCAAGTTCTATAATGAAAAATTCCCACTAGTATATGAAAGTGATAAAATAGGAGACTCTCTATCACGAAGAACATGGTGCTACTTTGAAGCACAAGTGTGGTAAAAGGATAGTAATAGTCCCTTCTCTCTTTTCTATCTTTTTTTTATTTTGGGCTCTTTGGCCTCTTATTTTTCTTTTTTTCTCCTTTTTTTCTTTGGGCTACTTGTGGCCTCTTTTATTTATTTTTAAAGTCTGGAGACTCATCCCAACTTGTGAGGGAATAATAGCTTCCATCATCCTTTCCTCACATGGGATAATGCTCTAATAATGATGATCATCACACTTTTTATTACTTTATAACTCAAGAATTACAACTCGATACTAGAACAAATATATGACTCTATATGAATGCCTCCGGTGGTGTACCGGGATGTGCAATGATCAAGAATGACATGTATAAAAAATAGTAACAGTGGCTTTGCCACAAATACTATGCCAACTACATGATCATGCAAAGCAATATGACAATGATGAAGCGTGTCATAATAAACGAAACGGTGGAAGTTGCATGGCAATATATCTCGGAATGGCTATGGAAATGCCATAATAGGTAGGTATGGTGGCTGTTTTGAGGAAAGGTATATGATGGGTTTAATGCACCAGCGAAAGTTGCGCGGTACTAGAAAGGCTAGCAATGGTGGAAGGGTGAGAGTGCGTATAATCCGTGGACTCAACATTAGTCATAAAGAACTCACATACTTATTGCAAAAGTATATTAGTCATCAAAACAAAGTACTACACGCATGCTCCTAGGGGATAGAATTGTAGGAAAATACCATCGCTCGTCCCCCGCCACTCATAAGGAAGACAATAAAAAAATAAATCATGCTCCGACTTCATCACATAACGGTTCACCATACATGCATGCTACGGGAATCACAAACTTTAAAATAAGTATTTCTACCAATCCACAATTACTCACTAGCATGACTCTAATATCACCATCTTTATATCTCAAAACAAATGCAAGGAATCAAACTTCTCATATATTCAATGCTCTTTGTATGAATTTTTTTATTATATCCCTCTTGGATGCACATCACATTAGGACTAAATTCATAAACTAAGCAAATTACCATGCTGTTTAAGACTCTCAAAATAATATACGTGAAGCATGAGAGTTCATCTTTCTATAAAATAAAGCCACCGCCGAGCTCTAAAAAGATATAAGTGAAGCACTAGAGCAAATTGCCTAGCTCAAAAGATATAAGTGAAGCACATAGAGTATTATAATAAATCACGATTCATGCGTGTCCCTCTCAAAAGGTGTGTACAACAAGGATGATTGTGGTAAACTAAAAAGCAAAGACTCACATCATACAAGACGCTCCAAGCAAAACACATATCATGTGGTGAATAAAAATATAGCCTCGAGTAAATTTACCGATGGATTGAAGACAAAAGAGGGGATGCCATCCGGGGCATACCCAAGCTTAGATGCTTGGTTTTCCTTGAATATTACCTTGGGGTGCCGTGGGCATCCGCAAGCTTAGGCTCTTGCCACTCCTTATTCCGTTGTCCATCAAAACTTTACCCAAAACTTGGAAACTTCACAACACAAAACTCGACAGAAAACTCGTAAGATCCGTCAGTATGATAAAGCAAATCACCACTTAGGTACTGTTGTGAACTCATTCTAAATTCATATTGGTGTTATATCTACTGTATTCCAACTTCTCCATGGTTCATACCCTCCGATACTACTCATATATTCATCAAAATAAGCAAACAATACATGAAAAATAGTTGCTACAATCATCCTCTGTGAATTTCTAAAATTCTGGAAATGAGCGCAAAAGTTGCTGTTTTTGCACAGAATCAAGTCAACTATCATCCACACTATCCCAAAGGCTTTACTTGGGACTTTATTGAAACAAAATCTATAAAACATGATTACTACAATAGCTTAATCATGTTAACACATAAAAACAGTATGGGTAACTGTTGGGTTGTCTCTCAACAAGCGCTTTTCTTTAATGCCTTTTTAGCCAGGCATGATGATTTCAATGATGCTCGCATAAAAGATAAGAATTGAAACATAATGGGAGCATCATGAAGTATATGACTAGCACATTTAAGTCTAACCCACTTCCTATGCATAGGTATTTTGTGAGCAAACAATTTATGGGAACAAGAATCAACTAGCATAGGAAGGAAAAACAAGCATGACTTCAAAACTTTCAACACATAGAGAGGAAACTTGATATTATTGCAATATGTAAAGGCATATGTTCCCCTCTCATAGTAATTTTCAGTAGCATCATGAATGAATTCAAAAATATAACTATCACATAAAGCACTCTTTTCATGATGCATAAGCATATAAATTTTATTACTCTCATAAGCAAATTTATTCTCCTTCGTAATAGTGGGAGCAAACTCAACAAAATAATTATCATGTGAGGCATAATCAAATTGAAAATTAAAATCATGATGACAATTTTCATGGTTATCATTATTCTTTATAGCATACATGTCATCACAATAATCATCATAAATAGCAACTTTTTTATCATAGTCAATTGGAACCTCTTCCAAAATAGTGGATTCATCACTAAATAAAGTTATGACCTCTGCAAATCCACTTTTATCAATATTGTGAAAAGATTCAACACCCTCCAAAATAGTGGGATCATTATTTCCTAGAGTTGACACTCTTCCAAACCCACTGTCATCAACATAATCGTCATAAATAGGAGGCATGCTATCATCATAATAAATTTTCTCATCAAAACTTGGGGGACTAAAAATATCATCTTCATCAAACATAGCACCCCCAAGCTTATGGCTTTGCATATCATTAGCATCATGGACATTCAAAGAAATTCATACTAACAAAATTGCAATCATGATCATCATTCAAAGATTTAGTGCCAAACATTCTATTGACTTCTTCTTCTAACACTTTGCACAATTTTCCTTTCCATCATTTTCATGGAAGACATTAAAAAGATGAAGCATATGAGGCAACCTCAATTCCAATTTTTTGTAGTTTTCTTTTATAGACTAAACTAGTGATAAAACAAGAAACTAAAAGATTTGATTGCAAGATCTAAAGATATACCTTCAAGCACTCACCTCCCTGCAACAGCGCCAGAAAAGAGCTTGATGTCTACTACGCAACCTTTCCTCTTGTAGACGTTGTTGGGCCTCCAAGTGCAGAGTTTTGTAGGACAGTAGCAATTTTCCCTCAAGTGGATGACCTAAGGTTTATCAATCCGTGGGAGGCGTAGGATGAAGATGGTCTCTCTCAAACAACCCTGCAACCAAATAACAAAGAGTCTCTTGTGTCCCCAACACATCCAATACAATGGTAAATTGTATAGGTGCACTAGTTCGGTGAAGACATGGTGATACAAGTGTAATATGGATAGTAGATATAGGTTTTTGTAATCTGAAAATATAAAAACAGCAAGGTAGGTAGTAACAGAAGTGAGCAAAAACGATATCGCAATGCTTGAAAACAAGGCCTAGGGTTCATACTTTCACTAGTGAAAATTCTCTCAACAATGATAACATAATTGGATCATATAACCATCGCTCAACATGCAACAAAGAATCACTCCAAAGTTTCTATCGGAGAACGTAGGACAAAAACGTGCATCAACCCCTATGCATAGATTACCCCAATGTCACATCGGGAATCCACGATTTGAGTGCCAAAACATACATCAAGTGAACCAATAGAACATCCCATTGTCACCACAGATATGCCATCGCAAGACATACATCAAGTGTTCTCAAATCCAATACTCAATCCAACATAACGAAACCTCAAAGAGCAAGACTCAATTCATCACAAGAAGGTAGAGGGGGAGAAACACCATATGATCCAGCTATAATAACAAAGCTCGCGGTACATCAAGATCATGCCAAATCAAGAACCCGAGAGAGAGAGAGAGATCAAACACATAGCTACTGGTACATACCCTCAGCCCCGAGGGTGAACTACTCCCTCCTCGTCATGGAGACTGCCGGGATGATGAAGATGGCCTCCGGTGATGGTTTCCCCCTCTGGCAGGGTGCCGGAACAGGCTCCCGATTGGGTTTTCCTGGCTACAGAGGCTTGCGGCAGCGAAACTTCTGATCTAGGGTTCTTTTTGGAGGTTTCTATATTTATAAGAATTTTTGGCGTCTGAAACAAGTCAAGGAGGTGTTCGAGGGGCCCCAAGCCCTTAGGGCGCGCCTAGGGGGTAGGTGAAGGAAATTTGCCCTAGAGGTAATAATAAAGTTGTTATTTTATATTTCCTTATTCATGATAAAGGTTTATTATTCATGCTATAATTGTATTGATCGGAAACTTAAATACATGTGTGAATACATAAACAAATACCGTGTCCCTTGTAAGCCTCTACTAGACTAGCTCATTGATCAAAGATGGTTAAGGTTTCTTAACCATAGACATGTGTTGCCATTTGATAACAGGATCACATCATTAGGAGAATGATGTGATGGACAAGACCCATCTATTAGCTTGGCATAATGATCTTTCAGTTTATTGCTATTGCTTTCTTCATGTCAAATACATATTCCTTCGACTATGAGATTATGCAACTCCCGAATACTGGAGGAATGCGTTGTGTGCTATCAAACGTCACAACGTAACTGGAAGATCATAAAGATGCTCTACAGGTATCTCCGAAGGTGTTTGTTGAGTTGGCATAGATCAAGATTAGGATTTGTCACTCCGAGTATCGGAGAGGTATCTCTGGGCCCTCTCGGTAATACACATCATAAGAAGCCTTGCAAACAAATGACTAATAAGTTAGTTACGAGATGTTGTATTACGGAACGATTAAAGAGACTTGCCGGTAACGAGATTGAACTAGGTATAGAGATACCGATGATCGAATCTCGGGCAAGTAACATACCGATGGACAAAGGGAATTACGTATGTTGTCATAACGGTTCGACCGATAAAGATCTTCATAGAATATGTAGGAGCCAATATGGGCATCCAGGTTCCGCTATTGGTTATTGACCGGAGAGGTGTTTCGGTCATGTCTACATAGTTCTCGAACCCGTAGGGTCCGCACGCTTAACGTTCGTTGACGATATAGTGTTATATGAGTTACATGTTTTGGTGACCGAATGTTGTTTGGAGTCCAGGATGAGATATGACGAGGAGTCTCGAAATGGTCGAGAGGTAAATATTGATATATAGGACGATGGTATTTGGACACCAGAAGTGTTTCAGGACGTACCCGTAAAGAATCGGGTCACCGGAAGGGGTTCTGGGCAACCCCTGGCAAGTTATGGGCCTTATGGGCCAAAGTAGGAGGCAGACCAGCCCACAAGGGGACTGGTGCGCCCCCTCCCTTGTTTGGCCCGCCCTAGGGAAGGAAAAGGGGGAGGGCTAGCCCCTCCCGCCTTTCCCTCTCATGGGAGAAAGGAAGGGGGGCGCCACCCTCCCCTGCATTTCCCCGCACTCCAAATAAGGAAAGGGGGGCGGCTTGGGAGGGACCCCAAGTAGGATTCCTCCTACTTGGGCGCCTCCTTTGGATACTCCTCCCTCCCTCCCACCTATATATATGTGGGAGGGGGCGCCTAGCACACAACAGACAATTGCCTAGCCGTGCGCGGTGCCCCCCTCCACCGTTTACACCTCCGGTCATATTTTCGTAGTGCTTAGGCGAAACCCCGCGAAGATCACTTCACCATCACCACGCCGTCATGCTGCCGGAACTCGTCTACTACCTCGCCATCTTGCTGAAGGAAATTTGCCCTAGAGGTAATAATAAAATTGTTATTTATATTTCCTTATATCATGATAAATGTTTATTATTCATGCTAGAATTGTATTAACCAGAAACTTAGTACATGTGTGAATCCATAGACAAACAAAGTGTCACTAGTATGCCTCTACTTGACTAGCTTGTTGAATAAAAGATGGTTGAGTTTCCTAGCCATACACATGAGTTATCATTTGATTAACGGGATCACATCATTAGAGAAGGATGTGATTGACTTGACCCATTCCGTTAGCTTAGCACTTGATCGTTTAGTATGTTGCTATTGCTTTCTTCATGACTTATACATGTTCCTGTGACTATGAGATTATGCAACTCCCGAATACCAGATGAACACTTTGTGTGCTACCAAACGTCACAACGTAACTGGGTGATTATAAAGGTGCTCTACAAGTGTCTCTGATGGTGTTTGTTGAGTTGGCATAGATTGAGATTAGGATTTGTCACTCTGATTGTCGGAGAGGTATCTCTGGGGCCTCTCGGTAATGCACATCACTATAAGCCTAGCAAGAAATGTGATGATGACCCACAAGTGTAGGGGATCTATCGTAGTCCTTTCGATAAGTAAGAGTGTCGAACCCAACGAGGAGCAGAAGGAAATGGTAAGCAGTTTTTAGTAAGGTATTCTCTGCATGCACTGAAATTATTGGTAACAGATAGTTTTGTGATAAGGTAATTCGTAACGGGTAGCAAGTAATAAAAGTAAACAAGGTGCAGCAAGGTGGCCCAATCCTTTTTGTAGCAAAGGACAAGCCTGGACAAACTCTTATATAAAGGGAAGCGCTCCCGAGGACACATGGGAATTATCGTCAAGCTAGTTTTCATCATGCTCATATGATTCGCGTTCGTTACTTTGATAATTTGATATGTGGGTGGACCGGTGCTTGGGTACTGCCCTTCCTTTGACAAGCATCCCACTTATGATTAACTACTCTCGCAAGCATCCGCAACTACGAAAGAAGAATTAAGGTAAACCTAACCATAGCATGAAACATATGGATCCAAATCAGCCCCTTACGAAGCAAGACATAAACTAGGGTTTAAGCTTCTGTCACTCTAGCAACCCATCATCTACTTATTACTTCCTAGTGCCTTCCTCTAGGCCCAAATAATGGTGAAGTTTCATGTAGTCGACGTTCACATGACACCACTAGAGGAAAGACAACATACATCTTATCAAGATATCGAATGAATACCAAATTCAGATGACTACTTATAACAAGACTTCTCCCATGTCCTCAGGAACAAACATAACTACTCACAAATCATATTCATGTTCATAATCAGAGGGGTATTAATATGCATAAAGGATCTGAACATATGATCTTCCACCGAATAAACCAACTAGCATCAACTACAAGGAGTAATCAACACTACTAGCAACCCACAGGTACCAATCTGAGGTTTTGAGACAAAGATCGGATACAAGAGATGAACTAGGGTTTCAGAGGAGATGGTGCTGGTGAAGATGTTGATGGAGATTGACCCCCTCCCGGTGAGAGGATCGTTGTGATGACGATGGTGACGATTTCCCCCTCCCGGAGGGATGTTTCCCCGGCAGAACAGCTCCGCCGGAGCCCTAGATTGGTTCCGCCAAGGTTCCGCCTCGAGACGGCGGCACTTCGTCCCGAAAGCTTCCTTCTGATTTTTTCCAGGGAAAAAGACACCTTATACCAGAAGATGGGCATCGGGGGGCTTCCAGGTGGCCCACGAGGCAGGGGGCGCGCCCAGGGGGGTAGGGCGCGCCTCCACCCTCGTGGCCAGGGTGTGGGCCCCCTTCGGTTGATTCTTTCGCCAGTATTTTTTATTAATTCCAAAAAGTGCCTCCGTAAAGTTTCAGGACTTTTGGAGTTGTGTAGAATAGGTCTCTAATATTTGCTCCTTTTCCAGCCCAGAATTCCAGCTGCCGACATTCTCCCTCTTCATGTAAACCTTGTAAAATAAGAGAGAAAAGGCATAAGTATTGTGACATAATGTGTAATAACAGCCCATAATGCAATAAATATCGATGTCAAAGCATAATGCAAAATGGACGTATCAACTCCCCCAAGCTTTGACCTCGCTTGTCCTCAAGCGGAAGCCAATATCGAAAAATATGTCCACGTGTTTAGAGATAGAGGTGTCGATAAAATAAAATACGGACATGAGGGCATCATGAGCATTCTTAGAATAGCAACATATATATATATATATATTGTCATATGATTTCTTATGCTGAAGTAACAATCTATTCACAATGCAAAGTATGAATCAGAAACTTCATTGAAAACTAACAAACTATAATCTCGGTCATTGAAGCAATTGCAATTTATCATAACATCGGAAAGAGTCAATATAAGAGCTTTTCAGCAAGTCCACATACTAAACTATCATTTAGTCTTTCACAATTGCTAACACTCACGCAATACTTATGGGTATGAAGTTTTAATCGGACACCGAGAAAGATAGGGGCTTATAGTGTTGCCTCCCAACCTTTTACCTCAAGGGTAATGTCAACAATAATAGTTTATGATAACTTACATCCAATTGGATATATATATATCAGGATCTTTCCAACACAGTGTGCTTGCCAAAAGATAAAGTGTAAAAAGGAAAGGTGAAGATCACCGCGACTCTTGTATGAAGGCATAAGACAAAAATAAAAGATAGGCCCTTCGCAGAGGGAATCAGAGGTTGTCATGTGCTTTTAGGGTTGGATGCACAAAATCTTAATGTGAAAGAACGTCACTTTATATTGCCACTTGTGATAGGGACCTTTATTATGCAGTCCGTCGCTTTTATTACTTCCATATCACAAGATCGTATAAAGCTTATTTTCTCCACACTAATAAATCATACATATTTAGAGAGCAATTTTTATTGCTTGCAACAATGACAACTTACTTGAAGGATCTTACTCAATCCATAGGTAGGTAAGGTGGACACTCATGGCAAACCTGAGTTTAAGGATATTCAAAAGCACAAGTAGTATCTCTACTTGGTCCAAAGAATTTGGCTAGCATGAGGGGGAAGGCAAGCTCAACATGTTGGATGATCCATGACAATATACTTTATTTCGGATATAAGAAAACATAACCCATTACGTTGTCTTCCTTGTCCAACATCAACTTTTTAGCATGTCATATTTTAATGAGTGCTCACAATCATAAAAGATGTCCAAGATAGTATATTTATATGTGAAAACATCTCTTTCTTTATTACTTCCTATTAATTTCAACGATGACCAAAACTATGTTTGTCAACTCTCAACAACTTTTATTCATCATACTCTTTATATGTGAAGTCATTACTCTCCATAAGATCAATATGATCTTTTTATTTCTTTTTATTCTTTCTTTTTCTTATTATTCCCTCAAGATCATAGCAAGATAACCGAGCCCTCGACTCAAGACTAATCTTTATTATATATAGCTCACGGACTCGATTACATAGAGGAATCATAAAGCAAAACTCAAAACTAAATCATACTAAAAACTTTACTCTGCTAGATCAAGATATTACCAAAAGGATCGAACTAAGAAAAAGGGTAAAGATAGGAGTGTGATGGTGATACGATACCGGTGCACCTCCCCAAAGCTTGGCAGTTGCCAAGGGGATGTGATTATGTCTCTTTCTTCAGAGGTGGTGACGTGATATTCTTGGCGATGATGCCCCTTAGGATATGATTCTCTTCCTCGAGCTTATTAACTTGCTGCTTGAGATCCATTATTTCCTAACGGAGCTTACCCGTGACGGTTAAATCTCCTTTCACACATGGATGTTGCATAGCTGCGGGAGAACAAGTAACACTCTTTTTCATATTTTCATAAGAAAGGAATCTAGCATTGGAAGGGATGACCGAGTTTGGAAATGCTGAGCTCTGAAGTTCCTCCATCGTGAATCTGGCTTGGAGACGAGAGGTAACTTCTTGATCCTCCTTCATGTCATCTATCCTTTTCAAGCCGGCCTCCATCTCTTCCTCAGTGGATGGCCCAAAGTGATCGGCATCGCTGTTTGCTTTTGGCCACGGTGTCGGGTGAGATACCCGGCTCTCCCCGACTGACTCTTGAGAAGACATCTTGATCTAATCTGCGGCAGAAACAAGTCAAAACCAAAACAGAGGATTTTGTCGTGGTACCGTGGTCAAAACCTTCGGGAGATTATATAATGAATTTTTACCGACCAAAAGAAGTATCGTGCAAGAAAACTGAGTCCAGAGGGCACACGAGGTGCCCACGAGGTAGGGGGCGCGCCCTCCACCCTCGTGGATGTCTCGTGTCCCTTTCGGACTACTTCTTATTTTCCTAATTTTTTAAATATTCCAAAACGGAGAAAAATTGCCATTAGAACTGTTTTGGAGTCGGTTTACTTACCGTACCACATACCTATTCCTTTTCGGGGTCCGAAACGTTCTGGAAAGTGTCCCTTATGTATTCCTCCGGGGTTACGGTTTCAATAACATTGGTTTCAACATTTATGGGATTACCTGAGATATAATGTTTGATTCTTTGACCGTTCACCACCTTCGGATTTGTGCCTTCGAAGTTGTTGATTTTTATGGCACCGGAACGATAGACCTCCTCGATAACGTAAGGACCTTCCCATTTAGAGAGAAGTTTTCCTGCAAAAAATCTTAAACGAGAGATGTATAGCAAAACATAATCACCTACATTAAACTCACGCTTTCGTATCCTTTTGTCATGCCATCTTTTAACTTTTTCTTTAAACAGTTTGGCATTCTCATAGGCCTGGGTTCTCCACTCATCAAGTGAGCTAATGTCAAATAGTCTCTTCTCACCGGCAAGTTTGAAATCATAATTGAGCTCTTTAATGGCCCAATATGCCTTATGTTCTAGTTCGAGAGGTAAGTGACATGCTTTTCCATAAACCATTTTATACGGAGACATACCCATAGGATTTTTATATGCATTTCTATAGGCCCATAACGCATCATCAAGTTTCTTGGACCAATTTTTTCTAGATCTATTAACAGTCTTTTGCAAAATTAATTTAAGCTCTCTATTACTCAATTCTACTTGACCGGTAGACTGTGGGTGGTATGGAGATGCAATTCTATGGTTAACATCATACTTAGTGAGCACTTTACAGAAAGCACCATGAATAAAATGTGAACCACCATCAGTCATTAGGTATCTAGGGACTCCAAACCTCGGAAAAATAACTTCTTTAAGCATCTTAATAGAAGTGTTATGATCAGCACTACTAGTTGGAATAGCTTCTACCCACTCAGTAACGTAATCAACAGCAACTAAAATATGTGTATAGCCATTTGAGGAATGAAACGGCCCCATATAATCAAAGCCCCAAACATCAAATGGTTCAATAACAAGTGAATAGTTCATAGGCATTTCTTGACGTCTACTAATATTACCAACTCTTTGAAATTCATCACAAGACAAGACAAACTTACGGGCATCTTTGAAGAAAGTAGGCCAATAAAACCGGATTGCAATACCTTATGTGCAGTTCTATCTCCAGCGTGGTGTCCTCCATAAGCCTCGGAGTGACACTTGCATAAGATCTGTTCCTATTCATGCTCAGGTACACAACGTCTAATAACACCATCTACTCCTTCTTTATAAAGGTGTGGGTCATCCCAGAAGTAATGTCTTAAATCATAGAAAAACTTTTTCTTTTGCTGGTATGTGAAACTAGGTGGTATAAGTTTAGCAACAATGTAATTAGTATAATCAGCATACCATGGAGCAGTACGAGAAGCATTTATGATAGCTAATTGTTCATCAGGAAAGCTATCATCAATAGGGAGTGGGTCATCAAGAACATTCTCTAACCTAGACAAGTTGTCTGCAACGGGGTTCTCAGCTCCCTTTCTATCTATAATTGGCAAATCAAATTCTTGTAGCAAGAGAACCCATCTAATAAGTCTAGGTTTATCATCTTTCTTTTCCATGAGGTATTTAATAGCAGCATGATCAGTGTGAATAGTTACTTTAGAATCAACAATATAAGGTCTGAACTTATCACAAGCAAATACAATTGCTAAAAATTCTTTTTCAGTGGTAGCATAATTTCTCTGGGCGCTGTCTAGAGTTTTACTAGCATATTGGATAACATTTAATTTCTTATCAACTCTTTGTCATAGAACAGCACCTACAGCATAATCACTAGCATCGCACATAATTTCGAAGGGTAAATTCCAATCAGGTGGCTGAACAATAGGTGCAGAAATCAAAGCTTTCCTAAGTATTTCAAATGCTTCTACAGTATCGTCATCAAAGACAAAAGGAACATATTTTTGTAAGAGATTAGTCAGAGGCCTAGAAATTTTTGAGAAGTCTTTAATGAATCTCCTATAAAAAACTGGTATGACCAAGGAAACTTCTTATACCTTTGATGTCTTTGGGACACGACATCTTTTCAATAGCATCAACTTTAGCTTTATCAACTTCAATACCTCTTTCAGAAATTTTATGCCCCAAGACAATACCTTCATTAACCATAAAGTGGCACTTCTCCCAATTCAAGACAAGATTAGTTTCTTCACATCTCTGCAAAACTCGATCAAGGTTGCTCAAGCAATCATCAAAAGAAGTTCCGTAAACGAAAAAATCATCCATGAAAACTTCAACAATCTTTTCACAAAAATCAGAGAATATAGCCATCATGCATCTTTGAAAGGTAGCAGGTGCATTACATAAACCAAAAGGCATACGTCTATAAGCAAAGGTACCGAAAGGGCAAGTAAAAGTGTTTTTTTCTTGATCCTCTTTTGACACAGGTATTTGAGAGAAACCAGAATAGCCATCTAGAAAGCAAAAATGTGTGTGTTTGGATAATATTTCTAGCATTGATCAATAAAAGGTAAAGGGTAATGATCCTTTTTAGTAGCTTTATTTAATTTGTGGAAATCAGTTACCATCCTATAACCTGTAACAATTCTTTGTGGGATCAATTCATCTTTATCATTAGGGACACAATGGACGGGACTTACCCACTGACTATTAGCAACATGATAAATTATACCTGCCTCTAGAAGCTTCACTATTTATTTTCTTACCACTTCTTTCATCTTAGGATTTAACCATCGTTGGTGATCAACAACTGGTTTAGCGTCTTTCTCCAATTTTATCTTGTGCTGGCATAGAGTGGGACTAATGCCCTTAAGATCATCAAGAGTATATCCAATAGCAGCACGGTGTTTCTTCAGAGTTTTCAATAATTTCTCCTCTTCCCGCTCTGAAAGGTTAGCACTAATAATAACAGGATATATCTTCTTTTCACCGAGATAAGCATATTTAAGAGTATCAGGTAATGGTTTAAGCTCAAACACGGGATCACCCTTGGGTGGAGGAGGATCCCCTAGAATTTCAACAAGCAAGTTGTGTTTCAAGATAGGTCCCTGTTTAAAGAATACTTCATCTATTTCCCTTCTTTCATTCATAAACATATTTCATGGTCTAGCAAATATTGTTCTAAAGGATCATTAGGGGGCACGACAATAGAAGCAAGACCAATAATTTCATCTTTACTAGGCAATTCTTTATCATGGGGTTGTCTATGAAATTTAGCAAAATTAAAGTCATGAGACATATCCCCTAAACCAATAGTAACAATATCGCCTTTTTGCAGTCTATCTTAGCATTAACAGTATTCAAGAAGGGTCTACCAAATATAATGGGACAAAAGTCATCTTGTGGGGAACCAAGAACAAGAAAATCAGTAGGATATTTAACTTTCCCACACAAGACTTCAACATCTCTAACAATCCCCACTGGTGAAATAGTATCTCTATTGGCAAGCTTAATTGTAACATCAATACCTTCTAACTCAGCAGGTGCAATGTGATGCATAATTTCTTCATATAAAGAATGAGGTATTGCACTCGCACTAGCACCCATATCACATAAGCCATGATAGAAATGATCTCCTATTTTAACAGAAGTAACAGGCATGCCTACAACAGGTCTATGTTTATTTTTAGTATCGGGTCTAGCAATCCTAGCAGCCTCATCACAGAAGCAAATAACATGCCCATCAATATTATCGGTCACGAGATCTTTAACCATAGCAATACTAGTTCAACTTTAATTTGCTCAGGGGGTGTAGGTGTTTTAATATTAATTTTGTTGACCACAGTTGAGGCTTTAGCATGATCCTTTATTCTAACAGGGAAAGGTGATTTCTCAATATAAGCAGTAGGAACAATAGGATCAACATTATAGGTGATAGTCTTTTCTTCAACTTTAATAGGTTCAACTACTTTTACTTCAAAGGGAGGATGATATTTAAACCACTTCTCCTTAGGGAGATCAACATGAGTAGCAAATGATTCACAGAGAGAAGCTACTACCTCAGAGTCAAGTCCATATTTAGTGCTAAATTCACGAAAAGCATCGGTATCCATAAAAGATTTAACACAATCAAAATTAGGTGTTATACCTGACTCCTTACCTTCGTCGAGATCCCAATCTTCAGAGTTGCGTTTAATTCTTTCCAATAAATCCCATCTGAATTCAATAGTCTTCATCATAAAAGAACCAGTACAAGAAGTATCGAGCATGGAGCGATTGTTGAGAGAAAGCCGAGCATAAAAATTTTGAATAATAATTTCTCTTGAGAGCTCATGATTGGGGCATGAATATAACATTGACTTAAGCCTCCCCCAAGCTTGAGCGATGCTTTCTCCTTCGCGAGGCCAAAAATTATATATATAATTACGATCGTGATGAACCTGATGCATAGGATAAAACTTCTGATGAAATTCCAATTTCAATCGGTTGTAGTTCCATGATCCAATATCATCGCATAACCTAAACCATGTCAATGCCTTTCCCTTCAAAGATAAAGGGAAGACCTTCTTCTTGATAACATCCTCGGGCATACCTGCAAGCTTAAATAATCCACAAACTTCATCCACATAGATTAGGTGCAAATCAGGCTGCAATGTTCCATCTCCTGTAAAGGGATTAGCTAGCAGTTTCCCTATCATACCCGAAGGAATTTCAAAGTAAACATTTTCAGTAGGTTCAGTAGGTTGAGGAGCAACTATTTGCTCTACTGGTCGGGGTGAAGATACCCTGAACAAGCCCCTCAAAGGATTACTTTCCATAGTAACAAGTGACAGTAAATTTCAGCACACTATATAAATCTTTCCTTACCAAATTCCACCTATCAAAGGCGCTTCACTCCCCGGCAACGGCGCCAGAAAAGAGTCTTGATGACCCAAAAGTGTAGGGGATCTATCATAGTCCTTTCGATAAGTAAGAGTGTCGAACCCAACGAGGAGCAGAAGGAAATGATAAGCAGTTTTCAGTAAGGTATTCTCTGCAAGCACTGAAATTATCGGTAACAGATAGTTTTGTGATAAGGTAATTCGTAACGGGTAACAAGTAATAAAAGTAAATAAGGTGCAGCAAGGTGGCCCAATCCTTTTTGTAGCAAAGGACAAGCCTGGACAAACTCTTATATAAAGGAAAGCGCTCCCGAGGACACATGGGAATTATCGTCAAGCTAGTTTTCATCATGCTCATATGATTCGCGTTCGTTACTTTGATAATTTGATATGTGGGTGGACCGGTGCTTGGGTACTGCCCTTCCTTTGACAAGCATCCCACTTATGATTAACTACTCTCGCAAGCATCCGCAACTACGAAAGAAGAATTAAGGTAAACCTAACCATAACATGAAACATATGGATCCAAATCAGCCCCTTACGAAGCAACTCATAGACTAGGGTTTAAGCTTCTATCTCTATAGCAACCCATCATCTACTTTTTACTTCCCAATGCCTTCCTCTAGGCCCAAATAATGGTGAAGTGTCATGTATTCGACGTTCACATGACACCACTAGAGGAAAGACAACATACATCTTATCAAAATATCGAACGAATACCAAATTCACATGACTACTTATAACAAGACTTCTCCCATGTCTTCAGGAACAAACGTAACTACTCACAAATCATATTCATGTTCATAATCAGAGGGGTATTAATATGCATAAAGGATCTGAACATATGATCTTCCACCGAATAAACCAACTAGCATCAACTACAAGGTGTAATCAACACCACTAGCAACCCACAGGTACCAATCTGAGGTTTTGAGACAAAGATCGGATACAAGAGATGAACTAGGGTTTCAGAGGAGATGGTGCTGGTGAAGATGTTGATGGAGATTGACCCCCTCCCGATGAGAGGATCGATTGTGATGACGATGGTGACGATTTCCCCCTCCCGGAGGGATGTTTCCCCGGCAGAACAGCTCCGCCGGAGCCCTAGATTGGTTCCGCCAAGGTTCCGCCTCGAGACGGCGGCGCTTCGTCCCGAAAGCTTCCTTCTGATTTTTTCCAGGGCAAAAGACACCTTATACCAGAAGATGGGCATCGGGGGGCTTCCAGGTGGCCCACGAGGCAGGGGGCGCGCCCCCACCCTCATGGCCAGGGTGTGGGCCTCCTTCGATTGATTCTTTTGCCAGTATTTTTTATTAATTCCAAAAAGTGCCTCCGTAAAGTTTCAGGACTTTTGGAGTTGTGCAGAATAGGTCTCTAATATTTGCTCCTTTCCCAGCCCAGAATTCCAGCTGCCGGCATTCTCCCTCTTCATGTAAATCTTGTAAAATAAGAGAGAAAATGCATAAGTATTGTGACATAATGTGTAATAACAGCCCATAATGCAATAAATATCGATGTCAAAGCATGATGCAAAATGGATGTATCATGTGACTAATGAGTTAGTTGCGGGATGATGCATTACGGAACGAGTAAAGAGACTTGCCGGTAACGAGATTGAACTAGGTATTGAGATACCGACGATCGAATCTTGGGCAAGTAACATACCGATAACAAAGGGAACAACGTATGTTGTTATGCGGTTTTACCGATAAAGATCTTCGTAGAATATGTAGGAACCAATATGAGCATCCAGGTTCTGCTATTGGTTATTGACCGAAGATGAGTCTCGGTCATGTCTACATAGTTCTCGAACCCGTAGGGTCCGCACGCTTAAAGTTCTCTGACGCGGTATTATGAGTTTATGTGTTTTGATGTACCGAAGGTTGTTCGGAGTCCCGGATGTGATCATGGACATGACGAGGAGTCTCGAAATGGTCGAGACCTAAAGATCAATATATTGGATGGCTATCTTTGGACATCGGAATGGTTCCGGATGAGTTCGGTCATTTACCGAAGTACCGGGAGGTTACCGGAACCCCCCGGGGAGTGTATGGGCCTTATTGGGCCTTAGTGGGAGAGAGGAGGAGGCGTCCTAGGAGGCCCCCCAAGCCCAATCCGAATTGGGAGGGGGGCCGGCCCCCTTTCCTTCCTCCCTCTCTCCTCCTTCCTTCCTCTCCTACTCCTACTTGGAAGGGGGGGGGGATCCTACTCCCGGTGGGAGTAGGACTCCCCTTGGGGCACGCCATGAGAGGGCTGACCCTCCCCCTCCTCCACTCCTTTATATACGGGGGAAGGGGGCACCCCATAGACACACAAGTTGATCATTGTCTTAGCTGTGTGCGGTGCCCCCCTCCACATATTCCACCTCGGTCATATCATTGTAGTGCTTAGGCGAAGCCCTGCGTCGGCAACTTCATCAACACCGTCATCATGCCGTCGTACTAACGAAGCTCTCCCTCGACACTCAGCTGGATCAAGAGTTCGTGGGACGTCACCGAGCTGAACGTGTGCAGAACACAGAGGTGCCGTGCCTTTGGTACTAAGGATCGGTTGAATTGTGAAGACGTTCGACTACATCAACCACGTCACTTGACGCTTCCGCTTATGGCCTACGAGGGTACGTGGACAACACTGTCCCCTCTCGTTGCTATGCATCACATAGATCTTGCGTGATCGTAGGAATTTTTTTGAAATTACCGCGTTCCCCAACAGTGGCATCCGAGCCAGGTTTATGCGTAGATGTTATATGCACGAGTAGAACACAAATGAGTTGTGGACGATAATAGTCATACTGCTTACCAGCATGTCATACTTTGATTCGGTGGTATTATTGGATGAAGCGGCCCGGACCGACATTACGCGTACACTTACGCGAGACTAGTTCTACCGACGTGCTTCACACACAGGTGGCTGGCGGGTGCCAGTTTCTCCAACTTTAGTTGAATCAAGTGTGTCTATGCCCGGTCCTTGTTGAAGGTTAAAACAACACACTTGACGAAAAATCGTTGTGGTTTTGATGCGTAGGTAAGAACGGTTCTTACTCAGCCCGCAGCAGCCACGTAAAACTTGCAACAACAAAGTAGAGGACGTCTAACTTGTTTTTGCAGGGCATGTTGTGATGTGCTATGGTCAAGACATGATGCTAAATTTTATTGTATGAGATGATCATGTTTTGTAACAGAGTTATCGGCAACTGGCAGGAGCCATATAGTTGTCGCTTTATTATATGCAATGCAATCGCCTTGTAATTGTTTTTACTTTATCACTAAGCGGTAGCAATAGTCGTAGAAACAATAGTTCGCGAGACGACAACGATGCTACGATGGAGATCAAGGTGTCGCGCCGGTGACGATGGTGAGCATGACGGTGCTTTGGGGATGGAGATCAAAGGCACAAGATGATGATGGCCATATCATATCACTTATATTGATTGCATTTGATGTTTATCCTTTATGCATCTTATTTTGTTTTGATTGACGGTAGCATTATAAGATGATCTCTCACTGAATTTCAAGGTACAAGTGTTCTCCCTGAGTATGCACCGTTGTGAAAGTTCGTCGTGCCGAGACACCACGTGATGATCGGGTGTGATAAGCTCTACGTTCACATACAACGGGTGCAAGCCAGTTTTGCACACGCAGAATACTCAGGTTAAACTTGACGAGCCTAGCATATGCAGATATGGCCTCAGAACACTGAGACCGAAAGGTCGAGCGTCAATCATATAGTAGATATGATCAACATAGTGATGTTCACCATTGAAAACTACTCCATCTCACGTGATGATCAGACATGGTTTAGTTGATTTGGATCACGTGATCACTTAGATGATTAGAGGGATGTCTATCTAAGTGGGAGTTCTTAAGTAATATGATTAATTGAACTTTAATTTATCATGAACTTAGTACCTGATAGTATTTTGCATGTCCATGTTGTTGTAGATCAATGGCCCGTGCTACTATTCCTTTGAATTTTAATGCATTCCTAGAGAAAGCAAAGTTGAAAGACGATGGTAGCAATTACACGGACTGGGTCCGTAACTTGAGGATTATCCTCATTGCTGCACAGAAGAATTACATCCTGGAAGCACCGCTAGGTGCAAGACCCGCTGCAGGAGCAACACCGGACGTTTTGAACGTCTGGCAGAGCAAAGCTGGTGACTACTCGATAGTTCAGTGTGCCATGCTTTACGGCTTAGAACCGGGACTTCAACGACGTTTTAAACGTCATGGAGCATATGAGATGTTCCAGGAGTTGAAGTTAATATTTCAAGCAAATGCCCGGATTGAGAGATATGAAGTCTCTAATAAGTTCTACAGCTACAAGATGGAGGAGAATAGTTCTGTTAGTGAGCATATACTCAAAAGGTCTGGGTATAAACATCACTTGATTCAACTGGGAATTAATCTTCCTGATGATAGTGTCATTGACAGAATTCTTCAATCACTGCCACCAAGCTACAAGAGCTTCGTGATGAACTATAATATGCAAGGGATGAACAAGACAATTCCCGAGCTCTTCGCGATGCTAAAGGCCGCGGAGGTAAAAATCAAGAAGGAGCATCAAGTGTTGATGGTCAACAAGACCACCAGTCTCAAGAAAAAGGGTAAAGGGAAGAAGGGGAACTTCAAGAAGAACGACAAACAAGTTGCTGCTCAAGTGAAGAAGCCCAAGTCTGGACCTAAGCCTGAGACTGAGTGCTTCTACTGCAAAGGGACTGGTCACTGGAAGCGGAATTGCCCCAAGTATTTGACGGATAAGAAGGATGGCAAGGTGAACAAAGGTATATGTGATATACATGTTATTGATGTGTACCTTACTAATGCTCGCAGTAGTGCCTGGGTATTTGGTACTGGTTCTGTTGCTAATATTTGCAACTCAAAATAGGGACTACGGATTAAGCGAAGATTGGCTAAGGACGAGGTGACGATGCGCGTGGGAAATGGTTCCAAAGTCGATGTGATCGCCGTCGGCACGCTACCTCTACATCTACCTTGGGGATTAGTTTTAGACCTGAATAATTGTTATTTGGTGCCAGCGTTGAGCATGAACATTATATCTGGATCTTGTTTGATGCGAGACGGTTATTCATTTAAATCTGAGAATAATGGTTGTTCTATTTATATGAGTAATATCTTTTATGGTCATGCACCCTTGAAGAGTGGTCTATTTTTGTTGAATCTCGATAGTAGTGACACACATATTCATAATATTGAAGCCAAAAGATGCAGAGTTGATAATGATAGTGAAACTTATTTGTGGCACTGCCGTTTGGGTCATATTGGTGTAAAGCGCATGAAGAAACTCCATTCTGATGGACTTTTGGAATCACTTGATTATGAATCACTTGGTACTTGTGAACCATGCCTCATGGGCAAGATGACTAAAACTCCGTTCTCCGGAACAATGGAGCGAGCAATAGATTTGTTGGAAATCATACATACTGATGTATGTGGTCCGATGAATATTGAGGCTCGCGGCGGGTATCGTTATTTTCTCACCTTCACAGATGATTTGAGCAGATATGGGTATATCTACTTAATGAGACATAAGTCTGAAACATTTGAGAAGTTCAAAGAATTTCAGAGTGAAGTGGAAAATCATCGTACAAGAAAATAAAGTTTCTGCGATCTGATCATGGAGGAGAATATTTGAGTTACGAGTTTGGTCTTCATTTGAAACAATGCGGAATAGTTTTGCAACTCACGCCACTCGGAACACCACAGCGTAATGGTGTGTCCGAACGTCGTAACCGCACTTTATTATATATGGTGCGATCTATGATGTCTCTTATTGATTTACCGCTATCGTTTTGGGGTTATGCTTTAGAGACGGCTGCATTCACGTTAAATAGGGAACCATCTAAATCCATTGAGACGACACCTTATGAACTTTGGTTTAGCAAGAAACCAAAGTTGTCGTTTCTTAAAGTTTGGGGTTGCGATGCTTATGTGAAAAAGCTTCAACCTGATAAGCTCGAACCCAAATCAGAGAAATGTGTCTTCATAGGATACCAAAGGAGACTGTTGGGTACACCTTCTATCACAGATCCGAAGGCAAGGCATTCGTTGCTAAGAATGGATCCTTTCTAGAGAAGGAGTTTCTCTCGAAAGAAGTGAGTGGGAGGAAAGTAGAACTTGATGAGGTAACTGTACCTACTCCCTCATTGGAAAGTAGTTCATCACAGAAATCTGTTCATGTGATCCCTACACCAATTAGTGAGGAAGCTAATGATGATGATCATGAAACTTCAGATCAAGTTACTACCGAACCTCGCAGGTCAATCAGAGTAAGATCCGCACCAGAGTGGTACGGTAATCCCGTTCTGGAGGTCATGTTACTTGACCATGACGAACCTATGAACTATGAGGAAGCGATGATGAGCCCAGATTCTGCGAAATGGCTTGAGGCCATGAAATCTGAGATGGGATCCATGTATTAGAACAAAGTGTGGACTTTGGTTGATTTGCCCGATGATCGGCAAGCCATCGAGAATAAATGGATCTTTAAGAAGAAGACTGACGCTGACGGTAATGTTACTGTCTACAAAGCTTGACTTGTTGCAAAAGGTTTTCGACAAGTTCAAGGAGTTGGCTACGATGAGGCCTTCTCTCCCGTAGCGATGCTTAAGTATGTCCGAATCATGTTAGCAATTGCTGCATTTTATGATTATGAAATTTGGCAAATGGATGCAAAGACTGTATTCCTGAATGGATTTCTGGAAGAAGAGTTGTATATGATGCAACCTGAAGGTTTTATCAATCCAAAGGATGCTAACAAAGTGTGCAAGCTCCAGCGATCCATTTATGGATTGGTGCAAGCATCTTGGAGTTGGAATAAACGTTTTGATAGTGTGATAAAAGCATATGGTTTTATACAGACTTTTGGAGAAGCTTGTATTTACAAGAAAGTGAGTGGGAGCTCTGTAGCATTTCTAATATTATATGTGGATGACATATTGTTGATTGGAAATGATATAGAATTTCTGGATAGCATAAAAGGATACTTGAACAAGAGTTTTTCAATGAAAGACCTCGGTGAAGCTGCTTATATATTGGGCATCAAGATCTATAGAGATAGATCAAGACGCTTAATTGGACTTTCACAAAGCACATACCTTGATAAAGTTTTGAAGAAGTTCAAAATGGATCAAGCAAAGAAAGGGTTCTTGCCTGTGTTACAAGGTGTGAAGTTGAGTCAGACTCAATGCCCGACCACTGCAGAAGATAGAGAGAAAATGAAAGTCATTCCCTATGCTTCAGCCATAGGTTCTATCATGTATGCAATGTTGTGTACCAGACCTGATGTGTGCCTTGCTATTAGTTTAGCAGGGAGGTACCAAAGTAATCCAGGAGTGGATCACTGGACAACGGTAAAGAACATCCTGAAATACCTGAAAAGGACTAAGGATATGTTTCTCGTTTATGGAGATGACAAAGAGCTCGTCGTAAATGGTTACGTCGATGCAAGCTTTGACACTGATCCGGATGACTCTAAGTCACAAACCGGATACGTATTTATATTGAACGGTGGAGCTGTCAGTTGGTGCAGTTCTAAGCAAAGCGTCCTGGCGGGATCTACGTGTGAAGCGGAGTACATAGCTGCTTCGGAAGCAACAAATGAAGGAGTCTGGATGAAGGAGTTCATATCCGATCTAGGTGTCATACCTAGTGCATCGGGTCCAATGAAAATCTTTTGTGACAATACTGGTGCAATTGCCTTGGCAAAGGAATCCAGATTTCACAAGAGAACCAAACACATCAAGAGACACTTCAATTCCATCTGTGATCAAGTCAAGGAGGGAGACATAGAGATTTGCAAGATACATACGGATCTGAGTGTTGCAGACCCGTTGACTAAGCCTCTCTCGTGAGCAAAACATGATCAGCACCAAGACTCCATGGGTGTTAGAATCATTACTGTGTAATCCATATTATTAACTCTAGTGCAAGTGGGAGACTGAAGGAAATATGCCCTAAAGGAAATAATAAAGTTGTTATTTATATTTCCTTATATCATGATAAATGTTTATTATTCATGCTAGAATTGCATCAACCGGAAACTTAGTACATGTTTGAATACATAGACAAACCGAGTGTCACTAGTATGCCTCTACTTGACTAGCTCGTTGAATCAAAGATGGTTGAGTTTCCTAGCCATAGACATGAGTTGTCATTTGATTAACGGCATCACATCATTAGAGAATGATGTGATTGACTTGACCCATTTCATTAGCTTAGCACTTGATCGTTTAGTATGTTGCTATTGCTTTCTTCATGACTTATACATGTTCCTATGACTATGAGATTATGCAACTCCCGAATACCGGAGGAACACTTTGTGTGCTACCAAACATCACAACTTAACTGGGTGATTATAAAGGTGCTCTACAGGTGTCTCTGATGGTGTTTGTTGAGTTGGCATAGATCGGGATTAGGATTTGTCACTCTGATTGTTGGAGAGGAATCTCTGGGCCCTCTCGGTAATGCACATCACTATAAGCCTTGCAAGCAATGTGACTAATGAGTTAGTTGCGAGATGATGCATTACAGAACGAGTAAAGAGACTTGCCGGTAACGAGATTGAACTAGGTATTGAGATACCAACGATCGAATCTCGGGCAAGTAACATACCGATGACAAAGGGAACAACGTATGTTGTTATGCCGTTTGACCGATAAAGATCTTCGTAGAATATGTAGGAACCAATATGAGCATACATGTTCCGCTATTGGTTATTGACCGGAGATGAGTCTCGGTCATGTCTACATAGTTCTCGAACCCGTAGGGTCCGCACGCTTAACGTTCTGTGGCGATCGGTATTATGAGTTTATGTGTTTTGATGTACCAAAGGTTGTTCGGAGTCCCGGATGTGATCACGGACATGACGAGGAGTCTCGAAATGGTCGAGACATAAAGATCGGTATATTGGATGGCTATGTTTGGACATCGGAATGGTTCCGGATGAGTTCAGGCATTTACCGGAGTACCGGGAGGTTACCGGAACACCCTGGGGAGTGTATGGGCCTTATTGGGCGTTAGTGGGAGAGAGGAGGAGGCGGCCTAGGAGGGGGCGTGCCCTCCAAGCCCAATCCGAATTGGGAGGGGGGCCGGCCCCCCTTTCCTTCCTCCCTCTCTCCTCCTTCCTTCCTCTCCTACTCCTACTTGGAAGGGGGGGGGGGAATCCTACTCCCGGTGGGAGTAGGACTCCCCTTGGGGTGCGCCGTGAGAGGGCCGACCCTCCCCCTCCTCCACTCCTTTATATACGGGGGAAGGGGGCACCCCATAGACACACAAGTTGATCATTGTCTTAGCCGTGTGCGGTGCTCCCCTCCACATATTCCACCTCGGTCATATCGTTGTAGTGCTTAGGCGAAGCCCTGCGTTGGTAACTTCATCAACACCGTCATCATGCTGTTGTGCTGACGAAGCTCTCCCTCGACACTCAGCTGGATCAAGAGTTCGTGGGACATCACCGAGCTGAACGTGTGCAGATCGTGGAGGTGCCGTGCTTTCGGTACTAAGGATCGGTTGAATTGTGAAGACGTTCGACTACATCAACCACGTCACTTGACGCTTCCGCTTACGGTCTACGAGGGTACGTAGACAACACTCTCCCCTCTCGTTGCTATGCATCACATAGATCTTGCGTGACCATAGGATTTTTTTTGAAATTACCGCGTTCCCCAACACTTGCTAGATCAAGAATGCAGAGGACGTCACCGAGCTGAACGTCTGCAGAACACGGAGGTGTCGTACGTTCGGTACTTGATCGGTTGGAGCGCGAAGAAGTTTGACTACATCAACCGCGTTGTTAAACGCTTCCACTTACGGTCTACGAGGGTACGTAGACACACTCTCCTCCTCGTTGCTATGCATCTCCATGGATAGATCATTGCGTGTGCGTAGATTTTTTTGTTTGTTTTCCATGCAACGTTTCCCATCAGTGGCATCATGAGCCAGGTCTATGCGTAGATGATGAGCACGAGTAGAACACAAAGAGTTGTGTGCGGTGATGGTCATACTGCTTACCACCAACGTCTTATTTTGATTCGGCGGTATTGTGGGACGAAGCGGCCCGGACCAACCTTACATGTCCACGTACATGAGACTGGTTCCACCGACAGACATGCAACTTGTTTTCCATAAAGGTGGCTGGCGGGTGTATGTTTCTCCTACTTTAGTTGAATCGAATTTGACTGTGGCTGGTCCTTGAAGAAGGTTAAAACAACAAACTTGATGAATCACCGTTGTGGTTTTTGCCGTAGGTAAGAATGGTTCTTTCTAGAAGCCCGTAGCAGCCACGTAAAACTTGCAACAACAAAGTAGAGGACGTCTAACTTGTTTTTGCAGGGCATGTTGTGATGTGATATGGTCAAGACATGATGTGATATACGTTGTTGTATGAGATGATCATGTTTTGTAAATTCATCGGCAACCGGCAGGAGCCTTATGGTTGTCTCTTTATTGTATGAAATGCAAACGCCGTGTAATTGCTTTACTTTATTGCTATGAGTTAGCAATAGTTAACGAGACAACCACGACGCAACGATGGAGATCAATGTTTCGAGCCGATGACGATGGAGATCATGACGATGCTTTGGAGATGGAGATCAAAAGCACGAGATGATGATGGCCATATCATGTCATATATTTTGATTGCATGTGATGTTTATCTTATATGCATCTTATTTTGCTTAGAACGACGGTAGCATTATAAGATGATCCCTTCACTAAATTTCAAGGTAAAAGTGTTCTCCCTGAGTATGCACCGTTGCTACAGTTCGTCGTTTCGAGACATCATGTGATGATCGGGTGTGATAGACTCTACGTTCACATACAGCGGGTGTAAGACAGTTTTTACACATGCAGAATACTTGGGTTAAACTTGACAAGCCTAGCATGTATAGACATGGCCTCAGAACACTAAAGACCGAAAGGTCGAATGTGAATCATATAGTAGATATGATCAACTGTAACATCCCAAATTTTCAATTTGGAATGTTATACATTAGATCATCATTGCATACCATATTTTATTGCATTTTGGTTGATCCTACATATTCTACACAACTCAAGGACCCATGGAGAGAGTTGGGGATTTCGTTATTTTCATATTCGAGTTTTTCTCGAATTTTGAAAAGAGGATCTTTGATTTTAATTATTTTTCTCTGAAATATTTCTTTTATAAAAAAATGAAAGAGAGAGGATTAAATGACTTCCTCAAAATAAAGAAATATCAGAGATTTAATATTAAAATCAAATAAGATTTTTATTCGGAGTTTTATCGCTATTTTATTTGAATTAGGAAAAATATGCGTTTTTAAAAATTGCATTTTAGGCCCAAATAAATGTTCACCTTGTCCGGCCTATTTTTAGAGGACGGGGAAATTTTATTTCGGGATTTTTAGAGTCCATTTAGTATTTCTTTTCTTTCTTTTTCTGCACGTCAGAATTATTAAAAAAAAGTCAAACCTACTTCGGGCCGTACCCGGCCAGGACTCTTCGGGCCGGCCCCTTTATAAGCCGCTGCCCGCACCCCGCAGCCCACCAGCCCCGCCACCCAAAACCCTAACCCTAGCCGCCCGCCGCCCACACCGCCACCCCGCACCGCCGCGCCGCCCTTCGCCGCCGCCCGCCGCCGCCGCCCGCCAGAGTTCGAGGTAGCCACCGGTTTTTTTAAACCGATCGGTTTTATTTCGTAAACCCTAGTTTTCGTTTGGTTCGGTTTATTTTTATTGGTTTAGTTATATAGCGAACGCTCGTTCGTTCGTTTTAACGAACGGTTTTCACCGTTTAACCGCAGACAGCGAACGCTCGCTCGTTAGCCTGTACGTCAGTTTTTCTTTTTCTCGGATTTTCCGCGATTATTTTCGATCGCGATTTCTGATCCGATTTTCGTTCTAGTATAACTTGTCGCTCGTTTATCGCAATCAGGCGATTCAAACGCCTAGAGTTTCGTCTCGAAACCCTCTTTCTGTTTAACCAACTTGAACAAGATTTTGCTGCTGTAAAATTTGACTTTAGTTCAAATTAGTAAACGAAGCTTGTTTCTTTCGCCGTTTGAGTTTTGTTGCTTCGTTTGATTTGATTCTTTTTGCGAACCGGAGTTCTTGAGTTGAACTTTCTGGTTAGATCTCTTGTTTGAGTTTTACTCGTGCCCTTGCTTGATTGCTTATTGTATGCTTGTTTGTTTGCGATAGAGTACCCGGAGTGTGAAGCGTGCTACTTCGAGTCTCTAGGTTTCACGGATCATCAGCAAGGCAAGTAACACTTTGATCATACCTCTTACTACCCAGTTTTATTGCATTAGATCAATCCTCAAACAATTGCATGGTTAGGATCTGAATTAAATTGTGGGTTGGGAAGTAGATGAGGTAGTACCTATTCACCTGTTTATTATCAAACCTTGGGAGTTACTTCTATGCTATGCTTATATTGCTATGCTATGCTCGTAGACGTGGATTGGGTTTGAGTGTATCAATGACAGTTGTGAGATTGTTAATTAATGGTTCAACTTAAGGTGGCAACTTAAATACACATCTGGGTGGATTGAGGCACCTGGGGAATCCAGTGATTGCCTGTATTTTTTTGGAAATCCCGGGGTACCGTGTGATTCTCCTATGGAATGCCACCCAGGCTCAAAGGGATCATGAGATTATTCATACTAGAAACTTCCGTGTGCAGCCACAACCTATTATGGGCTCTAGCATAGTTGATTAAGTCGTGTGAACTCTTACAGTGGTATACTAGCAGATGTAGGGGATGTAGGTGGTACGGTCTACCCATCGTAAGGTGCTAACGCCTCTGAAAGACTGTGTCTCGGTCATCCGTTTCTCAAACACCATGTAGTGCGAGAAATTCAATGGAGGAGATCGAGTCTTGTGGGGAAAAGTGCACAAACCTCTGCAGAGTGTATAAACTAATCATGGTTAGCCGTGTCCCCGGTTATGGACATCTTGAGTATCTGGTTCTTGGATTATCAAGTTGATCTCATCACTACTAAATTAATTTTATTGGGTTGTTAATGATTACTTTTAATTGGGATTGAGAGGGGGTTTACCTTCTCAATGTTTTCAACAAACTTTGTAGTTAAGTAAAATATATTCCTTTGCAGTAGGGAAAAATTGGCTTTCCGCAAAACACAATAACCATACAGCCTCCACCAGCCATATATGCATGTAGTGATAGCTTTATTCTGTTTACTACTCTCTTGTGTTACATTGCCAGCATATTCCATGTGCTGACCCATTTTCGGGCTGCAACGTATCATGTTGCAGACTTTTCAGACGACGAGTAAGGAGCCTTAGGTCGTGGTCTTTCACTCAGTGATGCCGTTGGAGTTGATGGACTCACTTTATCTTCCAAGCCTTCCGTTGTTATCATTTTAGATGGCCTTAAGCCAAATTTATTGTAATAAGTTCTCTTTTGAGACATTCGATGTAATAAGTGTGTGATTGCTACTCTGTTATAAATCCTCCAAGAACCGTGTGTGTCAGCATTACCGATCTAGGGATGACACTTATGCACAGAGATCAGACTGTTTGAGGTCTGGTCGCTACAAAGATGGTATCAGAGCACACACTGACTGTAGGACACGACCACTAAGCTAAAGCCCTAGATCACTACTCTCTTCTCATTTCTAACTCCTCTCCATTTTCTACTCTTTAGGATGGCGGATGCGAGGATTAAGTTCATGCAACAGGATGAAGACACCCCATTTGGACGCCACTTGAAGGAAGTTACTAAGTACCTGAACATTGGAATACCAAGCTTCACCGGAACCTACAACGCCACTTTACCAGAAGAGGAGCGCTGGATGATTCAAGTTCAAGTTCCAGGAAGGACGTTCATGCCAGTCACTGAGCCCATAGAGTTTTCTTTCGATGCACCAACCTGGAGTCTAGGAAAGAGTATGGCAGCTCACATTACCATGGGACGCATTGGAGAAGTTTACCACAATGACCTCAAGGATACAATCTACCAGATTTGTGGGCACCGAGATGAGCAATGGGAGATGATCAGTACCAGGAAGGATAGATCGATTGCCTCTTTCATCCAGGAGTTAAACCAGCACATTCGACGCCAGGAGAACCAGATGTGCGCATGCATGGCAGATTTGAAGAAGGCAATGACAAGGATCACGTAGCTGGAGGAAGAACTTAAGGCTACACGCGAGGATTATATGGAGGAAATTGTCGCACTAGTAGAGAAGAATGGTGACCTGACAAAGAAGCTAGGAGTTTTCATGGGAGACCCTGCGCCAGGAGGAGAAGATGACAGTTCCACTTGCCTGGAGAACTATATCATCATCGACGACACCGACTCGGACCCTGACGATAGCGATGATGACTATGTTGATGAAGCTGGAGCAGATATCATGGAGTCTTCGACTGATCAATTTTTCTAATCGACCACCATATCAGTAGTAGTATTCCACCATGTATATAGTATAGTCCAAACACTTGTAACGATAGTTCTAGACCGATTGTATGCCCTTGTTTGATTGATTGAGTGATATGTTTGTGTTTGTCTCATGTGCATATGGGTAGTGTTTTCCCTCTACACCTCATTCTATTCTGTTTTCTCATCTTTTCTAAACCCAGCATATGCCTCCGGGACGCGACAATGGATTTGCTTTCCCACCGGAGCTCACTCAGTTGATCCAGCAGCAGAATGCATTGATGTAGATACTAGTCCAGAATCAGAACCAGGGGAACAACAACAACAACCCACCACCACCCCCACCAGTTGACCACTTAGCCCGTTTTCTTAGGCTGAATCCGCCGGTGTTCTCCAGTAGCACCGAGCCGATTGTTGCAGATGATTGGCTTCGCAAGATTGATAGGGAGTTGACCACTACAGGATGCACAGATGCGGAGAGAGTGCGTTTTACCGCACATCAGCTTGATGGACCCGCAGCATCTTGGTGGGAGAATTTCATAGTCACTTACCCTATTGACACTGTGACATGGGACCATTTCCAGCAGGCTTTTCGCACTGCCCATGTTTCAGCAGGAGCTATGGCCACGAAAAAGCGTGAGTTTCACAACTTACGCCAAGGAGGGCGCACTGTTGGCCAATATGTGGATGACTTTAGTAAGTTACACGTTATGCCCCAGATGACGTCGCTACAGATGCAGCTAAGAAGGAGAAGTTTCTGGAAGGACTGAATGATGAGCTGAGCATGCAGTTGATGGTGGCAAATTTCAATAACTACCAGGAGTTGGTGGATAGAGCTCTCATGCTTAAAGGGAAACAACAACAGATTGACAGTCGCAAGAGGAAGTATGGACAAGGGAAGTATAATTCTGGAGCCCAGCAGAGACCCCGTTACACCCCGAACCCGGGAGGACTTGTTCATAACCATGGAGGCCACACTCATAATGGAGGAAGTTCACACAATCATGGTGGCCCCAAGAACGGTAATGGTAATGGAGGAAGCAGCGGACAAAACCTTTCCAACCCGGCAACACCCGCCAAGAAAGATCTAAGCCACGTGACTTGCTACAAATGCCAGAAGACCGGACATTACGCCAATGAGTGTCCTGAAGCCAAGAATGGAAATGGCAATGGAAGCTCTGGGAAGAAGCCCAACCCTTTCAACAGAGGACAAATGAATCACGTTAACGTGGAGGAGGTTGAAGCCCAGCCAGATGCAGTAATAGGTAAGTTTTTGGTTAAGTCATTTACTGCAGTCGTACTTTTTGATACTGGTGCATCGCATTCATACATATCAAGGGGATTCGTGGATAAGTTTAAACTGCCAACCCAAGTCCTTAGGTCACCTATGTTAGTAACCTCGCCAGGAGCAGAGTATATGGCTAGCCTATGGTGTGATCAGTTACCATTAAGGATTGGTAACTACCTGTTTCCCTCGGACCTAATAGTATTGGAGTCACAAGGACTGGATGTGATATTAGGCATGGATTGGTTATCGAAGTATGGAGGGAACATTGACTGCGCCAGTAAGTCGATTTTGCTTACCACCCAGAAGGAAGAAGGATCAAGTATGTATCCCGGCATGTGCCGAATAGAACCCAAGTAAATTCCTTCTCAGGAGTTGTACAGGAGGAAGTACCAGTGGTGAAGGATTTTCCAGATGTATTTCCAGAAGAGTTGCCAGGCATGCCACCGGATAGAGACATTGAGTTTTTGATTGAACTTTTGCCAGGCACAGGGCCAATATCTAAGAGACCGTACAGAATGCCCACAAAGGATTTGGAGGAAATTAAGAAGCAGATTAAGGAGTTACTGGATAAGGGATATATTCGCCCAAGTTCGTCACCTTGGGGATCACCAGTACTTCTTGTGGAGAAGAAGGATGGATCGTTAAGGATGGTTGTTGACTATCGTGGATTGAATGAGGTGACGATCAAGAACAAGTACCCACTGCGGATGATCAATGATTTATTTGACCAGTTGCAAGGAGCTAAAGTGTTTTCTAAGATCGATCTGCGATCAGGGTACCACCAGCTGAAGATTCGAGAGCAGGATATACCTAAGACAGCTTTTACAACGAGGTACGGGCTGTATGAGTACACCGTTATGTCATTTGGTCTGACTAACGCACCTGCCTATTTTATGAACATGATGAACAAGGTGTTTATGGAGTTTTTGGATAAGCTCGTCGTGGTGTTCATTGATGATATTCTGGTCTACTCTAAGAATGAAGAGGAACATAAAGAGCATTTGCGTTTGGTACTTGGGAAGCTCAGGGAACATCAGCTATACGCCAAGTTCAGCAAGTGTGAGTTTTGGCTGAAGGAAGTCGAATTCCTTGGACATGTTATATCCGGGGAAGGAATAGCAGTAGACCCCACCAAAGTTGTCACTGTGACAAATTGGGAGTCACCCACGACAGTTGGAGAGATCCGGAGTTTTCTTGGACTCGCAGGATACTACCGGAGTTCATTGAGAATTTCTCAAAGATTGCAAAGCCTATGACGGAATTGTTGAAGAAGGACACCAAATTCAATTGGACTGAGGAATGTGAGGCCAGTTTTCAGGAGTTGAAGAGACGCTTGGTTACATCACCAGTGTTGATTCTGCCAGATCAACGAATAAATTATGAAGTGTATTGCGACGCTTCTCGTCGAGGACTTGGAGCCGTACTTATGCAGGAAGGAAGAGTTGTTTCATATGCCTCACGACAGCTTAAACCCCATGAATTAAATTATGCTACACATGATTTGTAGTTAGCAGCCGTAGTACATGCGTTGAAGACATGGAGACATTTTCTCATCGGAAACCATTGTGAGGTATACACGGATCACAAGAGTTTGAAGTATATCTTCACGCAGAAGGAGTTGAATCTCAGGTAGAGGAGATGGTTAGAGCTAATAAAGGATTATGATATGAGGTTACATTATCATCCCGGAAAGTCTAACGTAGTAGCCGATGCGTTAAGCCGAAAAATTCATGTCAACACACTCATGACCGGAGAGTTACCCAAGGAGTTAGCAGAAGACCTTCGCGAGCTGTGTTTGGAGATAGTTCCAAGAGGTTATGTAGCAGCCTTGGAAATTCAGTCTACCTTGATGGATAAGATCAGAGAAGCTCAGAACACGGACAAGGAGATTGCCGAGATAAAGGAAAGGATGAGTAAAGGAAAGGCTAAAGGATTTCGTGAGGATGAGCACGATACCTTATGGTTTGAGGACCGCGTATATGTGCCCAATGATCAGGAGATCAGGAAGTTGATTCTGCAAGAGGCCCATGATTCACCATATTCGATTCACCCAGGAAATACCAAGATGTATTTGGATTTGAAGGATAGTTCTGGTGGACCGGAATGAAGAAGGATATTGCGGAGTATGTAGCAGTTTGTGATGTATGTCAGAGAGTGAAGGCAGAACATCAGAAGCCAGTAGGATTGCTACAGCCATTGCCTATACCCAAATGGAAGTGGGATAAACTAGGCATGGATTTTATCACGGGATTACCCAGGACTCATTCAGGCTATGACTCGATATGGGTTGTAGTCGATCGTTTGACGAAAGTAGCTCATTTCATCCCCGTGAAGACCACTTACACCAGTGCTAAGTTGGCAAAGATATACATGACCAAGATCGTATGTCTGCATGGAGTTCCGAGGACCGTTGTATCAGATAGAGGAACCCAGTTTACTTCAAAGTTTTGGAATCAGTTGCATGAAACTTTGGGAACCAGACTAGAGTTCAGTACAGCTTTTCACCCACAAACAGATGGATAGACTGAAAGAGTAAATCAGATTTTGGAGGACATGTTGAGAGCTTGTGCGCTAGACTATGGATCTAGTTGGGACGATAATTTGCCTTATGCAGAGTTCTCTTATAACAACAGTTATCAAGCCAGTTTGAAGATGGCCCCTTTCGAAGCGTTGTACGGAAGGAGGTGCAGAACACCGTTGTTGTGGGACGAAGTTGGAGACCGACAATTGTTTGGACCAGATTTGATTAAAGAGTCTGAAGAGAAGGTTAAGATGATTCGCGATAGACTCACGGTAGCCCAATCCAGGCAGAAGAGTTACGCGAATTCTAAACGCAAGGAGACAGTCTACGAAGTCGGAGACAGAGCGTATCTTCGAGTATCACCACTTCGAGGAGTGAAGCGCTTTGGAGTTAAGGGAAAGTTAACACCACGTTTTGTGGGACCATACAGAGTTTTGGAACGTATGTGAGAAGTTGCCTACAAGTTGGAATTACCCGAAGGATTGTCCGGAGTTCACGATGTCTTCCACGTTTCTCAGTTGAAGAAGTGTCACGCGGAGATGGCTGATATTCCTCTAGGAGATACAGTGCCGCTAGAAGCGATACAGTTGGATAGTGATTTGACATATGAAGAGAAACCAGTCAAGATACTCGAGTTTGCCAGCCGAGTTACACGCAAAAAAGTAATCAAGTTCTGCAAAGTTCAGTGGAGTCACCATACAGAGGATGAAGCCACTTGGGAACGAGAGGAAGACCTACGGAAGGATCACTCTCACCTATTTTCTAGCCAACCCGAATCTCGAGGGCGAGATTCATCTTAAGGGGGGTAGGTTTGTAACATCCCAAATTTTCAATTTGGAATGTTATACATTAGATCATCATTGCATACCATATTTTATTGCATTTTGGTTGATCCTAGTAATTCTACGCAACTCAAGGACCCACGGAGAGAGTTGGGGATTTCGTTATTTTCATATTCGAGTTTTTCTCGAATTTTGAAAAGAGGATCTTTGATTTTAATTATTTTTCTCTGAAATATTTCTTTTATAAAAAAATAAAAGAGAGAGGATAAAATGACTTCCTCAAAATAAAGAAATATCAGAGATTTAATATTAAAATCAAATAAGATTTTTATTCGGAGTTTTATCGCTATTTTATTTGAATTAGGAAAAATATGCGTTTTACAAAATTGCATTTTAGGCCCAAATAAATGTTCACCTTGTCCGGCCTATTTTTAGAGGACGGGGAAAATTTATTTCGGGATTTCTGGAGTCTGTTTAGTATTTCTTTTCTTTCTTTTTCTGCATGTTGGAATTATTTAAAAAAAAGTCAACCCGACTTCGGGCCGTACCCGGCCAGGACTCTTCGGGCCGGCCCCTTTATAAGCCGCCGCCCGCACCCCGCAGCCCACCAGCCCCGCCACCCAAAACCCTAACCCTAGCCGCCCGCCGCCCGCACCGCCACCCCGCGCCGCCCCGCCGCCCTTTGCCGCCGGAGCCGCCGCGCCATCGCCCACCGGAGTTCGAGGTAGCCGCCGGTTAAAAAAATGATCGGTTTTATTTCGTAAACACTAGTTTTCATTCGGTTCGGTTTATTTTTATTGGTTTAGTTATATAGCGAACGCTCGTTCGTTCATTCATTTTAACGAACGGTTTTCACCATTTAACCGCAGACATCGAACGCTCGTTCGTTAGCCTGTACATCAGTTTTTCTTTTTCTCGGATTTTCTGCGATTATTTTCGATCGCGACTTCTGATCCGATTTTCTTCTAGTATAACTTTTCGCTCGTTTATCGGAATCAGGCGATTCAGACGCCTAGAGTTTTGTCTCGAAACCCTCTTTTTGTTTAACCAACTTGAACAAGATTTTGCTACTGTAAAATTTGACTTTAGTTTAAATTAGTAAACGAAGCTTGTTTCTTCCGCCGTTTGAGTTTTGTTGCTTCGTTTGATTTGATTCTTTTTGCGAACCGGAGTTCTTAAGTTGAACTTTCTGGTTAGATCTCTTATTTGAGTTTTACTCGTGCCCTTGCTTGATTGCTTATTGTATGCTTGTTTGTTTGCGATAGAGTACCCGGAGTGTGAAGCGTGCTACTTCGAGTCTCTAGGTTTCGCGGATCATCAGCAAGGCAAGTAACACTTTGATCATACCTCTTACTACCCAGTTTTATTGCATTAGATCAATCCTCAAACAATTGCATGGTTAGGATCTGAATTAAATTGTGGGTTTGGGAAGTAGATGTCACGACCGGTTTTTCAATAAAATATTTATTGAGAGACCAATCCCTTTTACGGATCAGTAAAGAAGAATTCCTTCTCACTGGTAGACAATATCTTGGTCACAGAAGAAAAATACCAGGGGTACTGAATATAATACAAGGTTGAGCGGGGACTGCTCAACAATTTATTACATGCACGCCGAATAGACATAACGGCGGATAGGGTGGCATAACTACTAACTCATGATAACAACGGTGGTGGAAAAATCACAGCGGAGCGGGTGATATGACTCCTGCAAACTACAGCTCTTCGAGCGTCGGGGTGAAGCTCGAGGAGGTTTATTGCGGGTGGCGGAAGCGTATATAATACAAGTGACCAATATCCAGGATCGCACAGGACTGACTGGGATTCCTCTAGGCGTCGGACTCACTATCAAACTCTTCATCCAAGAGATCGCCTTCGTCAACATCTGGCCAAATCAACAAGCCAGGTGAGTACTATGAAAGTACTCGCAAGACAGTTCGGACATAAGATATAACAAATGTAAACATGAAGCATAAGAACAGAATAACAAGTGCGTTCAGACATAGAGACAATAATGCATGGGGAAATAACAGAGAAGTCGGGCGGTAGTCCTCCCGAAATGCAAAAATAAATACTGGGTGCCAAACGAGGGTCTGAATGACTCCTCGAGAGGAAACTGCAAGAATAATAATGCCGCAGTCGGGCGTCGGGGCGACACCACATAAAGGGCTTATAACAGAAAATGAAAGACAGTGCGTGCCACAGTCGGACGTCTGAGCGACATCACATAAAGGGCTTATATTGAAAGTAAGAGACAAACATGCCACAGTCGGACGTCTGAGCGACATCACATAAAGGGCTTATATTGAAAGTAAGAGACAAACATGCCACAGTCGGACGTCTGAGCGACATCACATAAAGGGCTTATATTGAAAGTAAGAGACAAACAACAGGGTTAGTCCATCCACAGGAATAACGTTCAGCCAAGATTTCTACTCTAACTCACTTACCGGAAAGAAGAATATACCACGAGGTTACGACATAGACATGGATACGCTGATCACGATACTTGACCTTGGATACGATGACTCGGAAGGATTTGACTCTGCAGAGTTGTACTTTAACCACAGCCAACGGATTTCAGTAGTCACGGGGACTAGTTCCGTTTACGGTGTTTTGGAAGAAACACATCTAACCAGTACACACCCATTCAACAATCCGAAGCCAGGAATCACCCTCGGCAACGTTCAAGAAAAACTTTGAGACGGGGAGGCTACAACCTCGCGTAGCATGGGATCAAATTTCTATACGCGCGCTCTAAGGGTTGCCCCCCTCTCGGTCCCAACCGGAAACACCCATGCCCCCTGACCGGATGACTGGCTTTAATCCAGGGCCATGGAACCATCATCCCGGCCCCTCTGTTTGGTGTGTACTCGGAAAGAGGTTACCAACTTACTAAACCGCATTCTGGCAGAAAACAAGTGGTAGCACGGAAGGGGGAAGAATGATAACGTGACTCCGTCCACGTTAACGTCGGAATTTATCGGATGACGCAAGGCTGGCATGCTACAACAGTACCACCTTTCTGCCCTTCATGTCACCACATGACTAGGCCATCTCTCATCAGAGATCACAGTAACTTTGGAACACACGGGTAGTTGCCTCACAAGCAACGAGATACTCACCGATACTCATATGCCACGCACAACCTTTCACGCAAACATGCAAAACACCTATCATATCAAAGGTTCAAACATGCTTGCCTGGTTCGGAGAAGTCGGAGTCTAGCTCGGCGAAGTTCGCAGCTCCGTCACCTCTTCCGGAACCTACGGTATAGCGAAAAGGCATACTAACGTGAAAACCAACGCGTGCATAAAAGTTGTTCCAAAAATTTTCCAAATAAATCCCATAAAAAACTAGACAAAATTATAAGATTGTCAGAAAAAGAATCACTCAAAAAATCACTTTTTATCAAAAAGTTATAATGGTTTCTGTCCAGGGACTCATCTGTAATGAAACAGAGAAGTTCCAGGGACTTAACTGAGAAAACAGAAAATGGTTCGAATAGAAACGCGCCAGCCCACAGAGAAAACGTACTCTGCCCGAAGGCGCCATCAGAAAACGCTTCGGGGGTGAAATAAGAGAGGCTGACGTGGGGGGGTCCACATGTCAGGTTTGAAAAACCTTGCCGGCGCCCGAAGGCTGCGGAGGTCGCCGGCGTCGAACCACGGCGAGTCAGGGAGATCAGAGTGTACCAAGAGTATCAGCGTGCCCTTCCGCGTTGGTGGGTGGTGGACTTGGGCGTCGGGGAGCACCGCCTCGATGGCGACACTTTCTTCGGCGGACGGCGGCTCGGGCGATGGTGGGGAACTCCGGTGGTGTGCTTCAAACTTCGAATTGAAGTGCGGGTCAGAAGGAGGGATGTACTAGAGAGCTACTGGCAAGAGATGGGAGGCAGAGGTGCATGCACGGGAGCGAATCAAGCTGGATCCCGTGGCGGGTCGCGGCGGCCGGAGTCGAGGAAGGAGACTCCCTCGGGGCTCTTCCAGTTGCTAGGCAGGGTCTTTGTGGAGTGCAGAGGTGGTGTGGGTACTAGCTGGAGCTCGGGGCCTCTATTTATAGGCGGCTCGAGGGGGTGGCCGTGAACGGGGTTGCTCCGGCGAGCAATTACGGCGAGGCAGTGGCTTGGCAGGGAGTTTAGGTGGCCAGGCAGCATCAGTGAGGTGTACTGGTGCCGTTCCCCCGCTAATCTCGGTCGGTCTTGGCGTAATGGCGCCGGTCCACGGTGGGGTGGCCGCACGGGCACGACGGCGACAGAGAGCGCGCTCCGCGCCCAGCGGTTCACGACGAGGGTGGCAGCGCGCACTGGGGAGTGGAAGACCATGCGGCGATCTCCGGTGGCTTGGGCGGCGCTGGGTGGCGCCGTCTGCGCTGCGCCTCTCTCTGGCGGCCGCAAAGCCGCCGCTGGCGTCGGTCACGGGGCGGCGCACCTCCTCCAGCTCGTCGCCGACGCCCGCAAGCATCCAGGCGCTCGTGCGGTGCAGAGGACAAGGGGGAGGGGACAGGAAACACGGCAATGCCGGGCACTGGCGAGATCGACAACAGACACTGAAGAAAACGACAGTGATTCAGACACTGTTAACTGAATTTGACTGAACCTTATAGAAACAGTGTCCAGTAGGTGTTCGACGAAATGATTTGGTATGAAGAAAATTTTTCCTGGGGCTGGGACTTGGTGAGGTGACCTCTCAATGCACCCAGGGGCTGCCTGATTTTTCTCAGAATTTTTGGAGAGGGATTTGAATGAATTTCATCAAATTTGGCAAAACTGGTCCAAACTTGCAGCAAGTATAGTTTGAAAAATTTGAACAGAAGACCAGTGGATCTTCATGGATCTTGGTTGAGGGTTCAAAGGACTAGGAAGGGAAATTGGTTTGGGGGCAAAAATAAAAACAGAAATGGTAGCTCCTTTGTAAATCTCCAAGGGCTAGAATAGAAGGCAGATTTTTTTTGATAAGATTTAAATGGAAAATAAATATATGGGGAGGTTCAACTTGCTGGATTTGATGCAAATCATGATCCAAAGATGAGGAAAGGTTTATGAGAGTGGATTTGCACTAAGGTCATGGCAAGAGAGATTTGTTGAAAGGGGCAAAGAATCATTCCAAAAGCCATAGGGCAATTTCAAAGGAATTTTCAAAAGGCATTTTTCCCAAGTGAAAAGCATTTTGGTTTGAGTCCAAATAAAAAGAAAGAACCTCCAAGACCAACATCAAGTCTTGGGTGAATCCAAATAAAACCCTTGCCAAAAAAAATATTTTGAAAGGGAGGGTTCTTTTGAAGACAAATTTAAAACACCTCCCTCAAGTCAAGTAATTTTTTTGAAAAGGCCAAATAAAATTTTGGGTGTCACAACACCTACCCCCTTAGGAATAATCTCGTCCTCGAGATTTCAGCTGATCCTCGAATAGATATGGATATTCTGCCTGAAGGAAATCTTCCCTTTCCCATGTAGCTTCATCCTCAGTGTGGTTGCTCCACTGAACTCTGAAATTTTTTGTCGTTTTCTGACGGGTCCTCCGTTCAGACACTTCCAATATCTTTACTGGCCTCTCTCTGTAGGTGAGGTCTGGTTGTGTATCAATGCTCTCATGAGATACATGCTTCTCCGGGTTACTTACACATTTTCTCAATTGTGAGACGTGGAATACGTCATGGACGTCTGACAGCTCCTTGGGTAGGTCTAGTTGGTAGGCTACCGTGCCTCTTCGTGCAATTATACAGAATGGTCCAATAAATCTCGGGGCTAGCTTCCCCTTAATTTTGAACCGCTGCAGGCCCCTCATAGGAGACACTCGTAGGTATACGGAATCACCGGGTTCAAAGCTGACCTCACGATGTTTTTGATCGTAGTAGCTCTTTTGTCGGCTCTGTGCTGTCTTGAGTCTGTCCCTGATCTGTTTAACTTTCTCCTCGGCCTCCTTGAGCATGTCTGGGCAGAAGATACGACTGTCACCTGTTTCTGACCAATTCAGTGGGGTACGACACCTCCGTCCGTACAATGCTTCAAAGGGTGCCATTTGCAAGCTGGCTTGGTAACTGTTGTTGTAAGCAAACTCGGCATACGGCAAACTCTCTTCCCAACTGGATCCATAGGTGAGCATACAGGCTCTCAGCATATCCTCTAGGATTTGGTTCACATGTTCCGTTTGTCCATCAGTCTGAGGGTGGTACGCTGTACTGAAAGCTAGTTGCGTGCCCAGAGCTTGTTGTAGGTAATCCCAAAATTTGGAGACAAATTGGGTGCCTCGGTCGGATATTATAGTCCTTGGGAGTCCATGCAAACAAACTATACGAGAGAGATAAAGCTTGGCCAGCCTTTGTGTGGAGTAGGTAGTCTTCACGGGAATGAAATGAGCAACCTTGGTTAGTCGGTCTGTGATGACCCATATGGCGTCATTTCCGCGTTGTGATCGAGGTAGTCCGATAATGAAGTCCATCCCTATTTCATCCCATTTCCACTCCGGTATCCTGTTTGGCTGGAGTAGCCCTGCTAGCTTTTGATGCTCGGCCTTGATGCGCTGACATGAATCGCAATAAGCAATAAATGTGGCTATATCCCTTTTCATACCGTGCCACCAAAATCTTTCCTGAATGTCCTTGTACATTTTGGTTCCTCCAGGGTGGATCGAGTATGGAGCGGTGTGGCTTTCGGTTAAGATTTGTTGCTTGAGTTCCTCAATGTTAGGTACGCAAAGTCTGTCTCCGTACCATAATATTCCTTTGCTGTCTGTGACGAACGCCGAAGCCTTACCGAGGTTCATTTTCTTTCTTATACCTTCGATGCTGGGATGTCCCTGTTGAGCCTTCTTAATTTGTTCCACTAGGGTGGGTCGTATCTCCAGATTTGATATGGTGCCCTCAGAGACTAACACCATGTTGAGCCTAGCAAACTCTTGCTGAAACTCAGGCCTCAAGTTTTGGGGACCATCGTTGTCCGGGCTGGGGTTTCGACTAAGGGCATCGGCCACTACATTTGCTTTCCCTGGATGGTAGTGAATACCGACATCATAGTCCTTGACCAATTCCAACCAGCGTCGTTGGCGCAAGTTTAGCTCTGGTCGAGTGAAAATATATTTAAGGCTCTTATGGTCCGTATATATTTCACAGCGATTTCCCAACAGAAAGTGCCTCCACTCCTTGAGTGCATGTATGACTGCTGCTAGCTCCAAGTCATGTGTTGGGTAATTTTCCTCATGTTTTCGCAACTGCCTGGAGGCATACGCGACAACTTTGCCATCCTGCATTAGTACACACCCGAGACCCTTTCGGGACGCGTCACAATACACTTCAAAACTCTTGTGTATGTCTGGCACAGTTAAGACCGGTGCGGTTGTTAGTTTCTTCTTGAGTCCTTGGAAGCTTTTCTCGCATGCTTCCGTCCATACAAATTTCTTGTCTTTCTTGAGCAACTGTGTTATTGGTTTTGCCACAGTAGAGAATCCTTCAATAAATCTTCTGTAATATCCGGCCATTCCCAGGAAACTCCGCACATCTGTCACGTTGGCGGGTGGCTTCCAGTCAAGTATGGCTTTGACTTTCTCTGGGTCTACGGCCACGCCTTCTTGGTTTAATATGTGGCCTAGGAAACCAACTTGTCTTAGCCAAAATTCACACTTGCTAAATTTGGCATACAACTGATGTTTCCTCAATTCTCCCAAAACGATTCTGAGATGCTCAGCATGCTCTTCCGGTGTCCTTGAGTAAACCAGAATATCGTCAATGAACACCACAACAAATTTGTCCATGAATTTCATGAACACTTTGTTCATGAGGTGGACGAAATATGCGGGGGCGTTCGTTAGTCCAAAAGGCATCACTGTGAACTCATATAACCCATATCTGGAAGTGAATGCTGTCTTGGGGATATCTTCTGTCCGTACTTTCAATTGGTGATATCTCGATCTCAAATCAATTTTTGAGAACACCTTGGCTTGTGCGAGCTGGTCAAACAAATCATTTATCCGTGGCATCGGATATTTGTTTTTGATGGTGACCATATTGAGGGCTCGATAGTCTATACACAGTATCAGTGTCCCATCCTTTTTCTTGGCGAATAATACTGGCGAACCCCATGGTGAGGAGCTGGCTCGAATAAATCCTTTGTCCAATAATTCCTTTATCTGCTTTTTCAACTCCACCAATTCTGAGGGTGCCATTCTATAAGGTTTCTTATAGATGGGAGCGGTGCCAGGTGCTAGTTCGATGCTGAACTCTATCTCTCGGTCTGGTGGCATGCCTGGTAGTTCTTCAGGAAATACATCAGGGAACTCGCATACCACTGGAACTTTTCTCAGTTCTGAAATGTCCACTTTGTTCAGCTTTGGTTGCCGTGACCGTGGCCTTTCTTGAGCTGTAACCTTTATTGTCTTGCCATGATGGTGAGTGAGAATCACGGTCCGATTGAAACAGTCAATGAATCCTTTGTTGGTGGTCAACCAGTCCATCCCTAAAATGACATCCAGTCCTTTATTTTCCAACACGATGAGATTGGCTTGGAACTGTAGTCCTTCGAATTCAATGATCACTCCTTGGCAGTAACTCTGAGTGATTTGCTTATTCCCGGGGGACTTGATGATCATAGATTTTTCCAAGGGAAGTATCGAAAAACCATGTTGCAAAACAAAACTCTTCGAAATGAACGAATGGGAAGCTCCAGAATCAAACAAAACCGTGGCAGGTACTGTGTTGACAGGGAACGTACCGAGCACGATGTCTGGGGCATTCTGCGCTTCTTCCCTGGTCACATGGTTCAGGTGACCCTTCCTGTGATTGTTGTTGGGATTGAAATTGTTGCGCTTGGGGGCTAGATTGTTTCCACCATTGTTCGGCTTGGGGGCCGAGTTCCTCGGTTTTGGGCACTGTTTAGCATAGTGCCCTTCTTCTCCACAAGCATAGCATGTGACCCCTGGATGGTACGTGAACTCCTTGTCCCTGGCATGAAACTGTCTGACGGGCCTTATATCAGTAGTCGTGGATTTCCTTGCCCCTGTCCTTGGAACCTCAGTCTTGCTTCGGTTGTTGCGAGCGAGGGTCGTCTTGTCCCTTTTCCGCTTACGGATATCCTCCAGGCTGCGGCGCTCATTCTCCAAGGTAATGGCCTTGTCAACCAGGGTTTTAAAATCCGGGAAAGTGTGTACCACCAGTTGGCATCTTAGGGCTGGTGCCAGGCCGTCCAGGAATTTTTCCATCTTCTTGTTCACTGTCATGTGCTCGTCGTAGGCATAACGAGATAGCTGGGTAAACTGACCGTTGTATTCTGTCACTGACATGCCTCTTTGCTTGAGATCGTCAAATTCTCTCTTCTTGATTTTTATGATGCTCCTGGGGATGTGTGCCCCACGAAAGCCTTCCTTGAATTCTTCCCAGGTGATGTTGTGTTCACTGGGATGCATGTGTAGGAAGTTTTCCCACCATGCTGCAGCTGCTCCAGTAAGGTAGTGTGGTGCATAAAGCACCTTCTCATGATCTGAACACTGAGCAATAATCAGCTTCCTTTCGATGTCACGAAGCCAATCGTCGGCTTCTAGCGGCCTATCGGTGTGAGCAAACGTTGAAGGGCGAGTCTTCTGTAAATCAGATAACTTGGAATGAGGTTGATAGGGTTCACGGTGGTTTCCCATATTGATGACGTGATTCATCATCTCTTGGTGTTGTTGCTGGCTTTGTTCGAAGAGACGGCATACTTGAGACAGGGCTGCTTCGCTGTCCTGTTGACTGGACTGACCCGGAGTGAAGTTGTTGCTAGTCTGTGTCCCATAAACTTCTTCTGGCTGATTGGGCATGGAACGGGTCCACGGACGAGACATTTTTCTAGTCTGGGGTATTATTTTGCAAAACTCATGAGAAGAACTGTGTGGTACAAGGAAAATCTTGTGAAGGCACAAACTTAAAAGACCTCAAGATTTTTCAAGAAAGCATAAACGATTTTGCATGGAGACGAACTGCTTAACCCAAATCTTACACGCGAAAAGCAAACACACGATACAACACTCAGGATGTGCGTACACAATCCTGACATGTTATTTAGACTAGCATACTCCTCCGGAGAGCAGCGAACACACTAATACAAACTAGCGTACAGTTAAAACACATCATACAAGCAGACATAACGCGCGGCTACTCGGCGCTCTCAGTCGGAGATGGTGACGATGTCCTTTCCCTTGCCGAGGGCAAGAATCAGCGGTGCAGGGGATTCAACCTCCACCTCCTCTCTAGTAGGTTCCTGGCGCGTAGCACTGCGCTGCGGTGATGGTACGGGGGCGACAGGCGGCAGAGCGGGTGCGGCAGGCGGTGCAGCTCTGACTGGAGTAGGAGCGATGACTCGGTCGAACTCCTCAGTGGTAGGCAGACGGCGAGCAGTGGCCAAAACGGCCGGTGCATAAGAGGCTGAAGACGAGACGAATGTCAGAGGCGGTGCTGTGAGGAGAAGCTCCTTCCTGCTGGCAGGACCGCCCCGGACTAAGTCCATGCGGGCAGCCACAAGATCGTCCACGAGGTTGTCGAAAGACTCCTCTAGAGCCTTGAGATACTCCACAACCATCTCGATGGCTTCATCTCGTTCTCCCCGATGGCAGGCGAATGCATAGTGACAAGTGTATGGCACATGGCATGGGAGGTAGCGGTAGCGACGAGTCTTCATCATAGGAAGGATATCCCGGAGGCGAGCTATCGCCTCACGGGCAGCCATCTGCATGGCATGCCTCTCCGTAGGCATGGCCCTTCCCACAAAACGGAAGTGGCGAGACGCAGAACGTCCTCCCTTGAATTGCACCACGGCTTGGTGCATAGACACGTCGTCGCTGAGCTTGTGCTGGTAAAGTGTGAACTCCGGGCGAGTTGCTGGCCCGATCGCGAGCTTGGTGATGGAGACGAGGAGTTTGACAAACCCCTCGGGCACGTTCGTGAACACTCGAGTCTCGCAGTTGCTGCCAGCCATCTACAAAAGTAGGCAAAAGTTCTGAGTAGTCATGTCATAAATTTATGATGACCAACCGAAAATAGCTACAATTGCAAAATGCTGAAAAGCACAAAAGACGCTAATAACCGATTAGCGATCGCACCTAGTGGCTTCCTACAGTCAGCCTGGCTCTGGTACCAAGCTTGTCACGACCGGTTTTTCAATAAAATATTTATTGAGAGACCAATCCCTTTTACGGATCAGTAAAGAAGAATTCCTTCTCACTGGTAGACAATATCTTGGTCACAGAAGAAAAATACCAGGGGTACTGAATATAATACAAGGTTGAGCGGGGACTGCTCAACAATTTATTACATGCACGCCGAATAGACATAACGGCGGATAGGGTGGCATAACTACTAACTCATGATAACAACGGTGGTGGAAAAATCACAGCGGAGCGGGTGATATGACTCCTGCAAACTACAGCTCTTCGAGCGTCGGGGTGAAGCTCGAGGAGGTTTATTGCGGGTGGCGGAAGCGTATATAATACAAGTGACCAATATCCAGGATCGCACAGGACTGACTGGGATTCCTCTAGGCGTCGGACTCACTATCAAACTCTTCATCCAAGAGATCGCCTTCGTCAACATCTGGCCAAATCAACAAGCCAGGTGAGTACTATGAAAGTACTCGCAAGACAGTTCGGACATAAGATATAACAAATGTAAACATGAAGCATAAGAACAGAATAACAAGTGCGTTCAGACATAGAGACAATAATGCATGGGGAAATAACAGAGAAGTCGGGCGGTAGTCCTCCCGAAATGCAAAAATAAATACTGGGTGCCAAACGAGGGTCTGAATGACTCCTCGAGAGGAAACTGCAAGAATAATAATGCCGCAGTCGGGCGTCGGGGCGACACCACATAAAGGGCTTATAACAGAAAATGAAAGACAGTGCGTGCCACAGTCGGACGTCTGAGCGACATCACATAAAGGGCTTATATTGAAAGTAAGAGACAAACATGCCACAGTCGGACGTCTGAGCGACATCACATAAAGGGCTTATATTGAAAGTAAGAGACAAACATGCCACAGTCGGACGTCTGAGCGACATCACATAAAGGGCTTATATTGAAAGTAAGAGACAAACAACAGGGTTAGTCCATCCACAGGAATAACGTTCAGCCAAGATTTCTACTCTAACTCACTTACCGGAAAGAAGAATATACCACGAGGTTACGACATAGACATGGATACGCTGATCACGATACTTGACCTTGGATACGATGACTCGGAAGGATTTGACTCTGCAGAGTTGTACTTTAACCACAGCCAACGGATTTCAGTAGTCACGGGGACTAGTTCCGTTTACGGTGTTTTGGAAGAAACACATCTAACCAGTACACACCCATTCAACAATCCGAAGCCAGGAATCACCCTCGGCAACGTTCAAGAAAAACTTTGAGACGGGGAGGCTACAACCTCGCGTAGCATGGGATCAAATTTCTATACGCGCGCTCTAAGGGTTGCCCCCCTCTCGGTCCCAACCGGAAACACCCATGCCCCCTGACCGGATGACTGGCTTTAATCCAGGGCCATGGAACCATCATCCCGGCCCCTCTGTTTGGTGTGTACTCGGAAAGAGGTTACCAACTTACTAAACCGCATTCTGGCAGAAAACAAGTGGTAGCACGGAAGGGGGAAGAATGATAACGTGACTCCGTCCACGTTAACGTCGGAATTTATCGGATGACGCAAGGCTGGCATGCTACAACAGTACCACCTTACTGCCCTTCATGTCACCACATGACTAGGCCATCTCTCATCAGAGATCACAGTAACTTTGGAACACACGGGTAGTTGCCTCACAAGCAACGAGATACTCACCGATACTCATATGCCACGCACAACCTTTCACGCAAACATGCAAAACACCTATCATATCAAAGGTTCAAACATGCTTGCCTGGTTCGGAGAAGTCGGAGTCTAGCTCGGCGAAGTTCGCAGCTCCGTCACCTCTTCCGGAACCTACGGTATAGCGAAAAGGCATACTAACGAGAAAACCAACGCGTGCATAAAAGTTGTTCCAAAAATTTTCCAAATAAATCCCATAAAAAACTAGACAAAATTATAAGATTGTCAGAAAAAGAATCACTCAAAAAATCACTTTTTATCAAAAAGTTATAAGGGTTTCTGTCCAGGGACTCATCTGTAATGAAACAGAGAAGTTCCAGGGACTTAACTGAGAAAACAGAAAATGGTTCGAATAGAAACGCGCCAGCCCACAGAGAAAACGTACTCTGCCCGAAGGCGCCATCAGAAAACGCTTCGGGGGTGAAATAAGAGAGGCTGACGTGGGGGGTCCACATGTCAGGTTTGAAAAACCTTGCCGGCGCCCGAAGGCTGCGGAGGTCGCCGGCGTCGAACCACGGCGAGTCAGGGAGATCATAGTGTACCAAGAGTATCAGCGTGCCCTTCCGCGTCGGTGGGTGGTGGACTTGGACGTCGGGGAGCACCGCGTCGATGGCGACACTTTCTCCGGCGGACGGCGGCTCGGGCGATGGTGGGGAACTCCAGTGGTGTGCTGCAAACTTCGAATTGAAGTGCGGGTCAGAAGGAGGGATGTACTAGAGAGCTACTGGCAAGAGATGGGAGGCAGAGGTGCACGCACAGGAGCGAATCGAGCTGGATCCCGTGGCAGGTCGCGACGGCCGGAGTCGAGGAAGGAGACTCCCTCGGGGCTCTTCCAGTGGCTAGGCAGGGTCTTGGTGGAGTGCAGAGGTGGTGTGGGTACTAGCTGGAGCTCGGGGCCTCTATTTATAGGCGGCTCGAGGGGGTGGCCGTGAACGGGGTTGCTCCGGCGAGCAATTACGGCGAGGCAGTGGCTTGGCAGGGAGTTTAGGTGGCCAGGCAGCATCAGTGAGGTGTACTGGTGCCGTTCCCCCGCTAATCCCGGTCGGTCTTGGTGTAATGGCGCCGGTCCACGGTGGGGTGGCCGCACGGGCACGACGGCGACAGAGAGCGCGCTCCGCGCCCAGCGGTTCACGACGAGGGTGGCAGCGCGCACTGGGGAGTGGAAGACCACGCGGCGATCTCCGGTGGCTTGGGCGGCGCTGGGTGGCGCCGTCTGCGCTGCGCCTCTCTCTGGCGGCCGCAAAGCCGCCGCTGGCGTCGGTCACGGGGCGGCGCACCTCCTCCAGCTCGTCGCCGACGCCCGCAAGCATCCAGGCGCTCGTGCGGTGCAGAGGACAAGGGGGAGGGGACAGGAAACACGGCGACGCCGGGCACTGGCGAGATCGACAACAGACACTGAAGAAAACGACAGTGATTCAGACACTGTTAACTGAATTTGACTGAACCTTATAGAAACAGTGTCCAGTAGGTGTTCGACGAAATGATTTGGTATGAAGAAAATTTTTCCTGGGGCTGGGACTTGGTGAGGTGACCTCTCAATGCACCCAGGGGCTGCCTGATTTTTCTCAGAATTTTTGGAGAGGGATTTGAATGAATTTCATCAAATTTGGCAAAACTGGTCCAAACTTGTAGCAAGTATAGTTTGAAAAATTTGAACTGAAGACCAGTGGATCTTCATGGATCTTGGTTGAGGGTTCAAAGGACTAGGAAGGGAAATTGGTTTGGGGGCAAAAATCAAAACAGAAATGGTAGCTCCTTTGTAAATCTCCAAGGGCTAGAATAGAAGGCAAAAATTGTTTTGATAAGATTTAAATGGAAAATAAATATATGGGGAGGTTCAACTTGCTGGATTTGATGCAAATCATGATCCAAAGATGAGGAAAGGTTTATGAGAGTGGATTTGCACTAAGGTCATGGCAAGAGAGATTTGTTGAAAGGGGCAAAGAATCATTCCAAAAGCCATAGGGCAATTTCAAAGGAATTTTCAAAAGGCATTTTTCCCAAGTGAAAAGCATTTTGGTTTGAGTCCAAATAAAAAGAAAGAACCTCCAAGACCAACATCAAGTCTTGGGTGAATCCAAATAAAACCCTTGCCAAAAAAAATATTTTGAAATGGAGGGTTCTTTTGAAGACAAATTTAAAACACCTCCCTCAAGTCAAGTAAATTTTTTGAAAAGGCCAAATAAAATTTTGGGTGTCACAGTAGATGAGGTAGTACCTATTCACCTGTTTATTATCAAACCTTGGGAGTTACTTCTACGCTATGCTTGTATTGCTATGCTATGCTCGTAGACGTGGATTGGGTTTGAGTGTATCCATGACAGTTGTGAGATTGTTAATTAATGGTTCAACTTAAGGTGGCAACTTGAATACACATCTGGGTGGATTGAGGCACCTGGGGAATCTAGTGATTGCCTGCATTTTTTTTGGAAATCCCGGGGTACCGTGTGATTCTCCTATGGACTGCCACCCAGGCTCAAAGGGATCATGAGATTATTCATACTAGAAACTTCCGTGTGCAGCCACAACCTATTATGGGCTCTAGCATAGTTGATTAAGTCGTGTGAACTCTTACAGTGGTATACTAGCAGATGTAGGGGATGTAGGTGGTACGGTCTTCGTAAGGTGCTAACGCTTCTGAAAGACTGTGTCTCGGTCATCCGTTTCTCAAACACCATGTAGTGCGAGAAATTCAATGGAGGAGATCGAGTCTTGTGGGGAAAAGTGCACAAACCTCTGCAGAGTGTATAAACTAATCATGGTTAGCCGTGTCCCCGGTTATGGACATCTTGAGTATCTGGTTCTTGGATTATCATGTTGATCTCATCACTACTAAATTAATTTGATTGGGTTGTTAATGATTACTTTTAATTGGGATTGAGAGGGGGTTTACCTTCTCAATGTTTTCAACAAACTTTGTAGTTAAGTAAAATATATTCCTTTGCAGTAGGGAAAAATTGGCTTTCCGCAAAACGCAATAACCATACAGCCTCCACCAGCCATATATGCATGTAGTGATAGCTTTATTCTGTTTACTACTCTCTTGTGTTACATTGCCAGCATATTCCATGTGCTGACCCGTTTTCGGGCTGCAACGTATCATGTTGCAGACTTTTCAGATGACAAGTAAGGAGCCTTAGGTCGTGGTCTTTCACTCAGTGATGCCGTTGGAGTTGATGGACTCACTTTATCTTCCCAGCCTTCCGCTGTTATCGTTTTAGATGGCCTTAAGCCATATTTATTGCAATAAGTTCTCTTTTGAGACATTCGATGTAATAAGTGTGTGATTGCTACTCTGTTATAAATCCTCCAAGTACTGTGTGTGTCAGCATTACCGATCCAGGGATGACACTTATGCACAGAGATCAGACTGTTTGAGGTCTGGTCGCTACATCAGCATAGAGATGTTCACCATTGTTGACTACCCCATCTCACGTGATGATCGGACATGGGTTAGTTGATTTGGATCACGTATCCCTTAGATGACTTGAGGGATGTCTACTTAAGTGGGAGTTCTTAAGTAATTTGATTAATTGAACTTAATTTATCATGAACTTAGTCTTATAGTTTTGAATATCTATGTTGTAAATCAATAGCTCCCCTATTTTGGATATGTTCCTAGAGAAAATAAGTTGAAAGATGATAGTAGCAATGATGCGGACTGGGTCTATGATCTGAGGATTATCCTCATTACTACACAGAAGAATTATGTCCTTGATGCACCGCTAGGTGACAGACCTATTGTAGGAGCAGATGCAGACATTATGAACGTTTGGCAAGCTTGATATGATGACTACTTAATAGTTTAGTGCGCCATGCTTTACGGCTTAGAACTGGGACTTCAAAAACGTTTTGAACGCCATAGAGCATATAAGATGTTCCAAGAGCTGAAATTGGTATTTCTGACTCATGCCCGTGTCAAGAGGTATGAGACCTCTGACAAGTACTTTGCCTACAAGATGGAGGAGCATAGCTCAACCAGTGAGCATGTGCTCAGAATGTCTGGGTACTACAATCGCTTGAATCAAGTGGGAGTTAATCTTCCAGATAAGATAGTGATTGACAAAGTTCTCTAGTCACTATCACCAAGCTACTAGAACTTCGTGATGAACTATAATATGCAAGGGATGACGAAAATGATTCCCGAGCTCTTCGCGATTTTGAAATCGTCGATGGTAGAAATCAAGAGAGAGCAACGAGTGTTGATGGTTAACAAGATCACTAGTTTCAAGAAAAAGGGCAAGGGAAAGAGAGGGAACTTCAAGAAGAATGGCAAGCAAGTTGCCGCTCCCATGAAGAATCCCAAAGCTGGACCCAAGCCTGAAACTGAGTGCCTCTATTGTAAAGGAAATGGTCACTGGAAATGGAACTGACCAAAATACTTGGCGGATAAAAAGGATGGCAAAGTGAACAAAGGTAAATTTGATATACATGTTCTTGATGTGTACCTTACTAGTATTAATAGTAGCCCCTGGGTATTTGATACCAGTTCAGTTGCTAAGATTAGTAACTCGAAACAGGAGTTGCGAAATAAACAGAGACTAGTTAAGGGCGAGGTGACGATGTGTGTTGGAAGTGATTCCAAGGTTGATACGATCACCATCGCACACTCCCTCTACCTTTGGGATTAGTGTTGAACCTAAATAAATGTTATTTGGTGTTTGCGTTGAGCATGAATATGATTTGATCATGTTTATTGCAATACGAATATTCATTTAAGTCAAAGAATAATTGTTGTTCTATTTACATGAATAAAACCTTCTATAGTCATACACCCAATGTGAATGGTTTATTGAATCTCGATCGTAGTGATACACATATTCATAATATTGATGCCAAAAGATGCAAAGTTGATAATGATAGTGCAACATACTTGTGGCACTGCCGTTTAGGTCATATAAAGAGCATGAAGAAACTCCATGCAGATGGGATTTTGGAATCACTTGATTATGAATCATTTGATACTTGCGAACCATGCCTCATGGGCAAGATGACTAAAACTCCGTTCTCTGGAACAATGGAGCGAGCTAATGACTTATTGGGAATAATACATACCGATGTATGTGGTCCGATGAGTATTGAGGCACGCGGTGGGTATTGTTATTTTCTGACCTTCAAAGGTGATTTGAGCAAATATGGGTATGTCTACTTAATGAAACTCAAGTCTGAAACATTTGAAAAGTTCAAAGAATTTCAGAGTGAAGTGGAGAATCATCATAACAAGAAAATGAATTTTCCACGATCTGATCGCGAAGGCGAATATTTGAGTTACGAGTTTGGCCTTCATTTAAAACAATGTGGAATAGTTTCACAACTCACGCCACCTGGAACACCACAGCGTAATGGTGTGTCCTAACGTTGCCACCGTACTTTATTAGATATGGTGCATTCTATGATGTCTCTTACCGATTTACCACTATCATTTTGGGGTTATGCATTAGAGACAGCTGAATTCACGTTAAATAGGGCACCGTCTAACTCCGTTGAGACGACACCGTATGAATTGTGGTTTGGCAAGAAACCTAAGCTGTCGTTTCTTAAAGTTTGGGGATGTGATGCTTATGTCAAAAGGCTTTAGCCTGATAAGCTCGAACCTAAATCAGAGAAGTGCGTCTTCATAGGATACCCTAAGGAAACAATTGGGTACACCTTCTACCACAGATCCGAAGGCAAGATCTTTGTTGCTAAGAATGGGTCCTTTCTAGAGAAGGAGTTTCTCTCGAAAGAAGTGAGTGGGAGGAAAGTAGAACTTGATGAGGTAATTGTACCTTCTCTCGAATGGGAGAGTAGCACATCAGAGAAATTCGTTCCCATGATGCCTACACCAACTAGAGAGGAAGCTAATGATGATGATCATGAAACTTCGGATCAAGTTACTACTGGACTTCGTAGGTCGAACAGAGCATGTTCTGCACCAGAGTGGTACAGTAATCCTGTCCTAGAAGTCATGTTATTAGACCTTGGCGAACCTACGAACTATGAAGAAGCTATGATGAGCCTAGATTCCGATAAATGGCTTGAGGCCATGAACTCTGAGATAGGATCCATGCATGAGATCAAAGTGTGGACTTTGATGGACTTGCCCAATGATCGGCAAGCCATTGAGAATAAATGGATTTTCAAGAGGAAGGCGGACGCTGATGGTAATATCACTGTCTATAAAGCTCGACTTGTTGCCAAAGGGTTTCGACTTCAAGGAGTTGACTATGATGAGACTTTCTCACCCATAGCGTTGCTTAAGTCTGTTCGAATCATGTTAGCAATTGCCACATTTTATAAATATGAAATCTGGCAAATAGAAGTCAAAACTGCATTCCTTAATGGAAGAGTTGTATATGATGCAACCAGAAGGTTTTGTCGATCCTAAAGGTGCTAAGAAAGTGTGCAAACTCCAGCGATCCATCTATGGACTGGTGCAAGCATCTCGGAGTTGGAATATACGCTTTGATGAGGTGATCAAAGCATATTGTTTTATACAGACTTACGATGAAGTATTTACAAGAAAGTGAGTGGGAGCTTTGTAGCATTTATGATATATATGTGCATGACATATTGTTGATTGGAAACGATATAGAATTTCTAGATAGCATAAAAGGATACTTGAATAAGAATTTTTCAATGAAAGACCTCGGTGAAGCTGCTTACATATTAGGCATCAAGATCTATAGGTATAGATCGAGACGCTTATTAGGACTTTCACAAAGTACATACCTTAGCAAATTTTTGAAGAAATTCAAAATGGATCAGTCAAACAAAGAGTTCTTGCCTGTGTTACAAGGTGTGAAGTTGAGTAAAACTCAAAGCCCGACCACGACAGAAGATAGAGAGGGAATGAAAGTCATTCCCTATGCCTCGGCCATAGGTTCTATAAAGTATGCAATGTTGTGTACCAGAAATATTTTGTACCTTGCCATGAGTTTAGCAAGGGGGTTACAATAGTGATCCAGGAGTAGATCACTGGACAACGGTCAAAATTATCCTTAGTTACCTAAGAGGACTAAGGAAATGTTTGTCGGTTATGGAGGTGATAAAGAGTTTGTCGTAAAATGATTACATCAATGCAAGCTTTGACACTAATCCAGATGACTCCGAGTCTCAATCTGGATACGTATTGAAAGTGGGAGCAATTAGCTAGAGTAGCTCCATGCAAGGCATTGTAGACATAGAAATTTGCAAAATACACACGGATCTGAATGTGGCGGACTCGTTGACTAAACCTCTCTCACAAGCAAAACATGATCATACATTAGTACTCTTTGGGTATTAATCACATGGCGATATGAACTAGATTATTGACTCTAGTAAACTCTTTGGGTGTTAGTCATATGGCGATGTGAACTATGTGTGTTAATCACATGGCGATGCGAACTAGATTATTGACTAGTGCAAATGGGGTACTGAAGGAAATATACCCTAGAGGCAATAATAAAATTGTTATTTTATATTTCCTTATTCATGATAAAGGTTTATTATTCATGCTATAATTGTATTGATTGGAAACTTAAATACATGTGTGAATACATAAACAAATATTGTGTCCCTAGTAAGCCTCTACTAGATTAGCTCCTTGATCAAAGATGGTTAAGGTTTCCTAACCATAGACATGTGTTGTCATTTGATAATGGGATCACATCATTAGGAGAATGATGTGATGGACAAGACCCATCTGTTAGCTTAGCATAATGATCGTTCAGTTTATTGCTATTGCTTTCTTCATGTCCAATACATATTCCTTTGACTATGAGATTATGCAACTCCAAAATACCGGAGGAATGCCTTGTGTGCTATCAAACGGCACAACGTAACTGGGTCATCATAAAGATGCTCTACAGGTATCTCCGGAGGTGTTTGTTGAGTTGGCATAGATCAAGATTAGGATTTGTCACTCCGAGTATCGGAGAGGTATCTCTGGGCCCTCTCGGTAATACACATCATAAGAAGCCTTGCAAGCAAATGACTACTAAGTTAGTTATGAGATGTTGTATTACAGAACGAGTAAAGAGACTTGCCGGTAACGCGATTGAACTAGGTATAGAGATACCGACGATCAAATCTCGGGAAAGTAACATATCGATGGACAAAGGGAATTACGTATGTTGTCGTAACGGTTTGACCGATAAAGATCTTCGTAGAATATGTAGGAGCCAATATGGACATCCAGGTTCCGCTATTGGTTATTAACCGGAGAGGTGTCTCGGTCATGTCTACATAGTTCTCGAACCCGTAGGGTCCGCACGCTTAACGTTCGTTGACGATATAGTGTTATATGAGTTATATGTTATGGTGACCGAATGTTGTTCGGAGTCCTAGATGAGACCGCAGACATGATGAGGAGTCTCAAAATGTTCGAGAGGTAAATATTGATATATAGGACGATGGTATTTGGACACCGGAAGTGTTTCGGGACGTACCGGGAAGGAATCGGGTCATCGGAAGGGGTTCCGGGCACCCCCCGGCAAGTTATGGGCCTTATGGGCCAATGGAGGGGACATACCAGACCACAAGGGGGCTGGTGCGCCCCCTCCCTTGTTTGGCCAGCCCTAGGGAAGCAAAAGGGGGAGGGCTAGCCCCTCCTGCCTTTCCCTCTCATGGAGAAAGTAAAAGGGGCGCGGCTTGGGAGGGACCCCAAGTAGGATTCCTCCTACTTGGGCACCTCCTTTGGCTACTCCTCCCTCCCTCCCACCTATATATATGTGGGAGGGGGGTGCCTAGCACACAATAGACAATTGCCTAGCCGCGTGCGGCGCCCCATCTACCGTTTACACCCCGGTCATATTTTTCGTAGTGCTTAGGCGAAGCCCTGCGAAGATCACTTCACCATCACCGTCACCACACCGTCGTGCTGCTGGAACTCATCTACTACCTCGCCGTCTTGCTGGATCAAGAAGGCGGAGGACGTCACCGAGCTTAAGGTGTGCAGAACGCGAAGGTGCCGTACGTTCGGTACTTGATCAGTTGGAGCGCGAAGAAGTTAGACTACATCAACCGCGTTGTTAAACGCTTCCGCTTATGGTCTACGAGGGTATGTATACACACTCTCCTCCTCGTTGCTATGCATCTCCATGGATAGATCATTGCGTGTGCGTAGAATTTTTTTGTTTTCCATGCAACGTTTCCCATCAGTAGGGCGCGCCCCCTGGCTTGTGGTCTCCTCGGGACTCTTTTGGTCCAGCTCCGGTGCTTCGGGGGTCTCTTTTGGTCCATAAAAAATCATCGTAAATTTTCAGCTCGTTTGGACTCCATTTGATATTTCTTTTCTGTAAAACTCAAAAACAAGGAAAAAACAGAAACTGGCACTGGGCTCTAGGTTAATAGGTTAGTCCCAAAAATAATATAAAATAGCATATTAATGCATATAAAACATCCAAAACAGATAATATAATAGCGTGGAACAATAAAAAATTATAGACACGTTGGAGACGTATCAGGGGGGAAGACCTGGATAGGGAGCCGGTTACGAATAAACCTTGGACTAGGAAACCCCGAACTACGAATGGAACCACTTTTTCAAGCAGGGGTAAATGGATCTGGTTTAGAAGCCGGAAATGGAAGAGAGGGTGTCGTGTCGGATCTTCAATCGGGCAAACAACTGATGCTCGGGATAAAGCTGGACTTCGATTGGGTTTTGATGGATATGAGCTTTCCCTGAACAAGGATCAAAATATGCTTCCTAAAACAGCAGATTGATGATGGATATGAGCTTTCCCTGGATATCATCAATCTGCTCCACCTGTCAACTGTGACAGCCTGGTTTTTGCCCTCTCTTCCTTGTCTGATTTTCAATTGGTTTGGATTTGAATTTGGAATTTTGAATCACTTCAGATGGACTTAAACACTTGGGTACCACTTTGGCTTTCACCCAAGTGACTCATTTCTCTCTCTAGCCACCATTTCTTCTCTGACCCACTTCAAAATAATATTATGAATATTTTTCTTATATGAAAAATATTCATTTTCCCTCCAAAACCCTAACTAGCCCATTGTGCTCCAAAGCAACCCCAATTTTTCTTGCCCACAAAAATCTGAGAAAATTCACAAATATTCTTTGAACCCTAGGGCACCTCCCTGAGTAAAAATATTGCACCACTTTTTTGGAATATTTTTGCTACAGAAAATATTTTCTGTTCTGGACAGAAATGGTAGTTTCTACAGCAACTACCATTTTACTTGCTCAAATGCAGCTGAATTTTTTTGTGCCTCACTACCCTCCTAGATGATTGCTAACCTCCAAAGCTCACCTCCCAACTCTCAGTATTTTGACCTCAGTAAGCTATCAAAGTTACTGTCCAGAAACTTACTAGGAAGTTAAACTCCATCTTACTGCGCCTGAGCACAACTCAAAGTGTTGGAACCACTCAAACCACCAAGGACTATACGCCAGACATGAAGTTTAGGCTTAGAGCGGCCTGATGTCATAGTTCACACAATGACGCGTTCGTCCAGGCGTGCCGGCATGCGGTCGGCGCACTCTGCGACGCGCCCGAGCCGCTGTTGAGCGCGTGCTCGCTTCCCCCGCCTGCCGCGCCTTGCCAAACTTCGCCATGATCGTCACCCCGACTCCATTAACTCCCTCCTGGCGCTCGCAGACACCGGAGCTCGCCGCAGCGAGCACGGGCGCTGTCTGGCCAACCCAATAGTGCGCTGCGCACTGTGTTCGTCGCCAGCCCCCTCGTTCCTGTGCTCATCTCCGGTCGCCCACAGTGCCCGCGTGAGTTGCGTCGCCTTCCCCCTCGCTCACTAACGTTGTTCGTCGCCAGGCGCCATGTCCAGGTGTCCTCCGGCGGAGCCCAAACCCCTCACCCTGCTCGGCTATAAATTCAGCCCTCCCCAGCCTTCTCGAGTATCATCCACTCCTCTCACACACTCCGCAAACTAGTAGGAAGTCGTAGCCCGGCCGAGCAGGACGCGGGCCGCCGTCCCCGAGCTCGAGCTCGTTGGCAATCCCCTCGGGCCGTCTCTCTAGCTCCAGCCCCCCCAGGCTCGGGCCACCCTTCCAAGGCCTCCGCCGTGCTTCGGTGGTGTCGTCCTGCCCGATTTGAGCCTCTGGTCGCCGTCATCCCCAACTCCGGCGACCTCCGCTCTCTGTCGCTGCTGGAGAGGTTGTTTCCGACGCCGTCCGACCACCCCTAGCTAACCTACGGGTACGGGCAGGTGCGCCTTCGTCTACTCTTTCGATCCATCCCTCTAGTTCGGGCCAAGATGCCCTCCTCGCCGGCGTGTGCTCTCGCGGAGCCCCGCCGCCCTTTGTTTCCCTCTCCCCCTCTCTCTCACCTGACTAGCGAGGCCCGCTAGTCAGCCACTCTGGCCGCACCCGAAGCGGTACGAGTGGTGGTGCCCCGCGGGGTTTACGCCTTTGACGTCACCCCCTCCAGTTCTGTTTTTATTTAAACCAAATTCAAAATATTCCAGAGAACTTCAAACAGCCACAACTTTTTACCATAAGTCTAAATGAATTGATTTTTTTGCATTGTGTTCTTTATGAAAATATCTAGCAGCTCAGCAAAAATGAGATTTTTCCCTGCTGTCTAGATTTTCTGGTGGATTTCAGAATGTTTCTTGATGTTTTGTTTTTGTGTTTATAATTGTTTTCAGAGAGTGAAGCTTGTCTTGAGGATCACCAGGAGGAGTGTGAACCTCATCTGCACTAAGGCAAGCCACAGCAACATTTTCATGGTGCCATTACAATATTTGTGATATTTTCAACTTAAACAAAGGGTTTAATCCATGCATTTAAATCACTAAAATAAATATTTATATTCTGTTGGATGCTTGTTTGAGTTGATATGCTTAGTTTACATAAGTTTGAAGCTAACTAAGTTTCGCTAAGTCATCAGAAGTAGTATTTGTTTATGAAGAAGTAACATGGTTATGGAAAAAGAATTATTTTCAGTTATTTTTCTTGAATAAAAAATGAAATATGCTAAGAAAAGACTCTGTTTAAATTTGATGATTAATCATAACCAGATAGGTGTTATGAGTTATTGATATCTATGCCTAGTGTGTAATATTGTTGACCCAGTTATTTCCGTTGATATATGATGCATATGATAGTGTTGCATTTTCATGGCATATCATGACACCGGTTATTTTCACTTTAAGTAGAACCTGTTAAAAACTCAACTTGAACATGTCGTTGATCGGGTCATGGTGCCACTGAATCGAGTTTTTCCCAGTGCAACCACATTTGCCTTTATGGGAAGGCCTTTATTCGGTCCGTTGTCATGCCTCAGGTCGGTGCCTCCAACGAGGGAAGTTATGGTCATGCATACCCTGGCCCGGTAAGCAGACATAACCTTGTGTGCCCGTTGTTTTTATGGTACCTTGTCCCCGTTTGGGACCATTTATGTTTTGACACGACGGTGGCCGTTGGTGTCTTTGGTAGACACGGACCACCCAGGACTTAGCCCAGTGGGGAGTGAGTCGGAGTGGCCGGGAGAGTGTCATGGAAATGGAGGGGTTTCGTCGGAATGACGTTGGTCCACCCGAATGGGAGTACGAGGCCATGTGTTTCGTGGTGTGGGTACAGTGTGCTACCTCTGTAGAGTGTATTAAATCTATCGATAGCCGAGTCCGCGGTTACGGACACGCTCGAAAGAAGGTCACACCATGGGTCAAGTTTAAATAATTTTGCACACTAAGATAATAACTTGGCACTGCTGGAGAGATGATGGTTGAGAAACCATTTTGATGCTGGAGACCAAGTTGTGGTCAGTTGTGATCCCAGAAAGATCACCGTTCGGTTACGAGGTAACCCGATTAATGGCCAAAATGTTGGTCCATTTGTGATCCGAGAGCAATCACCGTTTGGTAAGCAAGTCCGAGGGACTTAAGTCACAAGATCATGATCACTGCATGCTTGATATGTTTTTGCGTTAGTAATTCAATTGGTTAATTCTTATGATATTGTTGTCATTATGTTTATGTTTGTTGTGAGCTTGCAAGTACATTCAATTTACTGACCTAGCGTGTCATGCCAGATTTCATGAAAGTCTCGTTGGAAAGGAGTGCTGTCCGAGTCTAGATCGTGTCCACATCGGTGTCCCTGTGCTATGGAGTTCTGCTTCGTCGTTGTTCCGCTGCCGCGTAGTTGTCATGATCGAGGCCCCTTTATGTTCACTAAATAATGTACATATCGTTCAGCCGCACCGTGTGTGTCGCTTGGCCTCGCAACCCGTTGTAATATGAACCTTGTTCCGCTAGTATCAATAAAGCGATTGCTTTCTATACCAAGATGTTGTGTGTTGCCAGAAGACACGGTCTCTGGGCTGGCAATACAAGGTAAACTGGTTGCTCTGAGCCGGGGTGCCACAACGCTTGGTATCAGAGCCGCGCTGACTGTAGGCCACGCTAGACTACCGACGTGTTAACTGGACGTTAGTTAAGAGTATAAATGGAGTACCGGTAGCGTTTGTACCTGGTTGTTGCATTGTATGCACTCATTTTATTTTTTATGCTAACCTACTAATGGCTGTGAGTGTAGATGGCTCCGGTGCCGTATCCGTGCCAGTTGCAGCTGATGTCGTACACGTCGCCGCATCTCCTCCGTAACGTGTGGCGTCGGTTGTACCCCCTCGGTGACGATCCAGTCTATCATGTATACCGGGAGCGTCTAGCAGACTCAGTGTATGAGTATCATGCAGTGGTTACTCTGCGCACCAGTTCAGCTTCCAGCACTTACACTCGTACCTCTCGGAGCGGTTTCGCTTCTACCGCTTCTCAGGCTGTCCAATTTGCTGCATTCGAGGTCCTTGTCGAGCTTCGTTATAACGAGGTCCGGATGCAGAACCACCCAGGTTTCCACTACTATCCCTCCCTGCATGACAATGGTCGTGTCCGTTTTCCTATCATTGATCTGGAGTCTGATAGTACTGCTAGCCAACTTTCTCGTTATATCACTGCTAGCTACCTTATGATTCACGAGCTGGCTCGAGAGCTGACTCGTGCTCGTACTGCTTTAGCCGCTACTAGATCTTTCACTACTCCATCGTCTACGGGATTTGCTCCTTATATTCCATCCAGTTCTAGTTCCCCTATTTCACCGGTTACTCCTCCGAGTAGCTCGGGCACCTCGACCGTGAATCCTCTTAGTGCTCCTGCTGAGTGGGTTTCACTTCTCACTACTCCCGTAGCCCCGATGCTTCACCCGACACCTGTCCTGGAGGGAGAGACCTCGAGGCAGCGTTGTCGTGTTACCTTTAACCTGGAGGTTTCGGTTAACGTCGTCAGTTCAGGATCCGAGTCCGCTTCAGGAGAGGACCCCGCAACCCCAGCAGAGCAGTAGAACGTTTGAGTATCCACAGTTGTCAGGATGATGTACGGATGTAGTCGTACGAGTCATGATGTTCCGTTTCATGTATGAGAGTAGTTGAACTTGGCATGTCGTTTATCTTTCATGTATGAGTCTATGTATAATTATGTTGGAACTCTGTTTTTATTCGACGTGTTCCCTTTGTTATTTCATTTTTTCTCGGGTTTTGTCGCTGGCTTTTCTCCGCTTTATCTTGGATGTTGCTCATCTCGGTTGCGTTGTCTTGGGAAAACCAACAATAGGATGCCGCGGGGAGGCAGCAGTAGCGACGCTTGTGAGGATGTTCCTGTTCGTCATTCTGCACAACAGGCAGGACACTCCCCCGAGCCGTACGTTCCACCACCGCCTCCACCGCCAAATCCGCCCTCCACCGAGCAAATTTTGCGTATGTTTGAGGAAAGAAGGAATAATGATCTGATTGAAATATTAAGGAGTGTGCAAGCTATGGTTGGGCAGAATGGAAATCAGAACGTTCATCACTCCAAGCTGTCAGACTTTCAGAGGACCAAGCCTCCCAGTTTCAGTCAGGTTATTGATCCCTTGGATGCAGACGACTGGTTGCAAACCACTCAGAAGAAGCTTGAGATTGCTCGTACTGAAGGGGAGACAAAGTCCCGTTTGCAACTCATTATCTTGAAGGCGCTGCCGCCATATGGTGGGAAAAGGCAAAAGCCATGTGGCCTGCTGACGAAGAAATCACCTGGGAAAAATTCAAGGATCAATTCCGGAAATATCATATTCCTACTGGAATTATGAAGGTCAAGCAGCGTGAATTTCTTGCGCTCCTCCAAGGAAGTCAGTCTGTGAGTGAATATTTGCAAAAGTTCAACCATTTGGCCCGTTACTCCCTTTATGATGTGGCCACCGAAGAAAGAAAGATTGATAGGTTTCTTGGGGGATTAAACCCACATCTCTGATGCACCCTCAGTATGTTTGATCTTTTCGATTTCCAAACTCTGGTAAACAAGGCTCTCATTGCTGAGAGGGAGCACAAGTTCATACATGACAGTAGGCCTGCTAATAACGATCACAAGCGCAAGTTCGAGCCAAGAAAGGAAGTGCAGCCAGTGCAAAAGGCGCGTACCTGGCAGCATACTCAGGTGGAGTACAAGCCCAATTTGTAGCAGAATGTTAACAAAACCACTACACAAGTCAAGAATGTCGTGACCAACCCGGTGCGAGAAGAATGCCAGCGCAACAATTCCTGTTTCAGTTGTGGGTAAACCGGACATTATGCCAGACAGTGTCCCAAGAGCGGCAAGACTAATGCTCCATTCAGGCCACAAGTCAATTTTATGGGGTCATACCCTATCCAGCAAAACATCACCGGGCAAGTCAATCACCTCTCCGCAGACGAAGCCCAAGAGAACCCCGAAGTCGTCATTGGTATGTTTTCTATTAATAGCATACCTGCCATAATTTTATTTGACTCTGGGGCTTCCCACTCTTTTATTTCGCGGAGTTTTGTTGCCCAAAATAAATTTCCTTGTTCAATTTTGGGCAAGAATATGCTGGTACAATCCCCGGGATCTTTGCTCAAAAGCAATCTGGTCTGCCGTAATCTGGAAATTAATATCAACGGAGCCCGCTTTCTAACTTCCTTGATAGTCATTGAGTCTGTAAAGTTGGACATTATTTTGGGGATGAATTGGTTAACCCAATGTCAAGTGTGCATAAATTGCGCGACCCGAGAAGTCACTTTGACAAGTCAAGAGGGGCAGACTACGAAAGTCTATGCCCGCGTGAGCATACCCAAGAAAGAAATGGTCTTCACCGCTGTGGCTGTTGAGTTGGAATTAATTCCTATGGTCAGTGAGTTTCCCGATGTATTTCTAGAAGAACTGCTAGGCATGCCGCCAGATCGAGAGCTTGAGTTTGCAATAGATCTTGTGCCCGGAACCGCACTGTTATACAAGAAGTATTATCGGATGCCTTCGTCAGAATTAGTGGAGCTAATGAAACAACTTGATGAGATGCTCCAGAAAGGATATATTCGTCCCAGCTCGTCACCATGGGGATCACCTACCATATTCATGGATAAGAAAGATGGTAGTCTCCGTATGTGTGTGGATTACCGTCAGCTGAATGATGTCACCATCAAGAACAAATATCCACTACCCAGGATCGATGACTTGTTTGATCAGCTCAGTGGGGCAAAGGGATTCTCCAAAATTGATTTAACACTACTGGAATCAGCTATTTTGCCGTCTGCCACGGCGGACGGCAAAGGCACGAACGGCGGACGGCAAAGGCCTTTGCCGTCAGCCGCGGACGGCAACAGGCTCTGGCAAAGTAGGCTATGGTAAACAGCTACTTTGCCGTCTGCTTCCTGGCGGCTGACGGCAAAGGCCCTTTGCCGTCCGCCGCGGACGGCAAAGAGGGCGGACGGCAATAATTGTGCCTTCAGTCCGTTAAGTGGCTAACGGCAGGCCTTTGCCGTCCGCCGCGGACGGCAAACTTTCTAGTGCCTTTGCCGTCTGCCATATGATGTCATCTACACGTCACTACATGGCAGGCCTTTGCCGTCCGCCGCTGACGGCAAACTATTTTACTCTTTGCCGTCTACCACTGTAGGCAAATTGACCAAATGGGTCAGCTCCCAGGAAGCACAGCTGGATGCCACGTGGCCTCTTTGCCGTCCGCTGCAGACGGCAAAGAGCCCGTTGCCGTCGGTGGCAGACGGCAAAGAGCCTGCATATTGGCTCTTTTTTCTGTTTTTTATTAAATCCAACAATTTTCATCACAAATATATATGACATATATAGATATATTTCACAGCAAACATATAAGATATATATGACAACAATTTTCACAGCAAACATATAAGATATCCATCCAACATGCAGAGTTCCATCATACATAGTTCCATCACATATGTTCCATCCAACTACCAAGTTCCATCATACATAGCATAGTTCATCCAACTACCAAGATACATGCATAGTTCAACGATACAAAAGAAACAGAGAAAGGGATAAGGAGCACTCCATCTATGCAAGCTTTCGTCAAGTGAATGAAATCTGCAAAATGAAAAATAAGAAAGTTAGAAATAGGTGACTAGAACAAGAAGAAGACTAGAACAAGAAGAGTATGTCATTTATGGGCTAACTTACGTGAAATGGATCATATATGAGCTAACTAAGTTGAAATGGGTCATTTATGAGCTAACTAAGGTCAAATGGATCGTTTTTGAGGTAACTAAGGTGAAATGGATCGTTTTTTAGCTCACTTAGGTCAAATGGATCATTTATGAGTTAACTTAGTTGAAATGGATCGTTTTTTAGCTAACTTTGTTGAAATGGATCATTTATGAGCTAATTTAGTTGAAATGGATCTTTTTGAGCTAACTTTGTTGAAATGGATCATTTATGAGCTAATTTAGTTGAAATGGATCTTTTTGAGCTAACTTAGGTGAAATGGATCATTTAAGAGCTAATTTAGGTGAAATGGATCGTTTTTTAGCTCACTTAGGTCAAATGGATCATTTATGAGCTAAATTAGTTGAAATGGATCGTTTATGAGATAACCTAGGTAAGATGGGTCATTTTGGAGTTAACCTAGGTGAAATGGGCCATTTTAAAGCTAACGTAGGTAAAATGGATCATTTAGGAGCTAATCTAGGTAAAATGGGTCATTTTTGAGCTAACTTGGATGAACTGCATCATTTATAAGCTAACCTAGGTAAAATGGGTCATTTTGGAGGAAAAGAAGCTAACTCTAGGTCATTATGGTAAGCATATTGGAGGAAATAAAGCTAAGTCTAGGTCTTTATGCATTTGTTAAGCAAAACACTAGAGAAACTTACCTTGATCAGGGAGGTGTAGGAGCGGGGTGGCTAGTGCCGCTACTTGGAGAAGGATCGTGCGATGCGTTTCTGGAGTTAAGCTGCACCAAAGATCATTTCCAATGTCTCGTTAGCATTATGACACTCAAATGTTAAGACTAGCAAGTAATGTCCATTCAAATTAAACTCACCGTGCTCCCAGGAGCAATCACTGGCATCGGCGGAGCGGGCTGACCGGACTTCTCGCACACAGACTGCACATTTGGTTTTCACAACAGAGTCATACTAGTTAGTAATGAGACTCAAATGTTAAGAGTAGCAAGTAATCTGCAGAAGAAACTTACCACAAGGAGCTCGTACATGGCCCTTGCCTGCATGTCATTCCGTGCCCTCTCCTCCTCCATCATCTTTCTCATCCTCTCCTCCATCTCCCGCTGCCTCTCCGCCGCCTTTGCCAGAAGTTTCTCCGTTCTATCTCTGTCAGTCTGTATAGCAGCCTGCAACACCACTCACATGACCATTTGTAATCATTGATGGAAGCGCACACAATGTAATGGAGAAAGATAACTGAGTACGTATCACTAACCTTGATGGCGAGTTGCACTGGCCGTTCACGAGGCCTTATCTCAGGAGCGGAGCTCGACTGGCGCGCCTTGATCTCCGGGAGAGTGCTAGGACAACGGATAAGTCCATCTCCAATGGCTATGGAGCCATGGGACCTCCCGCCACCAGATATCATCACCAGCTCTGGATCAATGGGACCCTGGCTCGGGTTAAAGTCCTCCCCTTTCCTCGCCTTCCCCTCATCTCTATATCTCACGAGCTTGTTGTGGGAGGAGATGTTGGTGAAGTTGTTTGCATCATCGAGGTCAGACTGAGAGAAAGCCTTGACTTTCTTGAAAGAGGCAGTGTGGGCCATGGCATACAGGTCGTACACCTCTGGCACCTTATCCGCCTTATTGTGGCATGCCTGAAAGAGAGAAACAATGAAAATTAGTAATTAAAGGGCTCAAGCTAGCATGATGAATGAATTGCATGAATCATGAAGCAAACCACATACCCAGTTGCGCCCGAACTGATATAAGTTGGAGCTGCCTTGATGGTGTGGCACACCTTCCATTTGGGCACGTTTGTCCTTGGCCTCGTTGTGGAGGGCTAGCCATTCTTTTGAGCACCACTCATCGACCAACACCTCCCAACAATCCATCCGATCCGCACACCATCTCGGAGGCGCCTAAGTTAGCAAATAGAAACTTGAGCGCTACGGCTAAGAATTACTAAATGAAGGAACTTAAGTAGAAGGCCTTAAGAATTACCTTCATGTACTGCTCCTTACTCAGGAACTTATCGCGGCACGCCGGCTTGGTCTTCTTGATACCACGCAAGGCGTACTAGTCTCGAACAGCCTGCACCCGAGCCTCGTGCCGTAAGTTCTGGAGTAGGCGCTTGCAGACGTTCTCGATAACATGTGCCGCGTCCTCCTCGTATCCCTCCTCACACCTGTAGAATGTCTGCAATCAAATGAGACAATATTGATTAGTACAATTAATAACTAGCTAGTTGAAGATTTTGAAATGTGTAAAGGAGAAATTACCCAGAACTTTCTGATCACCATGTCTGCCCTCGTGTCGCACACGACACGGTCGATAATCTCATCCGGCAGGGCCGGGCAGCCACGTAGTGCTCCCAGCTCAATCCAAGCTCTGGAAGCGTACCCTCACCAGGCAACGTGACAAACCCCGGGAAGTTTTGCCGGCAAAGAACTCCAAGGACGGAGTTGGGCCGGCGGACACTATGATGGTGGTCCCAACCCCTGCAGCATGACAAGGCCAACGCATTAGTTATTTGAAGAAACGTGAATGCAGAAGGTACAAAAATATTAAATGCACTTACGTACCTCTCCCCCATCAGGGAAAATCAACCACCTCTGCTCGCGGGTCGCCGGCACGGACGGGAGCCGTGTAGCACCACGCTGGTAGACGGTGCCACCCTCCTCCTCAAGATCAGTCGGCTCCCCGCCATCATCAGCATGGCCACTCGGCTCCTCGGGCTGATCCGGCCAGGTACCCCATCCGGACGTGTGCTCCTCCGGGGTCTCGTGGGCCGAAGGCCAGTCGACCCGAGGCTCGTGGGCCCAAGACCCGTGGACCGGAGGCTCGTGGACCGGAGTCCGTGTAGCCTCCTCCTCGAACGAGTCCACCCTAGCAGTCACGTGCTCGGGTGAAACAGCTGGGGGTGGCGGCGAGGAAGGCGCCGTAGCAGTCACCCTACCTCCTCTCCCGCGACCACGTGCCCCACCTCCTCTCTTCCTACCTCGTCCCCTGCTGGGCACCGCGGTCGATGAAGAAGGGCCCGGCGGTGTGGACATACTGTCCAGCAACGCTCGGCGGAGAGGTGCGTCTGGAATCGAAGACCTCAGACCACGCGCCGACGAAGAAGGGGCCTTGGCGCGCTCCCGACCAGCGCCCACCATCTTTCAACACCGGCCATGACAAACAGTAAACGAAATTAGTACAACATAAAAAAAGACCGACATGAATAATAATATGTGTATCACTTAAGTGTATCATCATCAAGTACAACATTAAAAAATTTAATACCTGACACTACTAATAATCTCGATCAGTATCATCAATAAATGCATAATCATCATCATCACTATAATCAATGACGGGCTCATAGGGTTCAGTGGCATCAACATGTGGAAGGCCACCTTGACGTAATCGGTCAAGCAATGACAGGTCATCCGCAGCAGTAACCTCTTCTTGTTCCGGCTCTTCTTGTTCCTCCTCTGGGGTGATGTCGGATTCACTGTCGCTGTGTACTTCAATGTTTTGGGGTGAAGTATAGTGGTTCTTGAAACTCTTTTTGGAAAGACGTGTCTCTTGGAAGAATTCTCCTTCATATGTGTCTGGGTTAATGTGAGGTTCATAATCCTCTTCCTTTGGGGGAGATAGTCTAGCACGTGGCGGCACTTCATAAACGACATCCCAACCTTTTAGATTTGGATTAGTTTGGCAGGCCCACGGTAGTAGAATACTTGGGTCGCCTGTTGAGCCGTAATATAGACATCAGGAACATCTAAATGGGTGCTTTGGTTGATTTCAACTAGCCCTATATGTTCATGAGTCCTTCTAGTCTCCTTCGGCTGAAACCAATAACATTTGAAGACTACGACATTCGGTGGGTTTTCACCATAGAATAGAAGTTCATAAATTGCTTCAACTCTCCCATAATACTCGGTACCTCCTTCGCCGATAGCAGATACACAACAATTTGTAGACTTTCGGTCGGCCATAGATAGCTCTTTGCCATAGGTACGAAAGCGATACCCGTTGATGTCGTATTTGTCAAATGAACGGACCTTATAGTCAAAACCATTAGCGACTTGTCTCAATTCGGCGTCCATAGACTCTGAATTAGCCTACAAGTTTAATATGAAAGGATTGTTGCATTACGCACAAATTAGCGAATGAAACCGGGATAGCCGCCTACAAATTAGCCTACAAGTCTAATAGAAATTACCGTTTGTTTGAACCAAGAGATGAAACCGGGATAGCCGCCTCCTTGCTTTGCGAGAAGCTCATACTCTTCGACAGAATCCTTAATGAAATATCCAGGAATAATAGCAGTTCAAAGGAAATAGAAGTTGTGAAACTATGTACCGAGAACTTACTCGATGTACGGCCGCACTTCTATCAGGTTGTTGAAGATATACAACGAAATGGTCCGCCATTGTTCGTTATCCAAAGATACTGGATTTGAAACACTGGCTGGTGCGAGATTCCCTTTGAATAGGCTGAGGTTGGATCCACCCTTTTTAGGGTCGTCAGCATTGTACCGAGGCTTCGGATTATGCAAATGACGATTTTTGGCTTCGTAGTGTGCTGTCACGAAGTTTGCCGCCTCCTCAGTGATGAATGCCTCAGCCATCGATGCTTCAATTCTATGTTTATTTTTACATTTTTGTCGAAGCGTCTTCTGCATCCTCTCAGTTGGGTAACACGGAAGAAATAGCTGAGTTCTGCCAGTACTAGCCATTCATCCTCAGGGATGAAGCCACGCAACATCACCGGCATTACCCGCTCAATCCATATGTGCCAATCATGACTCTTGAGACCAAATATCTTCAATTTATCAAGACTGGCTCCCCTCTGTAGATTCGCTGCATACCCATCGGGGAACATCAACTGCATTTTCACCCACAAGATAATTTCCCTCATAGCTGGCCTTCCAAGATTGAACCATGCCTTTGGCTTCGTCCAGTTCTGCTTTCCTTTCGGTTCTTTCATGTTTTGTAACGGCCTATCACATAGCGCCTCTAGATCGACTCTAGCCTTAGTATTATCCTTTGACTTCCCATCTATGCCGAACAATGTACCAAAAAGTGCCTCGGCGATATTCTTCTCAGTGTGCATCACGTCGATGTTGTGTGGGCAAAGGAGGTCTTTGAAGTAAGGCAGATCCCATAAGCATGTTTTGTGAGTCCAGGCGTGCTTAGAATTATACCCCTTGAAGTACCCTGGACGCTCTGGATCTGGCTCGAGAGCGTTTAACTGATCCAGGGTCTGTTGGCCTGTCAATGCAGGTGGTGCAGAGTTTTTGACAACTCTACCTCTGATGAAGTTCTTCTTGTCTTTCCTGAACTTATGGCGAGGATTCAGGAACTGTCTATGCATGTCGAAGCAAGAAAACTTGCGACCGGCCTGAAGCCAACGAAACTCAAGAGCTCCCTTGCATGTGGGGCACGGGAACCTTCCATGCACACAGCAGCCAACGAATAGCGCATACGCCGGCAAGTCATGCGTCGAGTACATGTACCAGACACGCATTATGAAGTTCCGTTTGCTATAGGCATCGTATGTCTTGAAGCCATTATCCCAGGCTTCTTGCAATTCGTCCTTAAGCGGTTGCATGTACACATTCATATTTTCCCCAGATAGTTGGGCCCTGGAATTATCAACGTCAGGAAAATGTTCTTTCTTTGCATAATCTGTCCGGGGGGGAGATTGAGTGGAAAGACAAATACGGGCCAACAACTGTATTGGGCTGTCGTCATACCAAACACACTGAACCCATCCGTGCTGATGCCGACTCGAGGATGCCTCGGATCTGCCGCTTTGTCACCATGTAATTCATCAAACTTTTTCCACGCAACACCATCCGATGTGTGTACAATCATCAGATTCCCATCTGCATCTAGTTCGGTTCTTTTGCCCGTTTTGTGCCATGTCATCTGTCTGGCCGTCTCTTCGACCATGAAAAGACGTTGAAGTCTTGGTACGATTGGCATATACCGAAGAACACTAACGTGGATTTTGGTCTGTGTCTTCTCACCCATACCGTTGTCTACCACAACATACCTGGAAGACTTGCAAATGGGACAATAGTTCAAGTCCGCATAGTCAAGCCTAAACAAGACACATCCTTTCTCACAGGCATGTATCTTATCATAGGGCATCTTCAGTGCACGGAGGATTTTGTCCGACTGGTACAGGTTTGCAGGCATTACATGGCCTTTGGGTAGAAAGCGTCCAAATACTGTCATCATTGCATCGTAGCATTCTCTGCCCAAGTTGAACTGAGCCTTCAGAGCCATTACTTGTGAGATGGCATCCAACTGACAAAGCTCAGTGTGCTCATGGAGCGGACGTTTTGAAGACTCCAACATTTCAATGAAGGCCTTTGCAGATTCCTCCATCTCCTCGTCCGAATCCCGAGCATCATCAAAGTCTTGCACCATGTTTTCCATCCCGGTACCATGCTCGTCGGTGCGACAACGATCCACCTCAGCTCGGTCACATTGAGCAGACTCACCATGAAATGTCCACACCGTATAATCGGGCGTAAAACCACTCTTCTGCAGGTGTTTGCCCATTTCAGCCTCTGTCCTCTTTTCCCAATTGCCGCACCGTAAACAGGGGCACCAGGTTTTCCTCTGGCCATTTGCAAATGCGGCTCGCACAAACCCCTTGGTTTTTGTGAACCATTCAGTGCTCCATTTGTTCTGACCAGTGTGACCGGTGTACATCCACGCACGATCACTCATCTTGACTTTCAGAGCTACTAGACACACAACAAATATATATATATAATTCACCATGTATATATTCATCAGTTGATCTACTTTGTCAATTTTATTACGTCCATGCAACCTACACTCTAATAGGTAATGATAGGTCCTAATCCCACCCGAGTATGTTTAGATTGGGTTCATTTTCCCATGCTATGCTCCGGATCCTACGCAAAATTTCGGCAGCACCTCCCCGTTGTTCTCCTGATACACGTCTCTGCAATAAACAGAGAGGATGTGTACCCGGAGAACAACAGGGGAGGCACTAACGAAATTTATGCGTCGGATCCGGAGCAAAGCATATGGGAAAAACGAACCCAATCTAAACATACTCGGGCTGTCCATGGATAGCGTTGGACAATTCGAAAGAATCAAGGTTATAAATATGCAAATGCATGCATATTTATAACTATGACGCTTTCGAACGGGAGACACATATTGGTTACGCATACTGATGATTCAAGACACATATATAGCTAGCTATCAAGTTTCATCGGAATAGATCAAATAATTAATGGGGGAGGAGGACATGTCATTTGTGCTCACCCACGAACGAAGGGGCAGAGCTCGTCAAACGCACGGCGAGGTCGTCGAACACCAAACCTCGCAGCGATGAAACAACTGCACATTTAAAACTACCCGATCAACACAATTATATATGATGTTTTTCATAACAAAATCAAAAGATATATGACCTAACTAATAATTCACAAATATATGACCCCATCGGCTTCTGGAAGGCCAAAGAACACCTTTTCGGGAGGTGTCGGGGGTCGGGGTGTCGTGTCGGGGTCGGGGTCGGGGTCTCGGGGTCAGGGTGTCGGGTCGGGGTGCCGGGTCGGGGTCGGGGTGCCGTGTCGGTGTCGGTGTCGGGGTGTCGGGTCAGGCTCGGGGTCGGGTGGTCGGGGTCGGGGTCTCGGGGTCGGGGTGTCGGGTCGGGGTGTCGGGTCGGGGTGCCGGGTCGAGGTCGGGGTGCCGTGTCGGTGTCGGGGTCGGGGTGTCGGGTCAGGCTCGGGGTCGGGGTCTCGGGGTCGGGGTGTCGGGTCGGGGTGCCGGGTCGGGGTGTCGGGTCGGGGTGCCGTCTCGGGGTCGGGGTGTCGGGTCGGGGTCGGGGTGCCGTGTCGGTGTCGGGGTAAGGGTGGGTGTGGTGTCAGGGTGTCGGTGTCGGGGTGTCGTGTCGGTGTCGGGGTCGGGGTCTCGGGGTCGGGGTGCCGGGTCAGGGTCGGGGTGCCGTGTCGGTGTCGGGGTCGGGGTGTCGGGTCAGGCTCGGGGTCGGGGTGTCGAGGTCGGGGTCGGGGTCGGGGTGCCGGGTCGGTGTCGGGGTCGGGGTGTCGGGTCAGGCTCGGGGTCGGGGTCTAGGGGTCGGGGTGTCGTGTCGGGGTGCCGGGTCGGGGTCGGGGTTCCGGGTCGGGGTCGGGGTGCCGTGTCGGGTCGGAGTTTTTTCCTCTTTTTTCCTTTTCTTCTTCTTCCTATTCTTCCTTTTCTTCCTCTTCTTCTTTTTTCTTCTCCTCCTCCTCCTCTTCTTCTTCCTTTCCTTTTTCCTCTTCTTCTTCTCCTCCTCTCCTCTTTTTCTCTTCTTCTTCTTCTTTCCTCAAACTAAACTAAACCTAAAACTAAAACTAAACTAAAACTAAACCTAAAACTACAACTAAAACTAAATCTAAACTAAAACTAAAACTAAAAAGGAAAAAAAAACAGAAAAAGGGGGGCTCACCTGGGGCAGGGCCGGTGGAGGAGGCCGGTGGAGGAGGGGGGCGGGGCGGTGGAGGAGGCGGCCTGGGGCGGCGGGGGCCGGGCCCGGGGCGGTGGGGCGCGGGGCGGCGGGGGTCCGGGGCGCGAGGGGGGTCGGGGCGGCGGGGGCCGGGGCGGGGGGCGACGGGGCGGTGGGGTGGCGGGGCCCCGGGGCGACGGGGAGCCGGGGCGGTGGGGCGACGGGCGGCGGGGGCGACGGGGCGGCGGGGGCGACGGGTGGTGGGGCGACGGCGGGCGACGGGCGGCGGGGGCGACGGGCGGTGGGGCGGCGGGGCCCCGGGGCGGCGGCGAGTGGTGGGGGCGGCGGCGGCGGCGGGTTGGGAGGAGAGAACGGCGAGGAGAAACTGAGTAACGGGCGGGGGGGGTACGGGCCGTTAGGTAGTGCCCTCTTTGCCGTCCGCCTCCCTTTGTCGTCCGCCTTTTTGCCTCTCTGCCGTCTGCTAGCAGACGGCAAAGAGGTGGGCTGTTAAGTTTTCCCCAAATGGGCGGGGGGTGGGGGCCACTTCACTCTTTGCCGTCTGCCAGCGGACGGCAAAGATTCTTTGCCGTCTGCTGGCAGACGGCAAAGAGCTCGCAGATGGCAAAGAGCTTCTTTGCCGTCTGCCGTTTCTTTGCCGTCTGCTTTTGGGTAGCTGATGGGAAAGAGCTTCTTTTCCGTCAGCTAGCAGACGGCAAAGAGCTGGCAGATGGCAAATTAGCTGATTCCAGTAGTGTAAGGACGGGATACCACCAACTCAAGATTAAAAATGAAGATATTCCTAAGACCGCGTTCACTACCCGGTACGGTCTTTATGAATATACAGTTATGTCCTTTGGCCTCACCAATGCCCCTGCTTTCTTCATGCATATGATGAATAAAGTATTCATGGACTTCCTCGACAAATTTGTGGTGGTCTTCATCGATGACATACTCATAACCTCAAAACATGAAGAAGAGCACAAAGGACACCTCAGAGCTGTATTACAACGACTCCGCGACCATCAGTTGTACGCCAAATTCAGTAAATGCGAGTTTTGGCTCAAGCAGGTTGGATTTCTTGGGCATGTGCTGTCCACAGAAGGTATAGCCGTGGACCCAAGCAAAGTAAAGGACATGCTCGATTGGTTGGCACCCACAACCGTATCCCAAATCCGGAGTTTCCTCGGATTAGCTGGGTATTACCGTCGTTTCATTGAAGGGTTTTCCAAGATTGCCAAACCTATGACGGAGTTGCTCAAGAAAGATAAGAAGTTTGAATGGACTGAGGACTGTGAGAAAAGTTTCAATGAGCTGAAAATCCGGCTGACGACAGCACCTGTGTTGACTCTTCCAGACATCTACCGCAGCTTTGATGTGTACTGTGACGCTTCCAGACAGGGTCTTGGATGCGTACTTATGCAAGATGGCAAGGTGGTAGCATATGCATCACGACAGCTACGACCCCACGAAGGAAACTATCCTACTCATGATCTGGAATTAGCCGCGGTGGTCCATGCTCTAAAAATTTGGAGGCACTACCTCATTGGGAAGAGGTGCCAAATATTTACTGACCACAAAAGTCTCAAGTACATATTTACTTAGCCAGATTTAAATCTCCACCAACAAAGATGGATTGAGTTAGTCAAGGACTATGATCTTGGAATAAATTACCACCCGGGTAAGGCCAACGTGGTTGCCGATGCACTCAGCCGAAAGCCTGTCAGTCTGAATACCATAATGGAATCCTTGCCTCCTGAACTTCAAGAAGAGATTGCTCAGGTCAACCTGGTCATAGTTGGTGCTGGTCTTGCTAATATTATGGAAGTTACTCCTACCCTAGAGGAAGAGATCTGCAAGGCCCAGCCAGATGACATAGTCCTACAGAAACATGCTAAGCGTATGATAGCAGGACAGACCTCGGATTTTTCTAAGGATCAACAAGGTACACTGCGATTCCGTGGAAGGATTTGTGTACCCAGTCAAGAGGATTTAAGAAAGAAAATACTATCAGAAGCACATGAATCTTCGTATTCTATTCATCCTGGAGGTACTAAAATGTACGAAGATCTTCGACAAATATTCTGGTGGGATGGGATGAAGAAAGACATTGCCTATTTTGTGGCCTGTTGCGACATATGCAACAAAGTGAAGGCAGAACACCAGAAACCAGCCAGACTTCTCCAACCGTTTCCCGTTTCACAATGGAAACGGGATGATGTCTGCATGGATTTTGTCACAGGGCTACCAAAGACTCAGCGAGGCAATGACGCAGTCTGGGTCATAGTGGACTCCTTAACAAAGGTAGCTCACTTTATCCCCATCAGAACCACATACCGCGCCGATCAGCTTGCACAACTGTATGTGTCCAGAATAGTCAGTCTGCATGAGTACCTCGAACAATCACTTCTGACCGGGGGTCACTTTTTACCTCCGCTTTCTGGTCACGTCTCCACCAAGCCTTGGGGATAGTGCTAAAATACAGTACCGCTTATCATCCTCAGACCGATGGACAGACTGAGCGTGTAAACCAAATACTCGAAGATATGCTACGAGCCTGTGCCTTGGCCCAAGGACCTAAATGGGAAGACTGTCTGCCGTATGCTGAGTTCTCATACAACAACAGCTTCCAGACCAGTCTAAAGATGTCACCTTATGAGGCTCTGTATGACCGTAAGTGCCGCACTCCTTTGAATTGGTCTCAAACTGGGGATAGCCGTATTTTTGGAATGGATCTCATGATGGAAGCAGAGAAGCAAGTCAAGGAAATCCGAGACAGATTGCAATTGGCTAAATCTCGACAGAAGAGTTATTATGATGCAAAGCACCGATAGATTAGTTTTGAACCCGGAGAACATGTATACCTCCGAGTCACTCCTATGAAAGGAGTCAAGAGATTTCAGACTCGCGGAAAGTTGGCACCCAGGTTTATCGGTCCATTCCCAGTTATGTCCAGAGTGGGTACTGTGGCATATCAGTTGGAACTGCCCCCAGAGCTATCAGAAGTGCACAATGTGTTCCATGTTTCACAATTGAGGCAATGCATATCGCCGCCTGAGAAAAAGACTGTTATGGCAGAAATAGAGTTGGCTAAGGATTTAACATATGAAGAGAGACCGTTCAGAATTTTGGATCAGATGGAAAGGGTCACTCGTAGTAAAACGAGGAACTTTTACAAAATTCAGTGGGAGCATCACACAGAGGCAGAAGCAACTTGGAAACGAAAAGAATTTCTAAAGGAACATTATCCAGAATGGTTTTCGCGAGCAACCGAATCACGAGGACGAGATTCATCCTAAGTGGGGGACGTTTGTGACAGCCTGGTTTTTTCCCCTCTCTTCCTTATCTGATTTTCAATTGGTTTGGATTTGAATTTGGAATTTTGAATCACTTCAGATGGACTTAAACACTTGGGTACCACTTTCGCTTTCACCCAAGTGACTCATTTCTCTCTCTAGCCACCATTTCTTCTCTAATCCACCTCAAAATAATATTATGAATATTTTTCTTATATGAAAAATATTCATTTTTTCCTCCAAAACCCTAACTAGCCCATTGTGCTCCAAAGCAACCCCAATTTTTCTTGCCCACAAAAATCTGAGAAAATTCACAAATATTCTTTGAACCCTAGGGCACCTCCCTGAGCAAAATATTGCACCACTTTTTGGAATATTTTTGCTATAGAAAATATTTTCTGTTCTGGACAGAAATGGTAGTTTCTACAGCAACTACCATTTTACTTGCTCAAATGCTGCTGAATTTTTGTGTGCCTCACTACCCTCCTAGATGATTGCTAACCTCCAAAGCTCAGCTCCCAACTCTCAGTGTTTTGACCTCAGTAGCTCTCAAAGTTACTGTCTAGAAACTTACCGGGAAGTTAAACTCCATATTACTGCGCCTGAGCTCAACTCAAAGTGTTGGAACCACTCAAACCACCAAGGACTATACGCCAGACATGAAGTTTAGGCTTAGTGCGGCATGATGTCATAGTTCACGCGGTGACCGCGTTCGTCCAGGCGTGCTGGCATGCGGCTGACGCGCTCTGCGACGCGCCCGAGCCGCTGTTGAGCGCGTGCTCGCTTCCCCCGTCTGCCGCGCCTTGCCAAACTTCGCCACGATCATCGTCCCGACTCCATTAACTCCCTCCTGGCGCTCGCCGATGTCGGAGCTCGCCGCAGCGAGCATGGGCGCGGTCCGGCCAACCCAACAGTGCGCTGCGCACTGTGTTCGTCGCCACCCCCCTCGTTCTTGTGCTCGTCTCCACTCGCCCACAGTGCCCGCGTGAGCTGCGTCGCCTTCCCCCTCGCTCACTGACGCCGTTCGTCACCGGGCGCCGTTTCCAGGTGTCCTCCGGCGAAGCCCGAACCCCTCACCCCGCTCGTCTATAAATTCAGCCCTCCCCAGCCTTCTCGAGCATCATCCACTCCTCTCACACACTCTGCAAATTAGTAGGAAGCCGTAGCCCGGCCGGGCAGGCCGCGGGCCGCCGTCCCCGAGCTCGAGCTCGCCGGTGATCCCCTCGGGTCGTCTCCACAGCTCCGCCCCCCAGGCTCGGGCCACCCTTCCAGGGCCTCCGCCGTGCTTCGGTGGTGCCGTCCTGCCCGATTGGAGCCTCTGGTGTCGCCTCTGGTCGCTGTCATCCCCAACTCCGGTGACCTCCGCTCTCTGTCGCCGCTAGAGAAGTCGTTTCCGACGCTGTCCGACCACCCCTAGCTAACCTACGGGTACGGGCAGGTGCGCCTTCGTCTTCTCTTTCGATCCATCCCTCTAGTTCGGGCCAAGATGCCCTCCTCGCCGGCGTGTGCTCCGGCGGAGCCCCGCCGCCCTCTGTTTCCCTCTCCCCTCCCTCTCACCTGACTAGCGGGGCCCGCTAGTCAGCCACTCTGGCCGCACCCGAAGCGGTACGAGTGGTGGCGCCCCGCGGGGTTTACCTCTTTGACGTCACCCCCTCCAGTTCTGTTTTTATTTAAATCAAATTCAAAATATTCCAGAGAACTTGAAGCAGCCACAACTTTTTAACCATAAGTCCAAATGAATTGATTCTTTTTGCATTGTGTTCTTTATGAAAATATCTAGCAGCTGAGCAAAAATGAGATTTTTCCCTGCTGTCTAGATTTTCTGGTGGATTTCAGAATGTTTCTTGATGTTTTCTTTTTGTGTTTATAATTGTTTTCAGAGAGTGAAGCTTGTCTTGAGGATCACCAGGAGGAGTGTGAACCTCATCTGCACTAAGGCAAGCCATAGCAACATTTTCATGGTGCCATTACAATATTTGTGATATTTTTCAACTTGAACAAAGGGTTTAATCCATGCATTTAAATCACTAAAATAAATATTTATATTCTGTTGGATGCTTGTTTGAGTTGATATGCTTAGTTTACAGAAGTTTGAAGCTAACTAAGTTTGGCTAAGTCATCAGAAGTAATATTTGTTATGAAGAAGTAACATGGTTATGGAAAAAGAATTATTTTCAGTTATTTTCTTGAATAAAAAAAGAAATATGCTAAGAAAAGACTCTGTTTAAATTTGATGATTAATCATAACCAGATAGGTGTTATGAGTTATTGATATTTATGCCTAGTGTGTAATATTGTTGACCCAGTTATTTCCGTTGATATATGATGCATATGATAGTGTTGCATTTTCATGGCATATCATGACACCGGTTATTTTCACTTTAAGTAGAACCTGTTAAAAACTCAACTTGAACATGTCGTTGATCGGGTCATGGTGCCACTGAATCGAGTTTTTCCCAGTGCAAAGATATTTGCCTTTATGGGAAGGCCTTTATTCGGTCCGTTGTCATGCCTCTGGTCGGTGCCTCCAATGAGGGAAGGTTATGGTCGTGCGTACCCTGGCCCGGTAAGCAGACATAACCTTGTGTGCCCGTTGTTGTTATGGTACCTTGTCCCCATTTGGGACCGTTTATGTTTTGCCACGACGGTGGCCGTTGGTGTCTTTGGTAGACACGGGGCCACCCAGGACTTAGCCCAGTGGGGAATGAGTCGGAGTGGCCGGGAGAGTGTCATGGCAATGGAGGGGTTTCGTCGGAATGCCGTTGGTCCACCCAAATGGGAGTACGAGGCCATGGGTTTCGTGGTGTGGGTATAGTGCGCTACCTCTACAGAGTGTATTAAATCTATCGATAGCCGAGTCCGCGGTTACGGACACGCTCGAAAGTAGGTCACACCATGGGTCAACGTTTAAATAATTTTGCACACTAAGATAATAACTTGGCACTGCTGGAGAGATGATGGTTGAGAAACCATTTTGATGCTGGAGACCAAGTTGTGGTCAGTTGTGATCCCAGAAAGATCACCGTTCGGTTACGAGGTAACCCGATTAAAGGCCAAAATGTTGGTCCATTTGTGATGTGAGAGCGATCACCGTTTGGTAAGCAAGTCCAAGGGACTTAAGTCACAAGATCATGATCACTGCATGCCTGATATGATTTTGCATTAGTAATTCAATTGGTTAATTATCATGATATTGTTGTCATTATGTTTATGTTTGTTGTGAGCTTGCAAGTACATTCAATGTACTGACCTAGCGTGTCATGCCAGATTTCAGGAAAGTCTCATTGGAACGGAGTGCTGTCCGAGTCTAGATCGTGTCCACATTGGTGTCCCTGTGCTATGGACTTCCGCTTCGTCGTCGTTCCGCTGCCGCGTAGTTGTCATGAACGAGGCCCCTTTATGTTCACTAAATAATGTACATATCGTTCAGCCGCACCGTGTGTGCCGCTTGGCCTCGCAACCCGTTGTAATATGAACCTTGTTCCGCTAGTATCAATAAAGCGGTTGCTTTCTGTACCAAGATGTTGTGTGTTGCCTGAAGAAACGGTCTCTGGGCTGGCAATACAAGGTAAACCGGTTGCTCTGAGCCGGGGTGCCACATCAACCCGAAGCTACCATTTCCAGAACGGTTTGTGAAGTCAACTGAAGACAAGCAGATTGCAAAGTTTTTGGATATGATGACAGATATGCAGATTACCACCCCCATCCTTGATGGTGTCTTACAGGTGCTGATGTATACAGGTTCTTTAAGGACCAGCTCACAAAGAAGCGAAACATTAACGAGCCAGAACTGGTTGCTCTTACTAAGGAATGTAGTGCACTCGTTCAAATAAGCTACCTCTCAACTTAGATGCGCCTACCAGTTTCAGTATTCCATGCTTGATAGGAAGTCAAACTTTCCACGCATTATGTGGTCTTGGGTCTACTGTAATTCCCTTCACTGTCTACGAGCCACGACCATTGGGTGATGTACGGCCGACTAGCATCACTCTCCACCTTGCTGATCAGGATCCGACAGACATTTTGGGTGATATCCCTGCAATAGTTGGTAACTTCGCATTTCCAGTTGATTTTGTTGTCTTGGAGATGTAGGATAAGAGCTTTCTTATTTTTTGGGAGACCTTTTCTAGCTACTGCAGGGGTTGTCATCGATGTGAAAGATGCTAAGCTCACGCTTCAATTTGGTGAGGAGAAAGTATCATTTGACATTAGGTATTCTTCCAACTCACCTTCCTCACTGTCTAGACCATAGTAAGAAATATGAAACGAGTCACTTAAGCCCTAGTAAAAGGCTACTCTTTGAATCCCCTCTTTAAGGCATATAAAATTAGTACTCTTCCTGAGCTAGCTTAAGCATATCTCGAGTGAGTGAGTTTCCCTCCATCAAGTTCTAAGCGATCAAATAAGGTCCTTGCTCTCGAGCCAATGCCAATACCAATAGAGAGGGTCTAAACGAAGGATTCAAAGGAGGTTACCGGTTAAGGCCAAATGCAATCTCTGAGCGAGTTGGAGAAAAAAGGTAATCAAAGAAAGTTTCAGTTGGACTTTCCCTGCCAACCCTACCCAAATTTCGTACCCTGCGGTTTTCGTTCCTCTATTGATATTTCATTCCTCGAATCGAGACTTTCTTTGTCGAGGATCTCTGTTTTAGGGTACTCCATCGAGTTTCAGTTTCTTCTTCTAATGGCGGTGTCCGTCTAAGGTGGCTATTTGAGCGATTTAAGTATCGTGGTTGTCTTGAGCTCTGGATTGATGGATGGAAACCCATGGCTGGGTTCGATTTCAACTCGGAGATAACCGGGTCTATAGTAAGAGCCGCTTTGTGAATAGCATCGGATGACATAGTCAGGGTAGCCACAATAGAGCAATTATGCCTTAAGCCCAAAACTCTTCCTTCTAGGGATCAGATCAAACTAAAGCACCATCAGTTGTGGATGAATCCACAAAGTCATTCTACGTAGCTCGTCAGGCGAAGTAGCTATCAACGGCTTTAGCATGACAACTAGAACATCAAGCCATGGTAAACTGCCAAAGCTTCTGCTGCAGTGTAGCACCAGGGTTCAGCCTTCTCCTTGCCGAGTTGCATTGCCCGCATCGTGTTCAATTGGAAAGTCTGGCAAAGGTGCTTCCAACTCCTGGTTCAGGATCTGAGGTTACCAAACAAAGAAATCATGCGCAATCAGAGATTAAGCCATAAGATCCCACCCAGAAACTGGAAGAGTCGGGGGCACCTACCGAAGGAGTCTTCCCTCCATCTATTCAATGACAAAATAGCTCTATTGAGAGGGCCTTTGACAACCCTCTTGAATGTGGCTCGCTCCTAGTTTTCTTCCCCCGCCCATTCTATCTAGGCTGGTGGCTATACCAGATTTCGTGCCTGATCGAACTTGAAACTAGCCCATTGAGCTTCTTGGATTCCAAACCAGAAAGAAGGATCGCACACAATAAAATAGAGTTGGAATGAAAGATGGGGTAAAGATGAACTTTATTCTCCTAGCTGCTCCCCATCCAACAAGTTACTCTCTTTCAAAAGATGACAACTCAAGATTACCAATCAAAACCAACGCTTTTTCTTCTCCTATAGCTTCATCATTACATCTTTCACTAGTTGTTGGATGTGAGTGATGAGATAGATCCATGGAATTTTTACCTCACTCACATACTTTGGAAGATGAAGAAATTCTCTTGAATTTACTTATGGGTTGGCTCTACATGTGGTCAGATGGGTTCCCCTCTTCAGTCATTTGGTACCTCTCCAATGCTTCCTCCTATTCCTATTGATCAGATCAAAGCCAATCATATCTAGTCTTGCACGTTGTCACCCATCGCTCTTGCCAAAAACAAAGAAATTCTATCTTGGGAACTAAAAAAGAATCGGAATGGGAACTATTTATTTCTTGATTCTCCGGCTAGCATCCTTACCTCCTTCTTCAATGGAAATTCTATGTTTTGGCTCGGTATAAACCAAAGATGGAGAAATTCTCTTATTTGTAGAAAAGTCTTCTTTTGGTTAAATCTGGAGAACCCAGTCGAAACTCCGATTCATGTTTGTGGATTTTAATAGCTCTCCTATCTACCCGGAAATGATCTTCTACCTTTACTATCTGTGTTCTTTACATATCTTTTGATTGTTTTTCAAATCATTGTGTCGTTACAGATTCAGTGGTTGCACCCTTGTGAGCAAGTTGTTGCCGGATTGGATAGGAGAAGTGAAACAAAGCTATGGAGGAGAAAAGTTAGTTGAAGAAGTTAAGAAGAGCATTAGTGAAGTGAGAGGAGGACAAGATGGTTGGGAAGAGGAGGAAGGGGTATTAAGGGGGAAAAGAAGGCTTTATGTGGGGACTGCTGGAAATGCAAGAGCTAGGATAGCGCAAGAACTGCATGGGACAACTACCGGAGGCCATTCAGGTATACTAGCTTCCTATAAGAGAACTAATAGGAACTTTGTCTGGCCAGGAATGGATGCCTCTCTTGAGGACAGACGACGGTAAAGCAACAACATCAACTCGCAATGGCCCTCGTGCCATGAGACATGGATTTTAGTCGACGTATATTGGATCTAAAGATCGCACTTCCTCTCTTCTCCAATCGGACTAGTCACTTCCCACTCTCCTCAAGTGAATAGTTTAGCCACTATCCTCCCATATACTCAGCTTTTTCATTCCTTATGAATTGGAACTTGTTGGTGCATGGATTTCACGTTTCAGTAGCACTTTGGTTTGTGCATGGTTGTGAAAAGAAGGCTTTCTATACACTTATATGAACTTCATTGACGAAAGAAAGAGAAGCTTGCCTTGATATAGCATAGCCTTTCGCACTCCAATAGGCATATATTGTTACAAGGTTATGCCCAAAGGTCACAAAAACGCCGGTGCTACATATCAACGCGCCATGACTAAGATCTTCGATGAGATAATACATAAGATTGTCGAGTGCTATGCAGATGATCTCGTTGTAAAGGCGGTAACCTATGAAGAACATCTTCAACATCTCAGAATCGTATTCGACCGCCTAAGGCAACATGCACTCAAGTTAAACCCGTTCAAGTGCGCCTTCATGGTCTTGTCACGCAAATTCCTAGGGTTTGTCATTCGACATCCGGGAATAGAAATCGACCCGAGTAAAATCAAGGCCATACTCGAAATGCCTCCTCCTCAAAACCTTAAGGAGCTGCGTTCGCTTCAAGGGCGCCTGGCATACATCAGGCAATTCATAGCCAATTTTGCAGGAAGAATCCAACCTTTTACAAGAAAAACCAAAAAAGACATTCCATTCTTTTGGGATGAAAATTGCCAACAAGCCCTAGATGGCATCAAAAGCTATCTCCTCAATCCGCCAGTCCTGGCTGCGCCAATACCAGGGAAGGAGCTTATACTCTACACCACGGCCTTGGATGAATCTCTTGGGGCTCTATTGGCACAAGAAAATGAAAACGGGAAAGAGAATGCCCTCTATTACCTCAGTCGTGTGCTCATAGGAGCTGAACATGTGTACTCTCCTATCGAAAAACATTGCCTTGCACTGGTGTTCGCTGTCAAGAAGCTACGGCACTATATGATAGAACATTGGGTCACCCTCATCTCCAAAGTTCACCCACTTAAATATCTCATGACAAGACCAATGCTTACAGGAAGATTGGCAAGATGGGGCACGGCCATTAGAGGGCAAGCGGTGGCGGATTTCCTAGCACCACATCATACATATTTCTACAGTAAATAAAATATTTCCATGGATGGGATTGCACGTAGTCCATTCCACCTTTATCTATCTAGGTTATCCTTCTTTCTTAACAAAGGAGAATGTGATGATCGATCCCTCTATTATGGGATTTATGTTTATACCAAAGCCTCTACTTTAGATAGATAAAGTGCAGGTGCCGAAAATGTCCTTCTTTCTAAAATGAAATGTCCTTTATTGAAAAATATGAAATGTGCAGGTGCCGAAAATGTCCCTATACCTCAAATTTTCGGAAAGGAGAACTGAAGCGTCTGAGAAGGCAAAAGGCGGTGCAAAAGCTATTTCTCGCTTACTGTGAGATATACACCACACACGCCTCTAGCGTACCTACCGGTGATTTTCTTCGTATTTGTTAGGGGAGGTCTTTGTTTTCTGCCATTTTCTTGGACCGCTTCCTTTCGACGGTTTTTTGGTTTTCTTTTTTACCTTTTCGCTTTTTGTCCTTTTTGGGTTTGCAACATCACAATTTTTTTTCTTAAAACTTGTAAACCCTTTGTAACATTTAAAAAAAATACCTTCAAAAATATACAAGAACTTTTTAAATTTACATGAACTATCTCTAATATGTGATCACCTTTTGCACAGTGTATGAACTCTTTTAAAAAGTGCGAACATTTTCTTTAAATAGTGCACTTTCTTACAATTGTGTGGAAATTTATAAACATGTGAGATTTTTTCTTTGAATGCGAAAAAACTGTTTGAAAACTATAGAATGTGTGAACCCTTTTTTAATATACATGAACAGAAAATAGAAATGCACAAAAAAGTTCTAAACTTCCCTGAACATTTCTAAAAATTCATCAACACATGTTAAAATTCCATGGAATACGGCATACTTTAAAATTCCGTGAAAACTTTAAAATTATGGACACCTTTTTTATAGCATGATTTTCTAAATAAAAGATAGTTTTCTAAAAGTTTGAAAATATTATTGTACGATAACATGATAGATATCGCCATACTTTACTCAAAATGCACTACTATTTACAAACAACGAATAAGAAAAGAAATGTGAAAAAAGAAATAGCACAACCTTTTGGGCCCATCAATGTGAGATGAGCGCATGGCCGACCTTGCGCTATACCTTGCATTATGCGAGGTATTGATGCACCCAAAAAGCAGATCATCAACGTTCTTGATTGGATAGGAGCATACGTCGTGTGCTTTAACACCTTGTGGAATTATCTTAGGAATATCTTTAGGCATAGTTGTCCAACTTGTTGGGTTTTGTTCGGCTGGTGCTCGGAATAAGACAAGCTAATTGTCAAATGATATATCTCGCTTACTATCTTCGTCTCGCTTCTAGCGATCCCAATTTTAGCACCATCTACGCGTTTCTGTGTTTTATTATTGGCTTTCGTAAGAATTTCCCTTTTTTTCTCTATAAGTTTTCGTTTATTTATTATTATTATTTTTGTTCTTTTTCGTTTTCTGTTTTCTTTCTTTTTAATTTTAAGATACTTTGTCAATTATAAATACATGGTAAACATTTTTTCGTATACAAGTAGAACATTTTTCAGATACGATTTAAATATTTTCCAAATACACGTTCAACATTTTCCAAATACATGTAGAACATTCACAAAATGCACATTGAACATTTTTTAATAAACAACAAATTTTTTAAGCACATGGCTGAACATTATTAAAAAATGTCATGACATTTTTACACACCAAGTTTTTTTTTAAGATTTGATGTGCTATTTTTATAGAATGTCATGAGTCATATTTTTGAATATATGTCAATTTTTTTCTGAATACACGTCCAATGTTTTTCGTATACAAGTTGAACATCTTTCAGATACATGTTGAACATTTATAAAAATACAAGATGAACATTTATCAAATGTGCATCACACAATTTTTAGATACACAATGACCATTTTTAAGCAAACGTAGAACATTTTTGAAAACAATTATGAATAATGTTTTAAGTGTGCGAACATGCTTTAGTGCTCTGAAACATTTTTCTAATGTCTTCAACAATTTTTATACGTTATGAACTTTATTACAACATCCCGTGATTTTTTTTAAAAATATAGTGAACAGTAAAATGTGTTACAAATTTTCGAAATGTCACAATCATTTTTAGAATTGTACAATCATTTTTGTAAAACTGTGAGAACCCAATTTGAACACTCCCTGAATACTTTATAATAAGCAGTTAACCTTTTCCGAAAACTAAATAAAGTAAATTTTCCAAATATATATCTTTATTTGATGCACTTTGGGAATATAATAGAAGTAAGGAAAAATAAGTATCCCTACTGGGCTGACCCGCTCTAGGTTGTCGTTGAGGCGACCGTATGTATTATCTCGCAACAGGCGAGACAAAGACTTGTCTTGCTAATCGAGCTAAACATAATCCTATTTAGCGATTGACGCGACAATTATGGTGTTAACCGTAGAAAGAGGTCACGCATGGGAGCTCTAGTTCAGCGACTTAAGCGCCAATAAAGGTAAAGCACACAAACAAATAACGCCAGAAAAACACAAAAAATGGCTCCTACAGGAATCAAACTCGCAGCGCCATGTCCTTGTTCGAGCTTAGCTAACCACTGCAGTCATTGGACATTTGTCACTAACAGTAGCGCTAACAGTATAAGGACAGTCTAGCCGCGCTATTTATTTGTCACTTACATTTTTTATGTACTTACAAAACTTCATCATTTTTATGAGAAGTTCTGCACTAAAAAAGAGGTTCATCGATTTTGAGAAAAAGATCATCATTTTCGACCAAAAAATCACATACCCAAAAAAGTTCATCGATTTTGAATTTTTTTTATGAAAAAGTGAAAAAGTTCATCGTTTTTTAAAAAAGTTCATCGATTTTGAAAACAAAGTTTATCAACTTTCAAAAAAATTCATCGATTTTAAAAACAAGTTCATCATTATTTGAAAAAACTTCACAAATTTGAAGAAAGTTCACCAATTTTGAAAAAAAAAATCACCGGGTTTGAAATAGTTCACCAAATTTGGTTTTTTTAATCAAATTTGACAAAAGTTCACGAATTTGAATTTTTTTGTCAAACTTTGAAAAAAGTTTATCAATATTAAATATAGTTCATGTACTTGAAAAAAAGAGATCACCGAATTTGGAAAAAAAGTTCATCCAAATTGATAAAAAGTTCCTCGAATTTGAATTTTTTCCTCAAATTAGAATAAAGTTCATCAATTTAGAAAAAAATGTAAGAATTTGAAATAAGTTAATCAAACAAGGAAGAAAAAAAGGAAAATAGAAAGAAAGGAAAACAAAAAACAGAATAAAAGAAAGAAAAGATAATATGGTAGTAAGCATATCATGTTAGCATGGCGGAGTGGTTTCTGCAGTGTGGAATTAACCAGGAAGTGCCCGTTTGATTCTCAACACTAGCAGATTTTTTGCGGTTTGAAGAACAAAAAAATAAAGCTAGATGGGCCCAGCTGGGAGCAGGGTGTGCACCCGTCTACAAATTGTATTGTAACGGGCGCAGAGGGCCCCGAAAGATAGCTCCACTCTATTAAGTCCAATTTGGAGTAGTTTCACCCAGGAGTTGCAGCTTCATCATAGAGCAGTTTACCATGTTTGCCTTTTACCTAGCTCCAACTTAAAGAATGGGAAAATTATGTGAGAAAGGTCTTTTTGGCTGGGTGACCTGCAAAAAAAGTGGCATCCACTTACCAGTGGTAGTGGTGGGTAATTTTCCGCCAACTCCACGAAGGCTCTTTGAACTAGAGTTTTTGAACCACCCCTTGAAGAGCTTCACGAAAATTAGATAATTGTACTTCATATTTTGATTTTTCAAAAGCTTAACATCATGAAGCTACCTTGTTTGATCTGCGTTTCAAAAACGGTCCCAAACAGACTAACAAATGAAAGCGAACGCGCGCGTGGGCAATTTTTTGAGTGGTATGCGTCTACACTTTTATGGGGCTGGCCATGCGCGGGAACACCTATGCATGTACCGCGGCGCTAACCGGCGGTATCAGGGGTGCGCCAAAATGCATCGCTTATAGCGCGATGTTGGGCAGCCTTGCCTGAGAAGAGCACCACGCAAGACAGGCCCAACATGCGTGCGGCCACATCCTCGCTTTTGGTCTCCCCTTTTTCACGTTCTTTGTTCTTTGTTTTTGCTTTTTTTGTTTACACTTCAAAAATGTTCTTAATATATATTATAAAAAACACTTTACTTAACATATTTTAAAATATTAATCAGGCATATATTTATGCTAAATATGTATATAAAAAATATATAAATAAACAATGTGCATGAAAAAATAATCTTGTATTTTAAAATGTTAATAAATCATTTGAAAAAATATTAATAAAGCGTTTGAAAAATGTTACATGCTTGTATAGCAAATGTTTCTCATGTATAATAAATGTGTTAAAAAATTACAATGTGTATGAGAAAATGTTCTTGATGTATACAAAAAATGTTCAATGTGTATATACAAAAAATGTACAACATACATTAGATAAAAGTATACATCAAAAAACATATATTTGAAAATGTTAATTATTTATTAAAAAATTGTTAAATATGTATATAAAAATGTTCCTGATGTATACGAAAAATGTACATTGTGTGTGAAAAAAATTATATATTGTCATTAAAAAATGTTCACCATGCATAAAATGTTGACTATGTATTCAGGAAATGTTAATATTTTATTTAAAATGTATTAAAAATGTATTAGATTTATACCATAAATAGACAATATGTAATGAAAAAACAGACATAAAATATATAATGTTTTCAAAAAACTCAATCATGTGTTTGAAATTTGTAAACACGTATATAAAATATAATTCTTGATATATATGGAAAATATGAATGTATGCTGGAAAAAGTTGTTATGTTGAACGAAAAGAAACCCATAAAATCCAACACAAAATAAAGAAATTAGAGAAAAACAATAAAACCGAGAATGAAAAACATAGAAAACCATGAGAAAGGGAAAATGAAAACCAATGCAAAAGAATAGGAACAGTGAAAATCGAGAAAGAAACAAAGAGAAACGAGGAAAACAAAGAAAGAAACTAAGATAAACAAAGAAAAAAGGAAAAGGAAAAGAAAAAACAATGAAAACCAAGAAAGAAAGACAAACGAAGAAGAAAGAGAAAACAATGAAAATCATGAAATAAACGAAGAAAACCAATGATAAAACAAAGAAAAGCAGAAACTGACATAAACTGGTGAAGAAAATAGAGAAAGCCAGAATAAAAAAAGGAAAAAAAAAGAAGAAAAAAGATAGGAGAAGCAAGTGAGCAGATCGACCGAAAAGCATTGAAAAAAAAAACACAAATGGCCCCAGTATCTACACGTGGAGGAAAACCTTCCGACAAGTCCACCCGAGTATGAAACTAAAGATACTAATATCTTAGCAGCATCCCCGAAGAAGCAGGGGCTGCTACTCAAGGCCACTTTTCTTCTGAGCTTTCTTTCCGCACTATTATGAATAGTCAAATAATAGGAAAAAATGAATTCAATTGTAAACCGGTCTTATCGAAAGTAGAATTGACTATGAATTCGAGCCATTGCATATGTCTCGCTATATGCCAGATATAGTCGCCGCACCGTATCAGTGCTGACAATAATAATGGGCTGCGCATGGCTCATATAAATACTTCGGTGGTTCCGCCTAAGCCTGAGAATCTGTAAAAAAAAATACCAACTAGAGGTTATACATAAAGCTCGCCTTTGTCTTAAAAAAACATAAAGCTCGCCTTCAGTCAGCATCACTTTTCTCTATGAGACTATGCATCACTTACTGGGAGATATACATAGCGCTCCCCTTCAGAAAACGACCACTTGTCCACGACTTTTCTTTGGCGCGTCTTTTTTTTTCATTTCCATGCGGACCGGTGTACGCCAGTTTTCTTTTTGTAATGTTATACGTTTCTTTCTTTCTTTTCGTTTTTCTATTTTCTATGGTTTATTTTTCTGTTTCTTTTCTTATTTTTATTTGTATCATTTCTCACACGATTGAATATTTTAAATATATTTATTTTTTAAAATTCACATGAACTTTAGAAAGTATACATGTACTTTTTACATGCAAGCGAGCAACTTTTTGTGAAGTGGATGAACTTTTTATTGTATGAATATTCTTATAATTTTAGAAATATTTATAAAGTTACATCAAGATTATTTATATGTCCATGAAAAATTTGTGTTACATCTAAACATTATGCAAAACTTTTTTAAAAACTAGATGATTATTTATTGAATTTGACATAAATTTTTGTATATGTGTGTGATGATTTTTTCGCAGCAAGAGAATATATTTTCATTTATTTCTATAAATATTAAAAAACAACCGGCCAAATATATATCTAAACTTTATTATCAATAAAACAAATAATACCTATTTAATGGGAAACACTAAGCCGGCCCAAAAGTGGCCCTTGCAGACGACCCTGTTTTGTTACTTATTAGATGTGAGACGTATGGGAGTACTCCTATTTGCTGCTCATTGGGGAAAATAGTCGAGGAAGCACACATGCCAAAATACGGCTTGATAGACGTAAGGTTTTACTCTATTTATCTATTTGTTAACAAATATAAAATCAAAATATGTTCTTAAAAGTATTGGTAAAGCAAATTCAAATATTAAAAATATTTCATCACGCATTTGAACAAGTGTATTGAAAAATAATCATTGTGTATTGCTATTTAAAATTGTGTATGTAAGAGAAATGTATTTATAAAACAAAAAGGAAATGAGAAAAATTAAAAAGAAAAATTCTGAAAAGCGAAGAAAATAACTGAAAGGAAAAAAATGGAAGAGCCACTCGAAATCCAGAAAGAAAAACAAAAATACCAGACAGAGCCCACTAAAAGTGGAAGGAAAACCGATGGCTCATGGCACGTGAGACTATTCCCCGCAACGAGTGCATGATTTGCCGACATAAGGGCGGTAGGGCATGTTTACCAAATACCGTAAGAAATAGCATGTTCACGAAAAGGTTGCACCCAATGTTGGGGAAGGCGGGCATGCGACATTTCAAGGTAATGCGACTACGAAGATTTGTGGGACATGGAGGGGGGGGGGGGATAGAGAGCAATAATGTAGTAGCCAACGTTGAGGAAGGCGACAACTAGGTTTTGGTGAACGTCGCCGAGCGGCGCGCCTGACACCGTTCTCCGCGCGCCTCCGCCTCGGTGATGCATTATGAGCCCCCATACGATGAGGATGATACGCCGCACGACCCGTCGCCGCGGAGATAGTAGTCCAAGCGGGTGAGCGGCTTTGGCGAAGAAGACTCTTGCTTCACCAGGGTTGGGCACCATTTGGCACCAGAGCGATGAGGCGGAGGGGATGGCAGAGCCGGACCCTAGTCGACCAACAAGTTTCGTATCATGATCTGGAGGTGCTTATGGAATTCCACTACATCACCACCACCGGGGCAGGCCTGGCGACTTCGCCTCCTCCGACTCCTCGGTCGCGAACTTGGCCTAGTCGCTATCGTCGTCATCGACCAACTCGTCCATTATGACGAATGAGGCGGTGGACGAAGACAGATCCAATGACTGGGGGCGACAACATGGATTAGATCTGGAGCTCACACACCCCCGGATCCGAAGTCCCAGCATGCATGGACACTGTGTTGAGCGGTAGCCTCCCAATAAAGCCACCACACCCGGAGGTGCCGCTTGCCTGCCTCGGTCATCTTCTTGCCCATCGCGGAGTCCGTTGGAGGTGTGGTGTGCAGTGACTTTTGGAAAAGGGGGGCGACAGGGTGATGGTACGGTTGGGGGGAGGCGGGCCACCGGCCGACCGGGCTTGAATGCGGATAGACAGTGAGCCGGTGAGAGCGGCATCGATGCAGAGGATTATGGATGAAGAGAGGGATTTTGGATGCGACCGAGTTGTCGGACGTTCGTTTGAGCCGGTTTGGAGGATTTCGAACATTCAGATAGCCTAAAATAAAGAGATACTCCATTGAAGGCCTAAAATCGTTCTTTTTTTAGAACGAAGATGCAAGAAGCGTACGACTTTAAATTAATAAAGCCCACCAACAGGCAGCATCCAACAGTTGTTACAAACTTAACAAAAGGAAGTCGACGGCCGAAGCCCAAGTGAGATACATGCAACCGGCCTTAGCCTGAATAAGATGGAAATAGACGTAACACACAGGCAGCCGACCAAAACGAAGTAGATCCCCATCAACTTAGTGGCGAGCAACAATCTGGATCAAGCGAATCCTCTCCATGGCCTCCTTCATCCGCTCAGCGTCCCGCCGTTTTCCCAAAGGCATCCAAGTCTGGAGGAACAAGTGGCATTTGAAAATAATGTCGGCAGGGTGAGAAGGAAATTTGTGCTCGGTAGTGATTTTGTTTCTTGTAGTCCAAAGAGCCCAGAGGAGCGCCCCTACGCATTGCCATAAGACACGTCCGAACCCACCCCTATGGGCCAAGAGAATATCGCGGAGCTCATTGCCCGAGTGCGGATTCCAATTCTGATCAAATGCGTCCCTAACCGCACTCCAGGAAAAACGGGCAAGGTGGCACTTGAAGAATATGTGGTTTGCATCTTCGTGCACACCACACACCGAGCAAGTACCATCGGACGTCCCATTCCGTTTAGCGATGTTGTTAGAGGATGGGAAGCGGTCCCAAAACAATTGCCAAAGGAAAACTTTTATTTTTAGGGGAATAGATGCTTTCCATAGCCCCCTAGCTATGTCTAGAGTCGGTCCCTCAGTTACTTAGCGTATAGATACTTGACCGAGAACTTCCCGGAGCTCGTGAGGGACCAAGAAACCGAATCAGCCTCAGGTCGCAGCACCACACCAGCTATAGAGTTACATAGCCCATCCCAACAGGCCCGTTCAGGATCGAGGAGAGGTATTTTGAAGGAAATAGCTGGCGGAGAGGTTCTAAGCGCGTCAGCTACGAGAATGTCTATATTAGTAGCTAGTTGATAGATGGCTGAGTGGCTGCACCACAGCAGCTCTGAACCGAGCCAATGGTCTAACCAGAATCTTGTGGATTTGCCATCGTTAATGCTAAACTTAGCACCTAACGCAAAGGCCGGTTTGACGGCCTGAATCCCGTTCCAGAAAGTCGACCCTTTTGCCTTAGAGGTGACGAAATCCCCATCTGGGAAATATTTTGCTCGAAGGATGTCCGCCCAGAGCCCCTGCTCGTTTTGGGCGAGTTTCCAGAGCCACTTAGTAAGGAGCGCAACGTTCATGAGTTTGGAGTTGAGGATCCCTAGGCCACCAAATTTCTTTGGATGGCATAGCGCTGCCCACTTGATCAAGTGATACTTCTTTTTAGACCCAGTTCCTTCCCAAAAGAACTTGGATCGGGGAGTGTCGAACTTGGCATGAACTCCATCGGCCAGGAGGAACATGCCCATGGTAAACATGGGTAAGGAGGAAAGGCTAGTGTTAGTCAGAATCAGCCTAGCGGCAGAAGAGAGAAATCTACCGCGCCAAGGACTAACCCGGTTCGCCACCTTGCAATACAAGGGTTCCCACTTGTGAATAGACATGTGTTTGTCTGAGATAGGGAGGCTCAAGTACTTAATCGGGAAGCTCCCAAGCTTACAGTTGAGCTGGTTGGCAATACGGGAAGCGAGGGGTTCATCCATCCCTATGGCTATCATCTCACTCTTGAGAAAGTTGATCTTAAGGCCAGAGACGATCTCGAAAGCAAGAAGGATGAGCTTGATCGAAGCTAAACTATGGTCGCCCGGCTCGAAGAGCAACATGGTGTCGTCCGCGTATTGAAGGTGCGAGATCCCTCCAGGAATGAGGTGTGGAACGACACCGCGGATGTGACCGGCACCCTTAGCCTTACTGATCATGGCCAAGAGGGCGTCCGCAACAAAGTTAAAGATCAGAGGAGAGGAAGGGTCTCCCTGTCTAAGGCCTCGCTTGTTGCGGAAGAAGTTCCCAACCTCTCCATCAATAGACACTGCAGTCTGCCCCCCCCCCCCCCGAGACCAGGCATGATACAGTGGACAAAACCTGACTCGAATCCCTTTCGATTCAGGACCTCACGAATGAACTCCCAATTCACTCGATCATAGGCTTTCTCAAAGTCCAGCTTGAGGATCATAGCCGGCTGCCAGGTCCGTTTAAGCTCATGAACAATCTCCTGCAGCACGACCGGCCCTTCGAGGATGTTGCGCCCTTTGAGGAACGCCGACTGGCTACGGTCAATCACTCATTGCGCCACTAGGGCAAGCCTCGTCGTGTAGGCCTTCACGCAAATTTTGAAAGGCACATTAATGAGGGTAATGGGTCGGTATTGCTTAATTGAGTCAGCTCCTTTGACCTTAGGGATTAAGCTAATGACCCCATAGTTGAGGCGAGAAATGTCAACAGTACCTAACGTGAAACCATTAATAATATCGTAGAAGATAGCGTCGAGCATAGGCCAAAAGCGGCAAAAGAAAGCCACTGGCCAGCCGTCCGGACCGGGTGCTGTATCAATCTTCATCGAGCCAACCGCATTGTCGATCTCCTCCGTGGAGAAGGACAGGGCTAGAAGGTCACTTTCAGCTTAAGTAACACGAGCGTCGTCCCTCCAAAAGTCCGCGCGAAGGCGCAAGTGTTTCTCCTCAGCTGTTCCCAACAGGTTGAGGAAGAAACCATAAATGTGGGCCGAGATCTCCGCTTGGCTGACCATCACCCCTTGCTCGGATTGGAGCCTCAAAATCGAGCATTTCCATTTGCGCCCATTGGTGAAGGCGTGGAAATAACCCGTATTAGCATCGCCCTTGGTAATCCACTTGATGCCGCCCCAACGGCGCCAGTATTCCTCCTCTTCCCTGAGGATGGAGAGCACCTGATTTTTGAGAGCGTAGCGGTTAGCCCACTCCGCTTCCGAAAAGGTTCTAGCGTCTGCTTGAGCGTCGAGGGATTTGATTTCATCAATAATAGCTTCCCTAGCATGCTTTGTTTCTCTACCATGGTTTGCACCCCACCCACGGAGGAAACCACGCAGCACACCGGCCGCCGAGATCCATATATCCATTGGTCCCCTGGGACGGCCAGCCGCAGCCATCGCTTGCTCCCAGCGAGCGATGAGAAGGGGGATGAACCCATCTACCTCAAACCAACCAGTCTCGAAGTAGAAATGCAGGTTGCGCTTGATCCTGTCCTCCCCTGAGGCCAAGATAAGCGGGACATGGTCCGACCCGATGCGAGTTTCCGCGACCAGCGTGCACATGGGAAAGAGAACTTCCCAGTCGGACGAAACGAAAACACGACCGAGAACACTACGGACCGGGGCAAGTTGTTTGTTAGTCCACGTATATCTAGCGCCAATCCTAGCGATTTCCCACAAGGCACAAGCCACGATAGCGTTATTGAACAGAAACACTCTTGGCCAGTCAATATTGCGGGTATTCTTATCCGCCCCCGAGCGGGTAAGGTTGAAATCACCCCCGAGCACAATGGGGATATCCGCGGCTTGCTTGGCCCCAACTAGGGCTTGGATTTCGCCCAGGAAATCCGCCGCACGCGAGTGGTCAGCCGGACCGTAAACGCAAACTATCGCCCAGACAGCTAAGGACACGCGGTCTTTAATTGTAACAGAAATATAGAAAGTGCCCGATTCCCAGCTTACAACATCACATACATCACAATTACATCCCAGAAGAAGGCCGCCCGAGTGGCCACAAAAGGGGATCCAACCCCACACGAAACACTGAAGAGGGTCGTAGGCCGCAAGATCTCTAAAGGTGAAGTTGATACGTCCATTTTGCATCATGCTTTTATATCAATATTTATTGCATTATGGGCTGTTATTACACATTATGTCACAATACTTATGCCTATTCTCTCTTATTTTACAAGGTTTACATAAGGAGGGAGAATGCCGGCAGCTGGAATTCTGGGTTGGAAAAGGAGCAAATATTAGAGACCTATTCTGCACAACTCCAAAAGTCCTGAAACTCCACGAAAGTTATTTTTGGAAATAATAAAAAATACTGAGCGGAAGAAATACCAGAGGGGGCCCACACCCTAGCCACGAGGGTGGGGGGCGCGCCCTACCCCCTGGGCGCGCCCCCTGCCTCGTGGGCCCCCTGTTGGCCCTCCGGTGCCCATCTTCTGCTATATGAAGTCTTTCGTCCGAAGAAAAATCATAAGCAAGCTTTCGGGACGAGACTCCGCCGCCACGAGGCGGAACCTTGGCGGAACCAATCTAGGGCTCCGGCAGAGCTGTTCTGCTGGGGACACTTCCCTCCGGAAGGGGGAAATCATCGCCATCGTCATCACCAACGCTCCTCTCATCGGGAGATGGCAATCTCCATCAACATGTTCACCAGCACCATCTCCTCTCAAACCCTAGTTCATCTCTTGTATCCAATTCTTGTCTCTAAGTCTGGGATTGGTACATGTAGGTTGCTAGTAGTGTTGATTACTCCTTGTAGTTGATGCTAGTTGGTTTATTTGGTGGAAGATCATATGTTCAGATCCTATATGCATATTAATACTCCTCTGATTATGAACATGAATATGCTTTGTGAGTAGTTACGTTTGTTCCTGAGGACATGGGAGAAGTCTTGCTATTAGTAGTCATGTGAATTTGGTATTCGTTCGATATTTTGATGAGATGTATGTTGTCTCTCCTCTAGTGGTGTTATGTGAACGTCGACTACATGACACTTCACCATTGTTTGGGCCTAGAGGAAGGCATTGGGAAGTAATAAGTAGAAGATGGGTTGCTAGAGTGACAGAAGCTTAAACCCTAGTTTATGCGTTGCTTCGTAAGGGGCTGATTTGGATCCACATGTTTCATGCTATGGTTAGGTTTACCTTAATACTTCTTTTGTAGTTGCGGATGCTTGCAATAGGGGTTAATCATAAGTGGGATGCTTGTTCAAGTAAGGACAACACCCAAGCACCGGTCCACCCACATATCAAATTATCAAAGTACCGAACGCGAATCATATGAACGTGATGAAAACTAGCTTGACGATAATTCCCATGTGTCCTCGGGAGCGCTTTTCTCTATATAAGAGTTTGTCCAGGCTTGTCCTTTGCTACAAAAAGGATTGGGCCACCTTGCTGCACTTTATTTACTTTTGTTACTTGTTGCTCATTACAAATTATCTTATCACAAAACTATTTGTTACCTATAATTTCAGTGCTTGTAGAGAATACCTTGCTGAAAACCGCTTATCATTTCCTTCTGCTCCTCGTTGGGTTCGACACTCTTACTTATCGAAAGGACTATGATAGATCCCCTATACTTGTGGGTCATCAAGACTCTTTTCTGGCGCCGTTGCCAGGGAGTGAAGCGCCTTTGGTAGGTGGAATTTGGTAAGGAAAAATTTATATAGTGTGCTGAAATTTACTGTCACTTATTAATATGGAAAGTAATCCTCTGAGGGGCTTGTTCGGGGTATCTTCACCCCAAACAGTATAGCAAAGAGTTGCTCCTCAACCTACTGAACCTACTGAAAATGAAAATGTCTACTTTGAAATTCCTTCGGGTATGTTAGAAAACTGCTAGCTAATCCTTTTGCAGGAGACGGAACAATGCATCCTGATGAGCACCTAATATATGTGGATGAAGTTTGTGGATTATTTAGGCTTGCAGGTGTGCCCGATGATGTTATTAAGAAGAAGGTCTTCCCTTTATCTTTGAAGGGAGATGCATTGACATGGTATAGGCTATGTGATGATATGGGATCATGGAACTACAAACTATTGAAATTGGAATTTCATCAGAAGTTTTATCCTATGCATCTTGTTCATCGTGATCGCAATTATATATATAATTTTTGGCCTCGCGAAGGAGAAAGCATCGCTCAAGCTTGGGGGAGGCTTAAATCAATGTTATATTCATGCCCCAATCATGAGCTTCCAAGAGAAATAATTATTCAAAATTTCTATGCTCGGCTTTCGGATAACAATCGCACCATGCTCGATACTTCTTGTGCTGGCTCTTTTATGATGAAGACTATTGAATTCAAATGGGATTTATTGGAAAAAATTAAACGCAACTCTGAAGATTGGGATCTCGACGAAGGTAAGGAGTCAGGTATGACACCTAAGTTTGATTGTGTTAAATCTTTTATGGATACCGATGTTTTTCGTAAATTTAGCACTAAATATGGACTTGACTCTGAGATAGTAGCTTCTTTCTGTGAATCTTTTGCTGCTCATGTTGATCTCCCTAAGGAGAAGTGGTTTAAATACCATCCTCCCATAGAAGTAAAAGTAGCTGCACCTATTAAACTTGAAGAAAAGACTATCACTTATAATGATCCTATTGTTCCTACTGCTTATGTTGAGAAACCACCTTTCCCTGTTAGAATAAAGGATCATGCTAAAGCTTCAACTGTGGTTCGTAAAAGCAATATTAGAACCTATACACCTCCTGATCAAGTTAAAGTTGAACCTAATATGGCTATTGTTAAAGATCTCTTGGCTGATAATATTGATGGGCATGTTATTTATTTCTGTGATGAAACTGCCAGAATTGCTAAACCTTGTGCTAAAGATAAATATAGACCTGTGGTAGGCATGCCTGTTATTTCTGTTAAAATAGGAGATCATTGTTATCATGGCTTATGTGATATGGGTGCCAGTGCTAGTGCTATACCTCATGACTCATACAAAGAAACTATGCATGATATTGCACCTGCTGAGATAGAAGATATTTATGTTACCATTAAGCTTGCCAATAGAGATACCATATCACCCATTGGAATTGTTAGAGATGTTGAAGTCTTGTGTGGGAAAACTAAATATCCTGCTGATTTTCTTGTTCTCGGTTCCCCACAAGATAGATTTTGCCCCATTATATTTGGTAGACCCTTCTTGAACACTGTTAATGCTAAGATAGACTGCGAAAAGGATGTTGTTACTACTGGTTTGGAGGATATGTCTCATGAGTTTAATTTCTCTAAATTTCGTAGACAACACCGTGAAGAGGAATTGCCTAGTAAAGATGAAATTATTGGTCTTGCTTCTATTGCCGTACCTCCTAATGATCCTTTGGAACAATATTTGTTAGACCATGAAAATGATATGTTTATGAATGAAAGAAGGGAAATAGATGAAGTATTCTTTAAACAGGAACCCATCCTGAAACACAATTTGCCTGTTGAAATCCTAGGGGATCCTCCTCCACCCAAGGGTGATCCCGTGTTTGAGCATAAACCGTTACCTGATACTCTTAAATATGCTTATCTTGATGAGAAAAAGATATATCCTGTCATTATTAGTGCTAACCTTTCAGAGCATGAAGAAGAGAGATTATTGAAAACTCTGAAGAAGCACCGCGCTGCTATTGGATATACTCTTGATGATCTTAAGGGCATTAGTCCCACTCTATGTCAACATAAAATAAATTTGGAGAAAGATGCCAAACCAGTTCATGATCACCAACGACGGCTGAATCCTAAGATGAAAGAAGTGGTGAGAAAGGAAATACTAAAGCTCCTTGAGGCAGGTATAATTTATCCCGTTGCTGATAGTCAGTGGGTAAGTCCTGTCCATTGTGTTCCTAAGAAAGGAGGTATTACCGTCATTCCTAATGATAAAGATGAATTGATTCCGCAAAGAATTATTACAGGTTATAGGATGGTAATTGATTTCCGCAAGTTAAATAAGGCTACTAAAAAGATCATTACCCCTTACCTTTTATTGATCAAATGCTAGAAAGATTATCCAAACATACACATTTTTGCTTTCTAGATGGTTATTCTGGTTTCTCTCAAATACCCGTGTCAGCTGATGATCAATCAAATACCACTTTTACTTGCCCTTCCGGTACTTCTGCTTATAGATGTATGCCTTTTGGTTTATGTAACACACCTGCTACCTTTCAAAGATGCATGATGGCTACATTCTCTCACTTTTGTGAAAAGATTTGTGAGGTTTTCATGGGCGACTTCTCCGTTTATGGATCCTCTTTTGTTGATTGCTTGAGCAACCTTGATCGAGTTTTGCAGAGATGTGAAGAAACTAACCTTGTCTTGAATTGGGAGAAGTGCCACTTTATGGTTAATGAAGGTATTGTCTTGGGGCATAAAATTTCTGAAAGAGGTATTGAAGTTAATAAAGCCAAGGTTGATGCTATTGAAAAGATGCCATGTCCCAAGGACATCAAAGGTATTTCCTTGGTCATGTCGGTTTTTATAGGAGGTTCATTAAGGACTTCTCAAAAATTTCTCGGCCTCTGACTAATTTATTACAAAAAGATTTACCATTTGTCTTTGATGATGATTGTGTAGAAGCATTTGAAATGCTTAAGAAAGCATTGATCTCTGCACCTATTGTTCAGCCACCTGATTGGAATTTACCCTTTGAAATTATGTGTGATGCTAGTGATTATGCTGTAGGTGTTGTTCTAGGGCAAAGAGTTGATAAGAAATTAAATGTTATTCAATATGCTAGTAAAACTCTAGACAATGCTCAGAGAAATTATGCTACTACTGAAAAAGAATTCTTAGTAGTTGTATTTGCTAGTGATAAGTTCAGGCCTTATATTGTTGATTCTAAAGTAACTATTCACACTGATCATGCTGCTATTAAATATCTTATGGAAAAGAAAGATGCTAAACCTAGACTTATTAGATGGGTTCTCTTGTTACAAGAATTCGATTTGCATATTATTGATAGAAAGGGAGCTGAGAACCCCGTTGCAGACAACTTGTCTAGGTTAGAAAATGTTCTTGATGACCCACTACCTATTGATGATAGCTTTCCTGATGAACAATTAAATGTCATAAATGCTTCTCGTACTACTCCATGGTATGCTGATTATGCTAATTACATTGTTGCTAAATTTATACCACCTATTTTCACATACCAGCAAAAGAAAAACTTCTTCTATGATTTGAGACATTACTTTTGGGATGACCCACATCTTTATAAAGAAGGAGTAGATGGTGTTATCAGACGTTGTGTACCTGAGCATGAACAGGAACAGATCCTACGCAAGTGTCACTCCGAGGCTTATGGAGGACACCACGCTGGAGACAGAACTGCACATAAGGTATTGCAATCCGGTTTTTATTGGCCTACTCTCTTCAAGGATGCCCGTAAGTTTGTTTTATCTTGTGATGAATGCCAAAGAATTGGTAATATTAGTAGACGTCAAGAAATGCCTATGAATTATTCACTTGTTATTGAACCATTTGATGTTTGGGGCTTTGATTATATGGGACCTTTTCCTGCCTCTAATGGATACACACATATTTTAGTTGCTGTTGATTACGTTACTAAGTGGGTAGAAGCTATTCCAACTGGTAGTGTTGATCATAACACTTCTATTAAAATGCTTAAAGAAGTTAATTTTTCCGAGGTTTGGAGTCCCTAGATATTTAATGACTGATGGTGGTTCACATTTTATTCATGGTGCTTTCGGAAAAATGCTTGCTAAATATGATGTTAATCATAGAATTGCATCTCCTTATCACCCGCAGTCTAGTGGTCAAGTAGAATTGAGCAATAGAGAGCTCAAATTAATTTTGCAAAAGACTGTTAATAGATCTAGAAAGAATTGGTCCAAGAAACTTGATGATGCATTATGGGCTTATAGAACTGCATATAAAAATCCTATGGGTATGTCTCCGTATAAAATGGTTTATGGAAAAGCATGTCACTTACCTCTCGAACTAGAACATAAGGCTTATTGGGCTATTAAAGAGCTCAACTATGATTTCAAACTTGCTGGTGAGAAGAGGTTATTTGACATTAGCTCACTTGATGAATGGAGAACCCAAGCCTATGAGAATGCCAAATTGTTTAAAGAAAAGGTTAAAAGATGGCATGACAAAAGGATACAAAAGCGTGAGTTTAATGTAGGTGATTATGTATTGCTATACAACTCTCGTTTAAGATTTTTTGCAGGGAAACTTCTCTCTAAATGGGAAGGCCCTTACGTTATCGAGGAGGTCTATCGTTCCGGTGCCATAAAAATCAATAACTTCGAAGGCACAAATCCGAAGGTGGTGAACGGTCAAAGAATCAAACATTACATCTCAGGTAATCCTATAAACGCCGAAACCAATGTTATTGAAACCGTAACCCCGGAGGAATACATAAGGGACACTTTCCGGAACGTTTCAGACTCCGAAAAGGAATAGGTCTGTGGTACGGTAAGTAAACCGACTCCAAAACAGTTCTAATGGCAATTTTTCTTTGTTTTGGAATATTTAGAAAAATAGAAAAATAAGAAGCAGTCTGGGAAGGACACGAGGCCTCCACAAGGGTGGAGGGCGCGCCCTACCCTACTGGGCGTGCCCCTGCCTCGTGGGCACCTCGTGCGCTCTCCGGACTCCATTTTCTTGCACGATACATATTTTGGTCGGTAAAAATTCATTATATAATCTCCCGAAGGTTTTGACTCCTGTATCACGCAAATATCCTCTATTTTCGTTTCGAGCTGTTTTCTGTCAGGGTTGTCATGGCCAGGCATCATGTCACCCCCCTCCTCCAACAATGGTGACAACGATGCTTGGCTAATGAAGATAGAGCTGAAGAAGGAAGAACCCATGGAGATCAACAAGGATGAAGGGATCAAGAAGGCAACGGAGGACCAAGTTCCGGCAACAGAAGATATCCTTCAACTTGATGACAATCTTCTTACCCCAACTGAGATCGAAGCTTTCAAGATGATTGAGTTAGCTCGCATACAAACAAGTATCTCACACGTGAAAATATTTTGTTGAAGGAGCATATCATCGCACTCAAGGGCATTATCCGCAAGTTGGAGGACCTCTTACGCTTGATGTGCGACTATCCATCATCACCTCCACTTTCTTCACCAGCAAAGGAGATATAATCATATGGGTATGGGCACTCCCCTTGGCAACTGCCAAGCTTGGGGGAGATGCCCCGGTATCGTATCACCACCACATCTCCTATCTTTACTATTTTTCTTAGTTCGATCCTTTTAGTAGTATCTTGATCTAGTAGAATAAAGTTTTAGTATGATCTAGTTTTGAGTTTTTCTTTATGATCTTTCTATGTAATCGAGTCCGTGAGCTATATATATAATAAAAATTCGTGTTGAGTCAAGGGCTTGATTATCTTGCTATGATTTTGAGTGAGTAAAAGAAAGAGAAAAGAATAAAAAGAAACAAAGAGATCATATTGATTTTATGGAGAGTAATGACTTCACATAGAAAGAGTATGATGATTAAAAGTTGTTGAGAGTTGACAAACATAGCTTTGGTCATCGTTGCAATTAATAGGAAGTAATAAAGAAAGAGAGGTTTCACATATAAATATACTATCTTGGACATCTTTTATGATTGGGAGCACTCATTAAAATATGACATGCTAAAGAGTTGATGTTGGACAAGGAAGACAACGTAATGGGTTATGTTTTCTTATATCTGAGATAAAGTATATTGTCATGGATCATCCAACATGTTGAGCTTGCCTTTCCCCCTCATGCTAGCCAAATTCTTTTCACCAAGTAGAGATACTACTTGTGCTTCCAAAAACCCTTAAACCAATTTTGCCATGAGAGTCCACCATACCTACCTATGGATTGAGTAAGATCCTTCAAGTAAGTTGTCATCGGTGCAAGCAATAAAAATTGCCCTCTGAATATGTATGATTGATTGGTGTGGAGGAAATAAGCTTTATACGATCTTGTGATGTGGAAGAAATAAAAGCGACGGACTGCATAATAAAGGTCTATATCACAAGTGGCAATATAAAGTGACGTTCTTTCGCATTAAGATTTTGTGCATCCAACCATAAAAGCGCATGGCAACCTCTGCTTCCCTCTGCGAAGGGCCTATCTTTTATTATCTTCTACCTTATGCAAGTCATGGTGATCTTCACCTTTCCTTTTTATATTTTATCCTTTGGAAAGCACGATGTGTTGGAAAGATCCTGATACATATATCTAATTGGATGTAAGTTAGCATGAACTATTATTGTTGACATTACCCTTGAGGTAAGAGGTTGGGAGGCGAAACTATAAGCCCCTATCTTTCTCTGTGTCCGATTAAAACTCCGTAACCACAAGTATTGCGTGAGTGTTAGCAATTGTGAAAGACTAAATGATAGTTGAGTATGTGGACTTGCTAAAAAGCTCTGACATAGACTCTTTCTGATGTTATGATATATTGCAATTGCTTCAATGACTGAGATTATAGTTTGTTGGTTCTCAATAAAGTTTCTGACTCATACTTTGCATTGTGAATTGATTATTACTTGAGCATAAGAGATCATATGACAATATCCATATATGTTGCTGTTATGAGAATAATCATGATGCCCTCATGTCCGTATTTTATTTTATCGACACCTCTACCTCTAAACATGTGGACATATTTATCGTTATCGGCTTCCGCTTGAGGACAAGCGAGGTCTAAGCTTGGGGGAGTTGATACGTCCATTTTGCATCATGCTTTTATATCAATATTTATTGCATTATGGGCTGTTATTACACATTATGTCACAATACTTATGCCTATTCTCTCTTATTTTACAAGGTTTACATAAGGAGTGAGAATGCCGGCAGCTGGAATTCTGGGCTGCAAAAGGAGCAAATATTAGAGACCTATTCTGCACAACTCCAAAAGTCCTGAAACTCCACGAAAGTTATTTTTGGAAATAATAAGAAATACTGAGCGGAAGAAATACCAGAGGGGGCCCACACCCTGGCCACAAGGGTGGGGGGCACGCCCCCCTGCCTCGTGGGCCCCCTGTTGGCCCTCCGGTGCCCATCTTCTGCTATATGAAGTCTTTTGTCCGAAGAAAAATCATAAGCAAGCTTTCGGGACAAGACTCCGCCGGCACGAGGCGAAACCTTGGCGGAACCAATCTAGGGCTCCGGCAGAGCTGTTCTGCTGGGGACACTTCCCTCTGGGAGGGGGAAATCATCGCCATCGTCATCACCAACGCTCCTCTCATCGGGAGAGGGCAATCTCCATCAACATCTTCACCAGCACCATCTCCTCTCAAACCCTAGTTCATCTCTTGTATCCAATTCTTGTCTCTAAGTCTGGGATTGGTACCTGTAGGTTGCTAGTAGTGTTGATTACTCCTTGTAGTTGATGCTAGTTGGTTTATTTGGTGGAAGATCATATGTTCAGATCCTATATGCATATTAATACTCCTCTGATTATGAACATGAATATGCTTTGTGAGTAGTTACGTTTGTTCCTGAGGACATGGGAGAAGTCTTGCTATTAGTAGTCATGTGAATTTGGTATTCGTTCGATATTTTGATGAGATGTATGTTGTCTCTCCTCTAGTGGTGTTATGTGAACGTCAACTACATGACACTTCACCATTATTTGGGCCTAGAGGAAGGCATTGGGAAGTAATAAGTAGAGGAAGGCATTGGGACCCAAGCACCGGTCCACCCACATATCAAATTATCAAAGTACCGAACGCGAATCATATGAACGTGATGAAAACTAGCTTTACGATAATTCCCATGTGTCCTCGGGAGCGCTTTTCTCTATATAAGAGTTTGTCCAGGCTTGTCCTTTGCTACAAAAAGGATTGGGCCACCTTGCTGCACTTTATTTACTTTTTACTTGTTGCTCGTTACAAATTATCCTATCACAAAACTATCTGTTACCTATAATTTCAGTGCTTGCAGAGAATACCTTGCTGAAAACCGCTTATCATTTCCTTCTGCTCCTCGTTGGGTTCGACACTCTTACTTATTGAAAGGACTACGATAGATCCCCTATACTTGTGGGTCATCAGAAGTCAGATTTGATCGTCTCTTGGAGCGCAACGACATCGATTTTTTCACGGGCAATATACTCTCTAAGCTGGGTACGCCTGCCCGAGTGGCCGCAACCCCGAATATTCCAGAACAAATAACACATCAAATAATATGATTACGGAGGCGCACCCCTCTGGAGGTCACCGGTTTTGCCACACGGTTTTTGGCCGGGGCACGGCTAGTGGAGGGGGTTGCTTCCACCTCCCTGCTTTCAGCGCCACCATCCGACAGGACAAGCGCACGAGCGCCAGGCACAGTCCCTACTGTGCCCGAGGCAGGCAAAGACGCGACATTGGCCTCCCTGGCCTTAGCCGCGGCCGCAGCTTCAGCCAGAGCCGCTTGGGCATCCTCGCGCGCACGGATAAGTGAAATAAGCGCACCACCCTCCGAACCTAACTCGAAACCACTATCGTCTAGGATCGTAGCTAATTGCGGATCAGAAAAAGCATTCAGAATCTTATAGGAGGGGGGCATTACCTGAAGTCTCGAGATTCTTGTCAGCGAGGCGGAGCTGCGCACTCTGCAGGGAGGACAGGTCCCCCAGCGCCGCCTTGGCTCTGGCACTTGGAGCGCGCAGAGAAACCGGGGAGGCTTTGGAGCGCTTGGCCTTGGCTTCCGCACCCGCAGAGCCCAGCGCAGCCTGCAGATCCATGCACACCGGAGCAGCTGGCGACAGGAGTGACAGAACTGCAGGGATGGCCGTCGGCTTCCGACCGGCCGTCTTCTTGGGGGCGCGCCCAGAGCCACCCGAATTGCGGCGGCTCGACAGGCGAGTGCGGAGAGATGGTTCGTTGAGCACAACTCCTGTGTTAGAGCCCTGCAGACTAGGAGAGACCGGGGCGGCTGCAACAACCGCAGGGACATCGACCGCCTTCAAATTCGAGCCAAGCTGGTTGAACGTATCCTCCAGAGCACGGGCTGTGGGGGGACTGCTCCCGGCCGTGTCCAACACCGCGAGCGCCCTAGGATCCAGAGCGTCTTTGTCCACACTAAGGTCATTCACATTGATGCCCAGCTGATCCCAATTCTCCGTGTCGATCGACGTATCCGACATGCTGTCATCTAGGTCCTCGTCGCGGCACGCCATCTCCACATCATTGACTTGACCACCAGTGAGCCTACCCTGGCCTCCCTGGCCCCCAAGCTCATCCTTCTTTTGCACAGACGACCCCCCGATCCCCGAACCGAGCGGGCCACCGCTCTTATCTGAGGGCCGAGGGGGAGCATCACTGGGCCCAGGCGCCGCTGGCCCGTCCCCTGGGTGCTTCGGCAGCCGCTCCACCTCAACCTTGATGTCGTAACCCTCGTGGTTGAACCACACCTGCACAAATCCATTCATCTTATCGGGGGCTTTGCAGCCAAACTTCATCCTCACCGGCCCCAACCGGATGAGGGAAAGCTCATCCACCACAATTGGCCTGCCCAGCATCTTGAGGCCCTCCATCAGACGGTCGACACGGCGGTGCTTCTTTGGAATGCCATGGAGGCGGAGCCAGACCTCAGGCATGGAGAGAGGTACAATCACTTCATGAATGGAGTCGCGGACCAGCACCGTGATGTCGTTGATAGAAAGGAAGAGCTTGCCACTAGTTTTTGCCATATGAAGCAGATCCGCGGAGGGGAAGATCACCGAGAAGTCATTGTCACCAACCTGTGAGATCTGCCAGTCCCAATCACCAACCACCATGTGCTTCAACTCTTGTTTGAGCGTACGGAGCGAGAGCCTCCCTGGCTCCACCGACAGAATCGCACCGTTAACTGCCTTCAAGTCAGATCCCTCCTCCTCGTCCTCGTCTTCAAATTCCATGCAGAAGAAGCCTTCGCCAGGGATAGCACTGCCCATGATTTGAAGATGAAGATGTTTGCCCCTTGTCGGGCAGTACGCAGAGGCGTGCCCCTCCTGCTTGTAGAGCACACAGAGGGGGGGGCAGTGCACTTGGCTTGAAAGTGACCCGTCCGCCCGCACTTGAAACACTCTGAGCCGATCTCTTCTTCGACCGGGATGGGCACCGCCGCCGATCCCCGCTGCGCCTCCAGCAAGCCACCGCCAAAGGCACAGCCGACGCCCGCGGTTTTTTGGCCAGCGGGTCCTCATGGCCCCCACCACATAGGGGATGCTCCTGCGGCTTGCGCTCGAGCTCGCGCCGCCGTTGCCCTTGCTTACGCTTCTTCTTCCTCTCCTGTTGACCCCACCAGGGTGGAGGAGGACCCCAATCCCCCTCGCGCCCGTAGGAGCCAGATCCGTACCCTTGACGGTAGCCGCCACCACCATAGCCTTGCCCGTAGCCACCACCTTGACCTTGCTCAAAACCGCCGCCGTCGTCCCGAGCCGCAGTCCTGGCCCGCTACTCGTGCTTGGCCTTGTCACGCAACGCCTTCTCATGCCGCCGCTCCGCCTCAAGGACCAGGGCCTCCATAGGCCGCTTGTCCGCCCGCCTGTCGCCCATGGCCGTCACCTCGGCGAAGGAGAGGGTGAGAGGGGGAGGAGGAGGAAAGGGAGTGAGAGATCTGGCAGAGAGACCGAAGCGCCGCACCTCACTTAGGAGAGCCGAAAACCCTAGCGAGGGGTCACGCACACCCCTGCGCAGCCATATATAGCGCGGCCCCACGGGCTCCCGGGCCCCTTGCGAGACAGGCCGGTGGATACGGGCCTGAGAAGGGCCAGGCCCAACGCAGACAGCCGTGGCCCCCCAGCCGCAGCGGACGCCACACCGAGCATGGGCCCCGGGGCCACCGGGCCAACGGAGGCCGGCCCAGGCCCAGCAGGCACCGCTAGGCCCAACAGACGAGGTTGCGGGGATTCGGCGCGCGGCAGCGCCAACACTAGCGCGTCCGCCGCCGCCGCCCTCACCGGAGAAGACAGGGAGGGGAGCGCAGGCCACTCCTCCGGAGCTGTCACAACCGCGCTAAGGCCGACCACCAGCACGGGAGCAGGAGCCGGAGAGCTAGCCCCCCGCAGACCCGGAGCCGAAGTCGGCGGCGGTCGCCAGCGTCGCGCCGCAGTCGCCCTTGACCCACCACCGCCCGGCGCGAAGCGTCTACGCCAGCCTCCCTGCCCAGCGCCACCCGCTCCCACCAGCAGATCGAAATCACCCAGCGTCGTGCCTGCCGGAGGAGCACCAAGCCGCGGCGAGGGGGTCCCATCCTCCTCGTCGGAGTTGTCCTCCGTCAGAGCCCAGAAACGGCTTCCTCGCGCCTCCCGCACCGACCCAGAGGCCCCACCGGGGCCGGGCTCGCCGGAGAGCCGCAAGGGCCCCGCCGGACCTGAACCCAAGCACCCGCCGCGCCGAGATCTACCGAGAGGGGCAGGGCGCCACCCGCGTCGCCGGACGCCGCACCCAACGGCTCGCTATTTTCAAAACCCATCGCTGGCGCCGTGGAGTCTTCCACGGACGACCCGTACGTACAGACTCGCCGGAGCCTAAAATCGTTCAAACTGTTGGGTCCAAACGTATAGGGGTGATTTGGTCAGCCGTATTGAAGAGGAATTGAAGGGCATATTCAATGTTCACTGGTCAGCTAGTACACGCTACTAGTAGGTACGTATACCACATTCACTCGAGAACATGCATATCGACGACACGATGCTGGTAGCTCGGAGGCTAATAGTAGAGCGGCAGAAGGACTAGCAACCAATTATGGATGCCGTTGATGCATGTGCAACACTTACCATACCCACGTGCCACCGTCGACTTCGCTCCGGTGCAGTAAATAAAAGACGTACATCCACTGATTATTTGTGTAGACGTGCCGACAATTTATTGAAGGACCGGGACGTGGAGTTGAGTGTTGAATGCCGGATCCGTTGGGTTCGGGGCGTAGCCAGGCCAGGCCCCGGGCAATACTGGCCATGGCCTGGGCGTGGCATCGAACTTCTTCGTTCATTGTAGCTACAGTAGCTACTATTCAGCACTGTTTCATGTAGCATGATGTTGGCCTGGGGCGTGGATGTATCCTGGCCACGCAACTGACCCAGCATCGTTTTGTCACGGTTAGCCATAGTGCAATCTTTTTCTTACGTGAGAGTTGGATTTCATCATTAGTATTGTTGTGTTTCATCACTTTATTATACATAGAGCCTATGTGCTCACTTTTCGATGGACACAACCAATCACTGATCATAACTAGTTAAACTTAACGAGTTTAACGAATGAGCTTGTTAAGTTTGTTAGTACAAAGTAACACGTATTTTTATTTCAAGTGCTAGCATTTCGTGGCGCCTCCACCCAATCCACTCCATAGAAACTAGCAACTATATATCACACCTCCTTCCGTGGCCACCTTCTACTTTCGTAAAAATCATAGTCATAATCTCGTCCACAGACCACAACACCTCATAGCCAAACCAAGAGGGCAATGCCTATTAAAAAGCGCTCCTGACTCTAATAAGCTTCAAACGAACCGAGCCGAGCAAGATTTCTGCTCGTTAAGCTTACCAAACCCTAATGATTCGAGTATTAATGATCACGAGCTTAGGGAGCAAGATTTCTGCTCGTTAAGCTTACCAAACCCTAATGACTCGAGTTTTAATGAGCACAAGCTTAACGAGCCTAGCAATTCGTTGGCCTACCCGCATTGCAATATACAAAATTTATTGCACACCATTGACTTTTAGAAAATGGGAGATCATCTTTCTGCCTTGCACCGTGGGTGCATACTTACAAAGTTTAACGAGTCTTCAGATTATTAAAAAGACAACACACCATCAACATACTAAGAACTCCAGTATTGCAAAGTCTATTGCTAAACCATCACCTATGTTGAGACATGAATCCCCTAATAACTTGCTCCAGCTTGCCACTGCTGGCATTTAAATCCTCCTGTTGGTCTAGATGTTGCAACGTTAACCATAACTGCAGCTAAATAATCGATAAGAAAGTAGCTTGCAAAAGAGTTTGATAACTTACTTTCTATCAAAAGCGACATCATTAGAGCAAAGCCAAATGGGCCAACATCGAGCTATGACGCCAACAAAAAATTAGGCTTGCAATATCTAGGTGATCCCATAGAGCCAATTTCCAAACATATGAGATATAGAATGACGTGGGGTGTAAATCAAAAGCTAACCAAATCACTAGCCAATTTAGATGCGCAAACTTGCAATCAGAGGAATTGTATTGAATAGTCTCCTCCTGATTACAAAATGCGCAAAACAAGCTCCATGCCATTGTTTTGCTAGATTATCTTTATTTTAAAAAGCACTCCTTTAAGAAGACACCCAAATAAAAATTAACGGTTCTTCAAATTTGACCATGTATATAGAAAAATATTAACATCTACAACAACAAAAATTAAATTTTATGAACATGCATTTTATGATGAATCTGATGAACATGGTGTTATAGACATTAGTATATTTTTCAATAGACTTCATCAAACTTAAAGATGTTTGATTTACGACAAATCTTAAACTTCAAGTATTCTGGAATTGGAGAGAGTAGAAGGCAATCTTGTCATGCACTATAGCGTAAGTTGACTGAATTTGCAATTCGGGTAAGTCGATTTCGTGGGAGGATGAACAATTGGACAAGGAAGAAATGTGGAGGAAGAAGAAAGAAGAACGACTGTTGAATCTTAATCTAATGGCCCAGAAAACTGACTTACCCAAAATGCTACCTACATATAGCCAGTCCCCTTGTCATGAGTGCGATTGTTTACTATTCAATTATGTTAGGCTTGTGTGCTACCCATCTTTTTAGAATTCTTCTCTTGCATATGATACATGCTCATGAGAGGTTGTAGCCTTCTCTTGCTGAAAGACTTCCTCTACGATGATAATCTACTCGCGCGATCTGAATCTACAAAAAACTCTGGGAGATGTATATTTCAAAAGATCATGGATACCCACATTTATCTCTTACCTAGCATGCTCTCTAAGGAAGTATTTTATCGCATCACAAGTCTCATGCAACATGTGGGGCAGGTTAACAACACATGCGACCATGTGGGATGAATTAACAACATAAATTTTTAACCACTTTGTGCCAGGTCATGAAGACAAGAAAGAAAACTATTTGGAGTTTCAAACTTGAGGTTGCCCTAAAATTATATTTAAACTTGGGTAACAACTAACTAGGTTTTTTATACTAAAATAAAATCGAATTAAGGGTTTATGGTTTAACCATGCTCTTTTTTTCACATATATGTAACACAAAGCATAAACTTTGGAAAGTTGAATGTCTTAGTTGAACATCAGGAATGTACACTGTGCTACCTAGAGTATCTATGTTGCTAAAAGCCTAAAATGACTTCATTTTATTTTGGATAAACATAAAAATGTTTCTAGCAAGCACGACTTGAAAAGAAGATATATTTTTCCAACAACCGTTCACCTTATAGACTCTGACAAGTAACAATTACAAGTGATTGATTCATAATGAAAGACATTCTCGACAATCAGCACAGTAAGTTTTCTTCTTTATTGATTCTTCAGAGAAACATATCATCACGTCAACCTTTGCCACTCTAGACGGCGAGGAAATGATTCACTGCACTCAACCACTTGGGCTCCCACAACAACTGGTCAGGTGTTTGCGTTGGACGTCACCAAACGCGCGCCCTTAGAGAGCATATCTTAATAGCATCTTGCCGTGGGTCAAAGTCCATAGAATGAAGATGCATCTTTGATGTGTTAGCACACTAAAATCAAAGACAAAGCCACAATAAGAGGCAAAGGAAGCACGAAGCTTCCTGCACCAAGAAGGGCCAAAGTAGAATAGTAGAAGGACCACCAAAACAATTGCCCGCCCAAGCTTGAGACCCGAAACCGTGGTAACCACTATGAGCTCCACGCAACTTCATCACATGGAGATGAATGGAATCTGAAGGACTTTTATTCTCACAATGCCACCTCCACCATGATGTCAACACCATTTCGAAATGAATAGTTGAGCATCGACAACAAATATCAACGGATGAAGGAGTGGATGAAAATGGTACCCCAAATGCTTGCATGCCTGGATCATCCTGATCCCTATTAGTGAGTGATCAAACAAGGTAAAAAAGAAGAACAATCCACGACTAGGCATAGTATCAAGAGATCCTGTCGGATGCCTAACAAATCTCGAGAAACAAGAAAAGCATGACCAATTGAAGGGTTCGACTGCCCAAGGAGTTCCACTTGATGGCACAACACCGGTTATTGTCCCCTTGTTGGCTACCAAAGAACACACGGTTTATTTATTTGGAAGTTCATATCTTCACCTGAAAATTGTTCAAGTTTTGGTGTTCAAACCGAAGCTTTAAAATTCACGTTAAAGCGCACATCTACAAGTTTAATCTAAATTTAGATTTCCTCACTGGTCATGTGTCTAGTGCTCGACAGCAAGTTTTGAGGCCTCTTAGTCAAGTTACGTACCCTGTCGGCACGTGCATGCTGCTCCCGTTTCCATTTCATCCCCAACCAACATAGGTAGGTGCCTGCATATATAGGAAGCAAACATAGGTAGGTGCCTGCAATACTGCATCGTCTGGGAAGCTTTTGCCTTTGCAGCACTGAGAAGATGAGCATGCTCAAGTGTTTCCCGCAAGGTCTCGCCATGCCGGCACAGGCGCATCCAACCTGGTACGTACGAAGGCTCCCTTCCCCACGCAAATATGCACGCGATGTGACGACCATCCAACTAGGCGTGCGATTTGATTCGGCGAGCGGATGAAGTGGAATCGTTTGTGCGTGCAGGTGTAGGAGCCGGGCTGCGGCGAGAGCTGGGAGATGGGCCTGCAAGGTCACCGCGACAGCTAATTTCGAGGACACGGTGACGGGGATGCCGGCGCAAGAGCAGGCGGAGGCGGAGGTGGTGCGGAGTCTGGGCCTGAGCGGCTGGGTGGAGGAACAGCTGCTGCCGCTGCTCACCCCGGTGGACGACGCGTGGCAGCCCAGCGACCTGCTCCCCTGCTTTTCCCTCTCTGCAGCTGGCCTCTCCGCCGAGCAGCAGCCGTCGATGATGATGACGACGGAGGAGCTGCAGGCCCAAGCCTCCGGCGTTCCGGACGATGTGCTGGTGTGCCTGGTGGGCAACATGGTAACGGAGGAGGCGCTGCCGACGTACATGTGCATGGGCAACCGGGTTGCGGGCTATCGCGACGACACAGGCTGCAGCGACCTGCCCTGGGCGCGCTGGATCCGCGGTTGGACGGCCGAGGAGAACCGCCACGGCGACCTCCTCAACCGCTACCTCTACCTCTCCGGCCGCGTCGACATGCGCCAGGTCGAGCGGACCGTCCACCACCTCCTCCGCAATGGCATGCAGATGCTCAGGCCGTCCAGCCCCTACCACAATGCAATCTATGGTTCCTTCCAGGAGCGCGCGACCTTCATCTCTCACGCCCACACCGCCAAGCAAGCTGCGCGCCACGGCGACCGCTGCCTCGCTAAGATCTGCGGCGTTGTCGCCGCCGACGAGAAGCGCCACGAGACGGCCTACACCAAGGTGGCCGCCAAGGTCTTCGAGCTCGACCCGGACGGAATGGTGCAGGCGCTGGCCGCGGTGCTGCGGGACAAGATCACCATGCCCGGCCAGCTCATGACCGACGGCCGCGACGCCGACTTGTTCGAGCACTTCTCGGCGGTCGCGCAGCGCACCGGGGTGTACACGGCAAGAGACTACGGCGACATGGTGGAGCACTTCGTGCGTAGGTGGAAGGTGGCGGACCTTGGCGGGGGGCAGCTGTCCGGGGAGGGGCGGCGCGCGCAGGAGTACGTGTGCGGGCTGCCGCGCAAGATCCGGCGGGTGGAGGAGCTGGCCCACGACCGCGTGATCAAAGCCGCAAAAGAGCCCGAGTTCGCAAGGTTCAGCTGGGTCTTCGACAGGCCAGTCTGCATCAGGAGCCTGATCTAGCCGTCCATCTACCAAATTCCACCCCAAAAGTATCTAATAAATTCCACCCCTAGAAAATCTACTACTCTATATGAATCACAAGCAGCGGCATCAGGATGAGGATGGTAGAGCCAAGTTTATACAGTAAACGTACTCTATATGATTTTGTGTGAAATGATGGTAGTTTATGTGTGAGCGAGTGTATGCATTTCTCTTTTGTGTGTATGTGCAGCAAACTCAGCTAAATAATTAGCTGCAATCAATTTATGTGTGTTTGTGTTGGTTTGCTCAAGCTGCAGTGCAGCACTAGTCTTTTGGGATAGTACAACACTATAAGCTAACGCGCGCTTCCGCGCCATTCTTCGCATGTGGGATTAACTACTCTTTTCTTCAACAGATTATTGCAGACGGTTGTTTCATTTTGGTTTATCTTTGCTGCCTTGGGTTTTAATTATGTTATGTTGGTGTTTTGCCATTCAATATTGTGCTGGTCTGCTGTTGGAGATGATATTTGTTCTGAGAGAAGAGTGAACTTGTTAGGGAGTATATGATTGTCATGTCCTTGCACGTTTTGGTCTTGGTGTCTGTCGGTGGTGATTGTGTGAGCCCCTTGTAAGCTCTTATTCCACGTTGAAACCATGGAATCGTTGCTAGAACACTCACATGGGCCGGCCATGATGCTCTACCTTGCTCAACACGGCTCCATGTTCGGTCACCCACTTAACATTTTTCCCCGCTTGCTTCACTGCTAACTCAGCAAAATTAGCTACTTAAAAAATTTTATTAAATAAAAATTCTCCCATTTTAAAAACATTAGATTTATTTATTTTTGCTAATAAAAAAAAAATTAAAAACATGCGTGAATTTTAAACAATGTTCACGAATTAAAAAAAAGTTTCTAAATTTAAAGAAGTTCAGACTTAAAAAATGTATATGAACTTAAAAATATTCATGAATTCAAAGAAATGTGCATGAATTCTAAAAAATGTTCATAGTTTTCTTCAATGTTCATGAATTCGAATAAATATGCATGAATTAAAGTGTGAAGAAAAAACTAAAATAAAGTAAAAAAGAAAACAAAACAGGAAAGAAGAAAAGCTAAAAAACACATAAAGAAAGACTAGTAAAACTGACAAAAAACACAGAAAAGAAAAAAAATATGCCTCTTAAAACCCGCAAAAACCGTTTGATTCAAAGTGTATCCCATTACCATGTTGAACGGGGGATTGCCAGGATTATCGAAGAAATATTTAATGTTCCACACATAACCAACTTCGAGAGTTTTAGGAGGTTTCCCATCTTCACGAGTAGGAAGTACAACTAATATTTTTAGTGCTTGTCCTTTTCCCATAACTAAAGATAGAGAACAATTTAGAACAGGAAATAAAGTCTATGTAGAGATAAAGTCAACAAGTGCGCGTGCACACACACACACATGAGAATATTCACCCCACGCTATTGCTCCCCGGCAACGGCGTCAGAAAAGGTCTTGATAGCCACAAGTGTAGGGAATCAGTTGTAGCCTTTTCATAAGAAAGAGTGTAGAATCCAACGAGGAGCTAAAGGTAGAATTAAAATTCTCCCAAGTTCTATCAACCACTGATACATTTCTACACGCACTAAACGATTGTTTTACCTAGAAACAAGAAATAAACTATTTTGCGAGAATAAACTAGAAGTACTTTGCGGGGATAAAAAGGTAGCTTTGCAAGATAATAAAGAACTTGGAAAAATAAAAGTTAGTTGCTGAATTGTGGAAGAACAATAAAGAAAAGGATTGTCCGTAGGCAATTGGATGTGAAACTATAGTGATAGTCATCATACTTATGAGGGAGAGACCTAAGCTAACATATTTTTCGTACATGGATCATATGTTCTTATGATTGGAACTCTAGCAAGAATCCGCAACTACCAAAGATTCAGTAAGGTAAAACTCAAACATGGCATTAAGTTAAAAGTCGCTTTAATCCCATATGCAATAACTCACGAACTTGGGTTTAAGTTTCTGTCACTCACCCACCATAAGCATACCGTTAACATACTGGACACCCTACAATGGGAATCTCACACATTTATGCGAGATAGCGGGCACCATAGGATAGCACCATAATAACATACAACTCATATTAAACAGAGCATATCACAATTAACTAATGGAACAAAAAGAAATTACTCACACATAATAGATATGCAACACATCATTGAATAATAATATACAACATTAAACGCCATGTTTAAGTAGGAATTACAGCGGGGTAAGAGAGTACATCGCTGCACGCAGAGGAAGAAAGATGTTGATGACGGCGGCGAAGTTGTTGGAGATGATTGTTGTCACGATGGTTCCCAATGCGGCGCTCCGGTGCCACTGGGAGAGACGGGGAGAGAGGCGCCCTTCCTCCTTTCTCTTGCTTGGCCTTTCCCCTAGATGGGAAAAAGGTCTCCCTCTGGTCCTTGGCCTCCATGGCTCCCGGAGGGCGGGAGCCCCTCCAAGACTGGAGCTCTCCCCCCTCTGTTTCTCCCTATTTTTGCGACTTTCTGGAACTGTTTCTGATACCGAGCACCGTTTCTTTTATAGCCGGAGTTTCGTAACTCCAATCCGGATGAAATTTTAACACGTCCCCCCTCCCCCTAAAATTAGCTTCCTTGCGACCGAATGAGAGCTCCAACCGACATACGGATTGCCCACATGGACACATGGCGCAGGTGGGCACTAGGCTGCGGGTCATCCATGTGGAGCCCACGGGCGTCGCCTTGTGTAGATTCTTCCGCCAAAAATTCAGATATATTCTATAAAAATCCACAAAAAAATTCAGGTCATTCCGGCTCTGTGATTTTTCACCTAAAAACCCCAAAACAAAGTAAACAGAAACTAGCCTTTGGCACTACATTAAAAGGTTAGTCCAAATAAAAATAATATAATTTGTTGCAAAAATATACGTAAAAGTGATATGATAATAGCATGAAACGGAAAAAAAATTATAGACAAGTGAAGACGTATCAATATGCACCACAAAACTTGGTGACGACCTTTTGAATAGTGTACCGTCGATGGCTTAGAGACTTTTCATTGTGATCATGGATCACTTCCTAATCGTAGGGGTCGTAGTGATTTTGCTCATGGTAGAAATCATACCCACTTTGCCGAAAAGTTGTGCCTTTTTACTCTATGCCTTGAAGCGGATCAACACTTTTGCCCAACCACACCAAAACAATTCATCATCTTTGTTTGAGTACGACCAACCCCTCTTCTTCTTTGCATCCACATCAGGCACGACCGACTGCTCGATGTCTGTCAACGTCTCTTGCTCCAGCTGCGACTTGTAGTGGTCATTGACTTGTTCATCTTTCCGGTTGCCGCAGTTGTGGATCGTGTTCATCACTGCCTCGTTGGTGGCCGCCGCCGAGCTTGGTAGAGGTATACCGCCAAACAGTGATCGAGCACCATCGGACGAAGGCTCCTCTGTGAAACCATGACCGGACCAACGCCTGCAACTATGTGAACAAATAGGCGTTGTTGAGGTCGATGATGTATAATGGAGGGTGGCTGGAGGCGAAGGTGAAGGAGACGCTAGAGTCCTGCGGCGATTGTTGTGTGTCAGGCTAACCGTATAGATGGCCGGTGTAGTAGTACGATGGCTTGTACCGGACAGGCCAGGGTGGCGATTCCCTTACATAACTAGCATGACAGTCCGATGTGTAGGAGGACTTCCAGCCTGAGTAGCCACACCCGCCTTCTTTCTTCGCCCTCTCCATCATGTGCCACTCTTGCCGTTGTACGAATGTGGTCGCTCGACTGGGCTCTGGGTCAAGTGAGACAAATAACCTCATGATGCAGCGAGACGAAGAACCTCGTGATGAGCTCCGGTGGATCCATTGCGGAGGCGGCGGACTGTGGAACGGTCCAGAACAGACTGGGTGGTAGCTAACGGGGCGGAGAGCACATGATTTGCCGTGGAAATAATGGGGGATTGCCAATTTTGCGAGCTCTAAGTGTCTTTTTTTTGTTGGTCCAGGGTGTCGGACATTGATGCGGCAGATGTCCACACTTCCCCAGAGCTCCCGTGATTTGGTGTCGGGTTGTGGGATTTCGAACATCTAGGCCGGTCTGGACCAGTTTGGAGATCCACGTTGGATGGCTAAAGTGTCCTAACCGCTCGGCCGGGACATTTACGGGAGTTTTGGTAATTCACGTTGGAGATGTCCTTAGGAGTGTCAAAATAGTAATTTTTCCCCTTTCCTCACTCTGACTAAATTTGTGTTCACACAATGAGCCCACACAGTATTCGTATGCATTCAATTGGGAAGATTTTTCATTAGTTTAAAGCAAGTATAATAGGTCCTAGTCAGCTGGTTGCAAGCTATTCATTCGAGCTGAAGGAAGATAATGGATGAGAGAGAAAGGAGCGGGTGCTAGTGATAACTTAAGGCTGGCGTTTCTTCCCCGGGAAAATATCCGGTGCACCAAACTCACGTTGCGCTTTTAAATTGTTTAAATATTTTTTTTTAAATAGCACATTCACACAACATCAATGTAGGTTGTTATAAAATTTCAAGTCAAAACTCAAAACATAACTCGAAAAAAATGACAAATTCAACACTGAATAGTAATAACATAACTTGAGCTTTAGATTTGACACATTATCACACTGATGTCAAATTTATTATTTTTGTATCTCAAACAATGTTTCAAATTTTGATATGAATTTTTGTGACATCATACATTAATGTTGTGTTAATGTGCTAGATTTTTTTCAGATTTATTAAAATGTTCTATGGCATCCAATGCATAGGTAGCACCACAAGTACGAGTGCACGGGATACATTCCCTTCTTCCCCCTCCCACGGTTGTGTTCTTTCTACCTCTCCCCATATGCAAGCATTTAACGCTATAGCCAGTCTAGTAGTAATCTATAGCCAACATATTATATGAGTCATAGAGCCAGCACCGATCTCCACGAGGGGACCGGGGGTGGATTCTTCCGTGGTAAATACACTTTCAACTGCAACTCTAAGTTTCCTTGCGTTCTGTAGGTGCACATATATACAGAGCAAACATGCACGGGCTCAATACGTTGCCTGCAATACAGCATCGTCAGTGAAGCTTTTGCCTTTGCAGCACTGAGAAGATGAGCATGCTCATGTCTTTCCCGCACGGTCTCGCCATGCCGGCACAGGCCCATCCAAGCTGGTACTTACACGAAAGCTCTCTTCCTCACACACATATGCACGCGATGTGATGAGCAAGCGAATGAAATGGAATCGTTCATGCATGCAGGTGTAGGAGCCGGGTTGCGACAAGAGCTGGGAGATGGGCCTGCAAGCCCACCGCGACAGCTCATTTCGACAACACGGTGACGGGGACGCGGGCGCAAGAGCAGGCGGAGGCGGAGGTGGCGCGGACTCTGAACCTGAGCGGGTGGGTGGAGAAGCAGCTGCTGCCGCTGCTCACCCCGGTGGAGGACGCGTGGCAGCCCAGCGACCTGCTCCCCTGCTTCTCCCTCACTTCAGCTGGCCGCTCGGCCGAGCAGCAGCAGCCGCCGTCGATGATGATGATGACGACGGAGGAGCTCCAGGCCCAAGCCTCCGGCGTGCCGGACGACGTGGTGGTGTGCCTGGTGGGCAACATGGTGACGGAGGAGGCGCTGCCGACGTACATGTGCGTGGGAAACCGGGTGGTGGGCTGCAGCGACGACACGGGCTGCAGCGACCTGCCCTGGGCGCGCTGGATCCGCGGGTGGACGGCCGAGGAGAACCGCCACGGCGACCTCCTCAACCGCTACCTCTACCTCTCCGGCCGCGTCGACATGCGCCAGGTCGAGCGGACCGTCCACCACCTCCTCCGCAACGGCATGCAGATGCTCAGGCCGTCCAGCCCCTACCACAACATCGTCTACGGTTCCTTCCAGGAGCGCGCCACCTTCATCTCCCATACTCACACCGCCAAGCACGCCGCGCGTCACGGCGACCGCTGCCTCGCCAAGATCTGCGGCGTCGTCGCCGCCGACGAGAAGCGCCACGAGACGGCCTACACCAAGGCGGCCGCCAAGTTCTTCGAGCTCGACCCGGACGGGATGGTGCGGGCGCTGGCCGCCGTCCTGCGGGACAAAATCACCATGCCAGGCCAGTTCATGACCGACGGCCGCGACGCCGACCTGTTCGAGCACTTCTCGGCGGTCGCGCAGCGCACCGGGGTGTACACGGCAAGGGACTACGGCGACATGGTGGAGCACTTCGTGCGGAGGTGGAAGGTGGCGGACCTCGGCGGTGGGCAGCTGTCCGTCGAGGGGCGGCGCGCGCAGGAGTACGTGTGCGGGCTGCCGCGCAAGATCCGGCGAGTGGAGGAGCTGGCCCACGACCGCGCGATCAAAGCCGCGAAAGACCCCGAGTTCGCAAGGTTCAGCTGGGTCTTCGACAGGTCTGTCTGCATCAGAGCCTGATCCAACGGTCCATCTACTAGACTTCACCCCTAATAATATATGGAAATAATAAATCCAAAATGTCTGGTGTTTGATCATGGCAAATCGAACATGTTCGATGGCAACTCTAGAGACACGAGGATAGCAAGTTTAGTTGACATGCATGGCAATTTTCTGGCACAAAATACACTGAGCCCAGACTTGCATGTTTATCAACTAAACTTAACGTTCTCCCATCACTAAACCATAGAAACATTCGATTTGCCAAGGTCAAATCCCGAACAATCGGACGTCATGGGGGTCCATAATATAATATCTAGTAAACTCCAAGGCCATGAATAACAAGCAGCGGCAGGAATCGTCGTCGCAATCAGTCTCGAGTACTCTGTTCTGTTGCATGCTACCTTAGTACTATTGATTGGAGTTGAGCCACTGAGTCGAGCAGGTTAATTAGCTGCAAACTATGCAAAGTGTGTGTGTTTCTTTCTTGAACCAAGTTTATGCAGTGCACTTGTACTCTATATATATGATTCTGTGTGAAGTGATGGTAATGTTTGCGTCAGGCAGCATGTGCATTTCTCTGTTTTGTGTACGTAGTTGCAAACTCAGCTAAATAATTAGCTGTAGTAATCTATGCAAGTTTATTTGTGTTGGTTTGCTCAGGCTCCAGTGCTGCACTACTCTAGCAGAACCAAGTTTTCGCAGTAACTAGCAACTGGCACATGTGTTGCAATGGATCTAAAATAGACTAATATATGTTCACAAACCTGGGAAAAGAAATATCACACCCTTTTGGGTATTTACCACTACAAATACATTTGGCTTCATCCCAAATTCATTGCTCTGGTTTGGATGAACTGCCCGAAGGATTAGACTGGTCTGGAGAGGTTGAGGGGTTTTCTACAAATATGGAGCAAAGTGGCCGTGGTTTTTTGTCAAAATATTTTTGAAGACAATGTATTGTATGATAAGTGTTTTAATAGTCTCCGGTCGGTAAAGGTTGTGCAGACTCACGTCCAACTAGACTAGAATAAAACACAGTTGATGGTTCGGTTCCACTGGCCATGTTGTGTTAGGATGCTAGACGGATAGTATGCACTCGAGTGGATCTGAGGCCGGTTTTGAGAAATCGAAATCCGGGTTTAGTTAAACTATCAAATTGAACATACCCAACCATAAGATGCAGCGATAGGCCTCTATTAGTATCAATACCACATGCATATGTGTCCTAGACCTGAAGCCCGCACATGTGCCCTGGATGGTGACCAACCTACTAAGGGTCGACTAAATTCTACTCGGTAACTAGGTAGTTTTAAAGGTAGGTTTTGGGCTAGTCCAAATCCATGCCGAGAGACATGATCAACCGAGAAGGATTTGCCCCTCTGACTGGAGAGATGTTATCTAGGGCTTCTCATGTGATCCGACTGGAAATATCACGGCCATCCGACTCGGATTAAGTGTTAATCCGGTTTGAGTAGTTGGCATCATGGGTCGAGAAAAGAGGTCGAGCTGGTACAAGGATGACCATTTTGCCTTGAGTCGGGCAACGTATATCATGAGGCAGAAAGGAGGCCAATATGACACGTGATACATGTTCGCTAGACCAGCTTCATCGGATACTTGGAGTCGACACGTTCTACTAGGAGTCGCTACCGACTGTCCAAGCCGGATGTGAATCCAAATTGTGGCCAAATCCTGCTTACCGAACGCATGTATGGGAAACTTTCCTACGGATTGCAGTTCGTATACTATTTCCTACAAAAGTCCTGCGTACCGAACAGGCCCTTAAGGGAAGGAACCCACTCAGTTGTATCCGACTTCTCTGGTCGGATGTGATCTGACTAGATCTTGGATCTTGGCCTAAGCGGACTTTCGGTTATGTATTTTTGGTGGGCCTCATGTGTGGAGCCCATGATTGATTTCTATATATAAGTGGATGTATGCTACCCATGATAGGGTGACCGCACTTGCGTCAGCTAGGGTTTGCATGTGTTGCATCTATAAATCTCCACTCGCCCAGGCCTGGCGGTGGACTTACCTAGTAGTCGATTGCCTGTTGTTCCTACCTGCACGTGTGAACACTATTAGAGGCAGTGCTCTTGTACCGCTACGACAAATTTATTTGAAGAATTTGGCGACCGCTTGTTCAAGGGAGATTGACTACACGAGGAGGAGACAACTCGGCTGATCGGTGACATGCTACTCTAACCCTATTTCCGCTATGAGGCATGCACATCCAGTGGTAATCCCGTGCTCTATCTCCTAAGCATGCTCGTTAGTGTTCGGCTAGGTAGGATTTTTTTATTATGCAACCATTGCACCCCGCGTAGCTCAACACTCACCATTTCTCATATATCTTGTTTTATAAGAAATAGATGTTACCTATGTTGTCTTTCGATGCTTTTATTGGAGAGTACTTTTCTTTGCCGGCAATGATAAAAACTCAGCTACATGATGTTGCACAGTTTTACTAATAGCTTGGTCCAATGGGGTTGCTCCTATTATTCTTATGTGTCTACCACCTCTCCGACTTTTTAAACACAATCAACTACTTCACTGGGCATTCTCTGCGGTTAAATGATCTGAGGGAGACAGAGTGGCATATTGTTCAACGGAATGTTATACTTTGTCAATGTTACTATTTGTCGAACCTAGGTGAATGAAATAAGTAGCATGTGCTTAATATGTGTAGTACCTAAGGCACCATATAACTTGAACTCTTCAACTTTCCTATACACCAATGCACTTTTATATGTTCATCTATTGAATATTTCATTTCATTTATGTGAGTTTTAACCTTTTGTGTTGCATAGCTTTATTTCCAGTTGAATATTTACAACTAGCAAGGATCCACTCGGATAAGCTCATGCGTTCTTCGGAAGTCACTTAGAATTAATGGTATGCTTCCGAGCAAGCCACGAGCCAAGCTCCCAACCGAGCATATTGGGTATCACTCAATCTTTTACTATAAACTTTCCAATACTAACCTTTTTAGGTACTTTTTAAAGTGCATCAAGGCTGTCCTCATGCAAACCAACTTATGTTTCGTTTAGTTCTTATAGGAGAACCTTCCTCGGTTAGGGAATCGACGCCATCCCCAAGACCTTGAAAGACTCAGAGGCTATTGACGATGGGATTCCCCGGGAAAGGCTCATGATAAGGATTCGACCTAGTGGCCCAAACAGATCGAGTCCACATCAAGAGAATCACTCGGCTAGCCCGGCATCTCAAAGTATGTTCCGCCGACGAACACCGCGGCATCCATCTGACTGGACCAGATGTGGTCAATCAATATAGACTGTACCAACAACGCCTTCACGGCAACATTATGGCGTTGGGATTAATTCTGTTAGTAACGTCATTATTATGGCTTAGTTATTGCATTGGGGTGCACAAGTACTCCACACCCCTGTCGTCCCATATAATGCGAGGATGGCAAGAAATCTAGGGACAAAAAAAGACAACTAGATCACAAAACACAAGCTTCTCGAGATGCTCGGCCATCACCCCCGCTCCCCCCCACCCACCCAATTGTAAAAATCCTTCATACGAGGAGCGATAAACAACATCCAACAGAAGTAGGATATTACTCCTAATCTAGAAGGCCCAAACCTGGTTAAACAAATCGTGTGAAATCTCATACCTAAATCATCCGCACATGCCTTGCCTTCACAAAATCCTCAAATCATGAGTGGTTCCGCGTAATCCCCGCGACACATCCCTTGCAAGATCCTGAATAGTACTCAACTACAACACGACCCAAACTCGACAACCATTACAACAACAACGACTGGCGCACAAGCACCACAGGGACAAAACAACGACCAACTATAAGACATCACCACTGCACAAGCCTAGGCGCAACATCGCCATACAACAAGGACACCATTCTAATGCTACCAGATTGACCGTCGCCTAAGCCGTGGAAGAGGGGCCATGAAGGTGGACATACACCGAGTGGAGGGGAGCAGGGGCATAAGCGAGCACCGGTGATGAAGTTCACCAAGACCGACGACCGGATGGGGAGGCCAAACATGATCCGAGGAAGAGACCGAGCCGGCGAGGACGTCCACACTGCCAAATGAAATAGTTTATTTATATTCCTATGGAGTAGTCTATCACTTTTTTTGGGAGGATAGTAGTCTATCACTTCTGCTATATGCAAGTTGCATGAAATTTATTTTTGGGCAAGTCACGTTTTTCTTCTACTAGTATTTAGTCTGTTTTTCCAAAAAATAAATTTATGTGCCAGATTGTGTGTGTGTGGCACATGCTTGCATGTGCGGGTGTTGTGCGTGACTTTTGTGTATGTTGTGTGTGTGTGTGCTTCGGCCCGAGCATGTGCAGGAGAAGACATCCTCGATGTGAGATACGTTCAATTTCGACATGTCGAGATATGATTTTTTTAATTAAACACTAGATAAAACATAAACATATATACTCTAGTTTGATGCAACCTGTATGCAATTCATATTGTTATCTAAAAATCGCACTATGCTATATCACTATGCTATACTTATTTTTGCATATTGTGCAACAGTGCAATTTCAGCACAAATTATGTGCATTTTTAGCAGCGTTTATTAGATGTTTTTTCTTCTTCTTTTAGGGCAATACCAATGCTCATAGTTCATAGTAGCTTAGAATATTTTTTTCGTTTTGTCCTTTTTAGGCTTTGTATTGTTTTAGTCTTTATTATTGTTTACCAAGTGTTCTTATTCATTTTTTCTATTTTTTATGTGTATGTGTCAACATTGGATGTGTGTAAGTATACACATATGTATTATACAATATGTGTAAATCGTACTAGAGTGTGAAAATTACATTATTATATGCTTATTTTTGCATCTGAAAAAGTCCAAATTCTAGTACAAACTATATGCTAGTTTCTGTCATCATTTGTTTTGTGTTTTTATTATTTTATAACTTATTTAAGGGCAGCACCAATTCCATCAGTTCATTCTTTCTTAGAAAACTTCATTTTTGTGAATACTCCACTACCATATGATTATTTTTGCATATTATAAAAAGGTGTAGTTTATTTGTAAATTGTGTGCAAATTTTGTCCTTATTATCTTAAAAAAATCTTTCGTCTTAAAGGGTAATATACCTAATGCCATTAATTCTATTTTCCTTAGAAAACTTCATAATTTGTTTCTCTTTCTGTTTTAATTTTAGTATTAGTATAGGGGGAATAGGAAGTCTACATAATGTAAAGGCCCGAGGCCGTTCTCCTTCAAGCCGGTCTCGTTGCAGGGCAGATGCCGAATTCGCTTCGTGTCAGATTTGCTTAATGCAAATGGGTCTTGGAAAGTGGAGCTATTACAACAGTATTTTCTGCCAATTGATGTGATTGAGATTTTGAAGATTCGAGCTTCGCCAAGGTTGGATGAGGATGTGATTGCATGGGCCCTTGGGAGACATGGAGTTTTTTCTGTAAAGTCAGCATATCAGTTTGCGTTTCAGGAATTGTACGGAGCGAGCACAGCCTCGTCCAGTAACTCGGCTTCAGGAGGAAGGAGTTGTTGGAAGCTTATTTGGAACAGTGCAGTTCCTCCAACGATCTGTAACTTTGCATGGCGTCTGGCGACAGACGCTCTTCCTACGTGGAAGAACAAGAACAAAAGAGGGCTCGAGCTTGTGAGCGGCTGTCCGATTTGCGGTACAGAGATAGAGGACAATTTCCACCCTTTTCCGAGATGTCAGCGGGGGAGGGATCTGTATAAGGAGATGGCGAAGGTATGGAGGTTGCCGGTGATCGAATCCTTTGTGCCCAATGGGAGGGAATGGCTTCTCCATGCGCTGGACTCCCTAAGTGAGCTTGATCGGTGATGGGTTTTGCTCATTTTCTGGAGAAGTTGGTACGTGCGGAATGAAATCATACATCATAAACCGGCCCCGGACATGGATGTATCCGTGAATTTCCTGAGAAGATATTTGGATGAATTAGTGGGGATCAAAATGAACCATGGTATGGATGTGGCTAAAGGTAAGGGATACCTGACTTTTGATCACACTAGAGAAGTGAGGGAGATTCAGAGTGCTGGCCCAGTGTGTAAGTGGCAACCCCCCGCCGAGGGCTGGGTAAAACTAAACACGGACGGGTCCTTTGTTGATAGTGATCTTGCGGGCACTGGTATGATTCTCCGAAACTCCAGTGGAGGGATTATTTTTTCGGCCTGCAGATCGCTATTTTCTTGCAGAGATGTGGTTGAAGCAGAACTAGGTGCAATCATGGAAGGTTTATCGCTGGCTATACAACGCTCCGATTTGCCTATTGTTATCGAATCGGATTCCAGCTTGGCAGTGTCTATGGTATCCTCTGGCAAAGTTGATCGTTCAATTTATGCTGCTTTGGTTAATGAAATAAGACTGCTGATGCGTCTTAGACAAACTTGTGTTACTCATATTATGAGAGTCCGGAATAAGCTAGTGATAGTTTGGCTAGGTTTGCTCGATTTGAGGGGCGAACTATGACTTGGCTGGGATCTGGGCCAGAGGAGGTCTTGGGTATATCCCATGATGATTGTAAAGACATTGATATTTGAGTAATACAAGTGTTCTCGCAAAAAAAATGTAAAGGTGGCTGAGCCTATGGATCTTGACCAGGTAGTAGAGAGTGATGGAGCGCTATTTGACTGAATACCCCCCAAAAAATTTGGCGGCCTATCAAGTAGTTGCCCCCGTGTATGTCATTGTTTATTTATGTTTTTTCGCTTGTTTTGTTCTTTAGCTCTCTTCGATCCATATTAATTGTCCCACAAACAGATGTCTAGCACTGAAATTGTCTAGATGCATGCATCCGTTTGAGCGACAAATAATATGGATTGGGAGGAGTTATAACAATGTTGGTAGTTCATTCTACGTTAGGAAAAAGTTATGCTCTGGTTTTTAAATTTTGTATTTGTTTGTTTTAGTCTTTGTTTATTTATTAAGTGTTGCATGCATTTATCCCTTTCCATGAATCCATCCATCGAGGAAGCCTAGTTGAATGTCATGCATGCCGGACCAGGCATATAGAGCGGACGGGTCTGTGGGTTACACCCTAGTACAAATTCATCTCTAGTTTAGTGTTAATCTTCCAGCCAGAAATGAACGATTTACTAGTTTCGCGGGATATGCGGTAAGCCCCTAGCATCCCTATGTCGGACCCATCCATGCATGCCATGCCATGAGAAGTAACAAACATGCATGCAGAGAGGTCCTTTTTTCTCGAATATGCACGAGTGTGCATATTATATATTAAAGAAGAAAGGTAAAGAAAGCCTCCATCACAAGTTACATGTTACATGTCTATGCGGCTTTTAGCGCGCACCCACTCCACTTACACACACGTATCTTACTCCTCCCTCATAGCCCACCTATACAATCTACCTTGGAAACCGTCCAACTCCCTCTTGATTAGCCCGGCCGTAGCCCACACTTTGGCCTCAGACTTCACCTTGTGGATGAGCCTCTCGATCGATGGGGAATTGCCGTCGAAAACGATGGCATTGCGATGCTTCCAAAGCTCCCACATTACAAGTAGTGTCACTGTATGTAAGTCTTTGATCCTCGTTTCACCATCCGCGCTTCTGCTGCAAAGCCATTCCCCAAGCGTGTCATCCTGGCTTGGTTTCCAGTCTGCTCAGCCAAGAGCCTCTCCTACAAGCGTCCAAGTCATTCTGGCGAACACGCACGTGAGCAAAATGTGGCTTATCGTTTCTTCTTCTTGATCACAAAATGGGCACGTGTCTTGGTGCGGCAAACCCCTCCTTGCTAGCCGGTCCGAGGTCCAACACCGATTTTTGAGGGCCAACCACGCAAAGAAGTGACATTCCAACGGTGCCCGAGATTTCCAAGTCAGCTTCGATGTCGACACCACCTCACGTCCCCAAAACCTGCTCGCATATGCCGATCTCACGGTGAACTGGCCATGCGCCTCCCAGGACCAAGATACCGCATCCTGCTCGTCAACCCGCGGCTCCCAAGCTTCTACTGTCGACCATAGTTCCAGAAACTGCGGCAACGTGGTCTCGTCCATGTCCGGCCCGACATGTTGTGCCCACTCTCCACTAGCTGCGACCTGACCAAGCATTGCTCCTCGCCTGATTCTTGGTGGGATCCTTTTGTACACTTCCGGTGCCAGCTCCTGCACCCTCAAGCCATCCAGCCATCTATCCTCCCAGAACAAGGTATTCCTTCCATCTCTAGCCTCGACTCTAGTTGCTGCCCGGAACAGTTGCATGGACTCCTTAGGCACTTTAATAGTGAATTCACTCCATGGTCTGTTACCATCCACCCTTTCAGCCACGGCCACCTCGCTTGCATTGCGACATTCAACCAGTGAAGGTTGGGGATCCCCAGACCTCCTGCCCACTTCAGGGCACACACCGCCTCCCAGGCCACCGCGCAATTGCCTCCATTTGCCTCGGCCCTCTTGCACCACAGAAATCCCCTGCATACTTTGTTCATGGCCGCAATAGTCTTCGTCGGCAGGTCCAGTGCCATCATCGCATGTATTGCCATAGCACACAACACTGACTGCACCAGGGTCAACCTCCCGCTCTTTGGCATCAGCGCTGCCTTCCATTTTGGCAGACGATTTGCCAAGCTGTCCACCAAGTATTGTAACTGTCCTGCCGTTTGTTTTCTTAGGGAAAGAGGCAAGCCAAGGTATTTGATAGGGAATGATGCCACCGGACATCCCAACTCCTGGCTCACCCAAGCCATTGTGTACTCATCACATCTAATGGGTAGTGCCGATGACTTGGCCATGTTGATTCGTAGGCCTGAAGCTTCCCCAAACATGGAAAAGATTGCTCTGCATGCTGCCAAGTCCACTTGCTTCAGCTTCAAGAAAAGGACCACATCATCAGCGTAAATCGACATTCTCTGCCTCATGCCCACCGCTACCAGGGGCTCCATTACCCGTCGTAGCACAGCAGCCTCGAACATACGTTGCAGTGGTTCCATCGTGAGAATGAACAACATTGGCGACAGCGAGTCGCCTTGCCGCAATCCTTTGCAGTTGTATATTGTTTCTCCTAGCTCGCCATTGACCATCACCTTTGTAGTCGACGTGGCAAGAATCCCACAAATCCAAGCCCTCCACTTGTGACCAAAACCGAATAGTTGTAAGACTTCCAACAAGAATGGCCATTGGACCGAATCGAATGCCTTTGAATATCCAACTTAAGTAGCACAGCCGGGTTCCTCAATGCGTGTAGCCGCCTTGCCATTCCTTGCACTAGCATGAAGTTGTCATGAAGGGATCTTCCTTTGACGAACGCACTTTGATGATTCCCCACGAGGTTTGGAGTTCCACAGCCAACCTTGTCGAGAGTACCTTTTCGAAGATTTTTATGGCCCCATGTACAAGGTTTATGGGTCGAAAGTCGCCCACATCCAATGCTCCATCCTTCTTTGGCAGCAGAGACACTAACGATCTGTTGATTGCAACCATGCCTCTCATATCCTCCCGATGCATACAATCCATAGCACACATGAATTCCACTTTAATGATATTCCAACACGTGGCATAGAACCTCCCCGTAAAGCCATCCGGCCCTGGCGCTTTGTCCATCGGCATCGCCTTAATCACTTTTTCCACTTCCTCCGCTGTGAATGGCTCCTCAAGTTGTGACATATCCCGTTGTGGTAGATTGAGCCCATCTAAGTTAATCGTATCCTTCTACGGCTCACACGAACCGAACGTCCTGCCGTAGAAAGCATCGACCGCCGATGCCACTTCATCCTGGCCCGAGTAAATCTGCCCATTGTACCTGACTGCTCGCAACACATTCTTCCGCTGCCTGTGACTAGCCTGCTGGTGAAACAGCCTTGTGTTACCATCCCCCTCGTGCAGCTGCAGCAGCCGAGAACGCTGCCTTGCTATTGATCGCTCCAGCGAGCACAACCCCAATAGTTTGTGCTTTAAGCATTTCCGCAGCTCCCTCTCCGCATGAGACAAAGCTCGCGACTCCATAGAGAATCTAGTCGCGTTATCACCTCCAATGCAATGGCAATCTGCAGCTTCACGTTCCGAATCCAACGGTTACTCCATTTCTGCAAAGCCTTTTCCGTCGCCCTAAGCTTGCAATGCAGCGTAAGGTAGTCATTTGATGCCGGGGGGTAGACTCCCACGCTGCCTGCACCGTCTCCATGGACCCTGCCGCCTTAACCCACAAAGCTTCGAAGCGGAAGCGTTTGTGCGTTTTTATTTCCACATTCATGTCCAACATCAAAGGACAATGATCCAAAATCGCTGTGCCCAGGGCTGACAAGAAACACGTCGGAAACGCCTCATCCCACTCGTTTGAGACGAACACATGATCAATCTTCTCCAGAGTAGCATTCTGCCGCTCGTTTGACCACGTGTATCTGCGACCATTCAAGTACATCTCCTTCAACTCGAGCCTATTCAACTTGGCTCGAAACCTGCCCAACATCCTCCGGTTGATCAAGTCGTTGTTCTTGTCTTATTGCCTTGCAATGAGGTTAAAGTCTCCAGCCACTAACCATGGTCCTGCATGAAACTCTCTAATATCCACAAGCTCTTGGAGAAACTCCACTTTATTCCTGTCCTCTTGAGGCCCGTAAACACACGTTAGCCACCACTCCGCTGCTTCGGGAGCCTTCACAATCGTCGTGAACGAGTTAGTCTGGTAGTGTGGGTTTGAGAGCATGACTATCAGCTCGTCCCAAGCCACTAAGACCCCACCACGCGTCCCAGAGAGGTCCTTTTTTCTTTTGAGATGATGCAGAGAGGTCCTCAGGACCCGTTCGGAAGCTCTCCGGCTGCTCCGCCAGCTCCACGCGAGGAGCTGGGCCGAACTCCAATGCTCCATGGAGCCAGCTCCACGAAGCGGAGGATTCACATAGCGCAATCGGTGGAGCGAGGGATGTCCAGCTCCGTGAAGCCCAAACCGTGGAGTTTGTGAAAATTATGTTTATGTAGGAACTGCCACCGCGTCTAGGATGGGCAGGAGTCCGGATGGCGGTCCTGACCTCTCTACCCTCTCCCTCCCCTCACGCCGCCCATGGCCGCCGATCCTCGACGACGGCGACGTGCGCTGATGCCGTCACGCCTGAGACGGTGGTTGTGGGGCGCGTTCGTTTACCGCTAGGTGCGCCCCATGTACCGCAGCGGACCGCGGACCCTGGACTTCTCGGGCCTGCACCCGACACGCGCGCCATGGCGGGACCAGGAGGTGAGGCAAGCCCGGGCCAGGTGGGGCCGACGGCTACATGGCACGCGGCTAGGGTTGCGGAGGGGATAAATCCCTCCCGGCCTCCACACCCACCACATTCCATTCCAGATCTCGATCTACTTCTTCTCCACTTCTGGGAGGCGCCTAGGGTTTTGGCACCTAGGGTTTCCCCATCGTTCGGCTGGTGGGAGGGGAAGGCGGGGGGTGACCGTAGATCCTTCGCCCAGGTCGCCGCATCTCCACCAAGAGCTACTCCGCCCGTTCCCATGGCGGATCGAGGATCGGAGAATCGCGGCCACCGGCTAGATGGCTTCGGAGCGGGCCGGGCCGGCCGAGGCGCTGGCCGCTTCGGGCGGGGAGTCGGGCGTGGGTGCGGTGGAGGCGGTCGCAACATGGTGTGGACGCGCGACATCGAGGAGGGCGGCCAGGTCTCCACCAACATGGATCAGGGCACGCGGGCGTCAGATCGAGCAAGGTGGAAGGCTGCGGCCATGGAGACGCAGAGCGACGGCCGCCGAGTCGAGAGATGGGGAGACAACAACCAAGGCAATGCGGCCACGGGGGATCCAGGACAGCGTGATCTTCGTCCCCAACAAGATGCGCACCTACAACAAGATCGCCGCCAACCAACTCCAGGAAGAAGGAATGATGCCCGACTAGTGGGTGGCGCTGAGGTTTGCTTTACTCGCAAAGAACCAGGGCACGTTCCCATGTGCTGTCCTCGTGCTGTTTGCGGTAGATGTGGTATTAGTGGGCATCTTGTTCCTATTTGCAACACTGTACTTGATACGTCTCCGTCGTATCTACTTTTCCAAACACTTTTACCCTTGTTTTGGACTCTAACTTGCATGATTTGAATGGAACTAACCCGGACTGACGCTGTTTTCAGCAGAATTGCCATGGTGTTATTTTTGTGTCGAAACAGAAGTTCTCCGAATGACCTGAAACTTCACGGAGATTATTTTTGGAAATAATAAAAAAATACTAGCAGAAGAATCAAGGCCAGGGGGCCCACACCCTGTCCACGAGGGTGGGAGGCGCGCCTGCCCCCTGGGCGCGCCCCCTGCCTCGTGGGCCCCCTGGAGCTCCACCGACCTCAACTCCAACTCTATATATTCGTGTTCGGGGAGAAAAAAATCAGAGAAAAAGATTCATCGTGTTTTACGATATGGAGCCGCCGCCAAGCCCTAATCTCTCTCAGGAGGGCTGATCTGGAGTCCGTTCGGGGCTCCGGAGAGGGGAATCCGTCGCCATCGTCATCATCAACCATCTTCCATCACCAATTTCATGATGCTCACCGCCGTGCGTGAGTAATTCCATCGTAGCCTCGCTGGACGGTGATGGGTTGGATGAGATTTATCATGTAATCGAGTTAGTTTTGTTAGGGTTTGATCCCTAGTATCCATTATGTTCTGAGATTGATGTTGCTATGACTTTGCTATGCTTAATGCTTGTCACTAGGGCCCGAGTGCCATGATTTCAGATCTGAACCTATTATGTTTTCATGAATATATGTGAGTTCTTGATCCTATCTTGCAAGTCTATAGTCACCTACTATGTGTTATGATCCGGTAACCTCGAAGTGACAATAATCGGGACCACTCCCAGTGATGACCGTAGTTTGAGGAGTTCATGTATTCACTATGTGTTAATGCTTTGGTACGGTACTCTATTAAAAGGAGGCCTTAATATCCCTTAGTTTCCATTAGGACCCCGCTGCCACGGGAGGGTAGGACAAAAGATGTCATGCAAGTTCTTTTCCATAAGCACGTATGACTATATTCGGAATACATGCCTACATTACATTGATGAATTGGAGCTAGTTCTGTGTCACCCGATGTTATGACTGTTACATGATGAACCGCATCCGGCATAATTCTCCATCACCGATCCAATGCCTACGAGCTTTTCCCATATTTTTCTTCGCTTATTTACTTTTCCGTTGCTACTGTTACAATCATTACAAAACCCAAAAATATTACTTTTGGTACTGTTACCGTTACTATCATACTACTTTGCTACTAAATACTTTGCTGGAGATACTAAGTTATCCAGGTGTGGTTGAATTGACAACTCAACTGCTAATACTTGAGAATATTCTTTGGCTCCCCTTGTGTTGAATCAATAAATTTGGGTTGAATACTCTACCCTCGAAAACTGTTGCGATCCCCTATACTTGTGGGTTATCAAGACTATTTTCTGGCGCCGTTGCCGGGGAGCATAGCTCTATTCTTTGAGTCACTTGGGATTTATATCTGCTGGTCACTATGAAGAACTTGAAAGACGAGAAAACTAAAATTTATCCCTCAACTACGAGGGGAGGTAAGGAACTGCCATCTAGCTCTGCACTTGATTCACCTTCTGTTTTGAGTAAGCTTGCGACACCTAAACCTGCTTCTGCTATTAATTCTGATATGTCACATGTTATTGATGATGCCACTTCTGCTATGCATGATACTTATGATGAAACTACTTCTATGCTTGATACTACTGTGGCACTTGGTGAATTTCTTGATGAACAACTTGCTAGGGCTAGAGAGAATGAAATTATTGAAACTGATAATATTGATGAAAGTGATGATGAAGATTCTCCCCCTAGATATGAATTGCCTGTTGTGCCTGAGGGCTATGTTATGGATGAAGAAACTGCTAGAGATTTTCTTGCTTGCAATGATAGAAGTGATCTTAAGAAAGTATTAGCTAAGCTAAAACAAAAATCTCTGAATGCTAGAATGAAATATGATCCTGCTTATGCTACTTCACCTATCTTTGTTACTGATAAGGATTATGAATTCTCTGTCGACCCTGATATAATTACTTTGGTTGAATCTGATCCTTTCTATGGCTATGAATCTGAAACTATTGTGGCACATCTTACTAAATTAAATGATATAGCCACCCTGTTCACTAATGATGAGAAAACCCGCTACTATTATCCTTAAAATATTTCCGTTCTCATTAAAGGGTGATGCTAAGATATGGTTTAATTCTCTTGATCCTGGTTGTGTGCGTAGTCCTCAGGATATGATTTATTACTTCTCTGCTAAATATTTCCCTGCTCATAAGAAACAAGCTGCTTTAAGGGAAATATATAATTTTGTGCAAATTGAAGAAGAGAGTCTCCCACAAGCTCGGGGGAGGCTTCTCCAATTACTTAATGCTTTGCCTGATCATCCTCTCAAGAAAAATGAAATACTTGATATCTTTTATAATGGACTAGCCGATGCTTCCAGAGACCACCTGCATAGTTGTGCTGGTTGTGTTTTCAGGGAAAGAATTGTTGATCAAGCTGAAATTCTATTGAATAATATGTTGACCAATGAAAATAATTGGACACTTCCTGAACCAACTCCTAAGCCAACTCCGAAGAAAAGGGGTGTTCTATTTCTCAGTCCTGAAGATATGCAAGAGGCAAAGAAATCTATGAAAGAAAAAGGTATAAAAGCTGAAGATGTTATGAATTTACCTCCTGTTGAAGAAATACATGGTCTTAATTTACCGCCTGTTCAAGAAACGCATGGTCTTGATAACCCGACACAGGTAGTAAAGGTAAATTCTCCCTATAGATTTGATGAAGGTGATATTCCTCGTTATAAGTCTGCTAGCCAATGCTTAGATGAGTTTGATAATTTTATTGTCAAACAAGAAAACTTCAATGCTTATGTTGGTAGACAATTGAAACACAATTCTGATATGCTTGAACACTTGAGTGATTATATGTCTAGAGTTAAGGTGAACTTAAACTCATTAGTAAACATGCTTCTATGGTTATCACTCAAGTAGAACAAGTACTTAAGGCTCAGAATGATCTGCTCAATGAATTAAAAAGTAAGAATAATGACTTTGTTGTTAGAGTTGCAACTAGAGGAGGTAAAGTGACTCAGGAACCTTTGTATCCTGAAGGTCACCCTAAGAGAATTGAGCAGGATTCTCAGAGAACTAATGTAGATGCACCTAGTCCTTCTAAGAAGAAGAAAAAGAAAAATGATAGGACTTTGCATGCTTCTAGTGAACCTGTTGTAGACACACCTGAGAATCCCAATGATATTTCTATTTCTGATGCTGAAACACAATCTGGCAATGAACACGAACCTAGTGATAATGTTAATGATGATGTTCATGTTGATGCTCAAGCTAGCAATAATAATGATGTAGAAATTGAACCTGCTGTTGATCTTGATAACCCACAATCAAAGAATCAACGTTATGATAAGAAAGATTTTGTTGCTAGGAAGCACGGTAAAGAAAGAGAACCATGGGTTCAGAAACCCATGCCTTTTCCTCCCAAACCATCCAAGAAAAAGGATGATGAGGATTTTGAGCGCTTTGCTGAAATGATTAGACCTATCTTTTTGCGTATGCGTTTAACTGATATGATTAAAATGAATCCTTATGCTAAGTATATGAAAGAAATTGTTACTAATAAAAGAAAGATACCGGAAGCTGAAATTTCCACCATGCTTGCTAATTATACTTTTAAGGGTGGAATATCAAAGAAGTTAGGAGATCCAGGAGTACCCACTATACCATGCTCCATTAAAAGAAACTATGTTAGAACTGCTTTATGTGATCTTGGAGCCGGTGTTAGTGTTATGCCTCTCTCTTTATATCGTAGACTTGATTTGAATAAGTTGACACCTACTGAAATATCTTTACAAATGGCCGATAAATCAACTGCTATACCTATCGGTATTTGTGAGGATGTGCCTGTTGTAGTTGCAAACGTTACTATTTTAATGGACTTTGTTATTCTTGATATTCCCGAGGACGATAGTATGTCTATTATTCTTGGAAGACCCTTTCTGAATACTGCAGGGGCTGTTATTGATTGCAACAAAGGCAATGTCACTTTTCATGTTAATGGAAATGAGCATACGGTACACTTTCCGAGGAAACAACCTCAAGTTCATAGTATAAACTCTATTGGAAAAACTCCATCGATTACCATTGGAGGTTTTGAATTTCCTCTACCTACTGTCAAGAAGAAATATGATATTCTTATTATTGGGGATGTGCATATCCTCGTTGAGGTAACATAGTGTTATTCGAAATTTCTCCGGTTTCATGTTAATCGGAATGAGTTTGTTAACAAGACTTGATCAACCTTGTTAGTGGATTCCTTTTGATGAGCATGAGATGGATGAAGTTAGAAAGCACAGCCTTTTGTACCCTTCTTTTACTTTCTGTTATTTAGATTAAATAAAGCAAAAATAGTTTTTTCTGTCTGTTTTCTGATTTACCCGTGCAATTAAAAAATACCCCGAAAATAAAAGTTCTCCAAATGCCCCGAAATTAAAATATGATTTTTTCTGGAATATTTGAGAATATCTGGCACTGAGAACACAGCAGGGGGAGCTGGCACCTGGCCACGAGGGTCCAGGGCGCGCCCCCTGCCTCGTGGGCCCATGGTTGCTCCCCTCCACTTATTCCAGCACCCACACACTCCTTCTTCCTCCCAAAAAAATCACCAACCAGCTCAAGCACGAGTTCTAGCTCATTTTGCTGCGATTTTCTATCTCCTTGCTCAAAGCACCTCTCACAAAACTGCTTTGGGGGATTGTTCCTTAGTATGTGACTCCTCCAATGGTCCAATTAGTTTTTGTTCTAGTGCTTTATTCATTGCAAATTTTTGCTGCCTAGGTGACCCTGTTCTTGAGCTTGCATGTCAAATTTATATGGTTCCAAGTAGTTCTAATGCATGATATAGTCTCTAGGCACTTGTGGGAGTAGTTGCTATCAATTTTATTGAGTTTGGTTCACTTTTATTTGAAGTTACTAAAATTTTCAAAAAAAATTCAGAGGAAGAAATATGTTTAGGAAAATGTACCAAGGTGGTCCTTCAAGGAAGGAAGGGCCCAGGCCCGCAATACGCGATGCGGACGATGAACCTCCAAGGGAAGCTCAAGTGCGGGCTTGTGAATGGCCTTCAGAGGATTTCATGGATCGAGCAGGAATCAAGGAAGAATTTAACGCATATGTGCGTAACGCTAATCTTGTGAGCTTCGAGGCAGATAAGTGCCGTCAGTACGACTATCTCACTGATTCCTTTTTGAGGAGGTTTGAATTTTCATCATCACGCAATTCTCAAACTGTCATGTTTGATCTCTATGAAAATTCTTACACTATGGACTTAGAGGATTTTAATACTGCTTGCAAATTTCCACAATGGGGTAGTCCTAGTGAACCTCGCAAATCTGAGTTTAGAGATTTTCTGGCTAGTATAACTGTGGGGGAGTCTAGAGATATAACACAAGCTACCGTAGGGAGCATTCATTTTCCTGCTATACATTATTTTGTTCTTTTCATAGGTAGGTGCATAAATGGTAAGGATGAAGCATGTCACATGTGTGTCCCTGACCTCAGTGTTCCCAGGAGTGCTGTGTTAGGAGATAAACATTATAATTTGGGAGCCATTGTTGCACGTAGATTGCATAATAATAGAATTAATGGAGATTTCTTTGGTGGAATTTATGCAACCCGTCTAGCTAATTTTCTTGATATACCTATTCGTGATTATGATATGGAATTGCCTCCTTCTTATCTGGATTTTAATGCCATGGTTCACCATTAGTTTGTTGAGAGGAATGAACCGCCTCTCCAGTACCGACTAATCTTAGACATGCGTCACGCCGTCAATATTGTCCTCCCTGCTCCTACTCTCTTTGAATTTCATGCAAAGGGGAGATATGTTATAACCAGTGGCAATCCGAGGCTTCTTCACAGTACGACCCCAGCTATAACTTCGGATATCCGCCAGGCCAGCCATGGCAATAGACCAACTTAGGCCAAAAGCCTAAGCTTGGGGGAGTACGTATTTCTCACCGACATTACATTCATGTTCACACACTCATTTCTAGTTGTCGGTGCTCATACTCTTTCATTGTATTATCCATGCTAGTTTATTTTCCTTTTTATGTTTTCTTCTTGTGTGTTTGAAAAACCTTAGGAAAAACTAAAAAAATTAGTAGTAGCTTTTAGCTAGTTTGCTTTTCATACTGCTGTAGTAATAATTAAAAACAAAACCCAAAAAGACTTCCCGTTCTTCTTTTGCTTGTTGGGAGCTTTCCCGCGTAAATAGTTTTATTTCTTTTTCTGGGGGGTCGATAGGAGAAGACCATGATGAAATTGTTGAAGTGGCTCTTATATGCATTATTGTTGATTTAACCAAGAGCCCATATTGCCTTGTCTTCTCCTGTTTATTGAATGCTCGCAGATTCCAGCTTAGTCCAATGCACGTGCACTATCATTATTATACACATCGTTCGGTCGTGCAAGTGAAAGGCAATTATGACGATATATGATGGACTGATTGAGATGAGAGAAGCTGGTATGAACTCGACCTCTCTTGTTTTTGTAAATATGATTAGTTCATCGTTCCTGATTCAGCCTATTATGAATAAACATGTTTGCAATGACAATTAGAGATTATAGTTGGTTATGCCATGCTTAATTAGCTAGGAGTTTATAATGGTTTATCTTGCGTGCCAACATGCTATTAAAATGGTTGTGATGTGGTATGATAGGGTGGTATCCTCCTTTGAATGATTCGAGTGACTTGACTTGGCACGTGTTCACACATGTAGTTGAAACAAAATCAACATAGCCTTCACGATATTTATGTTCACGGTGGATTATATCCTACTCATGCTTGCACTCAATGTTTATTAATTTTAATGCATGTTCATGACTTTTGTCGCTCTCTAGCTGGTCGCTTCCTAGTCTTTTGCTAGCCTTCACTTGTACTAAGCGGGAATACTGCTTGTGCATCCAATCCCTTAAACCCCAAAGTTATTCCATATGAGTCCACTATACCTTCCTATATATGCAGTATCTACCTGTCGTTCCAAGTAGATTTGTATATGCCAAACTCTAAACCTTCAAATGAAATTCTGTTTTGTATGCTCGAATAGCTCATGTATCAACTAGGGCTGTCCGTATCTTTCATGCTAGGCGGGTTATTCTCAAGAGGAGTGGACTCCGCTCCTCACTCACGAGAAAATGGCTGGTCACCGGGATGCCCAGTCCCATGCTTTATGCAAAATCAAATCAAAATAACTGCAAACAAAACTCCCCCGGGACTGTTCTTAGTTGGAGGCACTCGTTGTTTCGAGCAAGCCATGGATTGATGCTTGTTGGTGGAGGGGGAGTATAAACTTTACCATTCTGTTTGGGAACCGCCTATAATGTCTGTAGCATGGAAGATATCACCATCTCTCGGTTGTTATGTTGACAATGAAAGTATGCCGCTCAAAATATTATTTATCTCTATTTCAAAAATCGAGCTCTCGCACCTCTACAAATCCCTGCTTCCCTCTGCGAAGGGCCTATCTATTTACTTTTATGTTGAGTCATCACCCTCTTATTAAAAAGTACCAGCTGGAGAGCACCGCTGTCATTTGCATCCATTACTATTAATTTATATTGGGTATGACTATGACTGGATCTCTTTTACCATGAATTACAATGTTTAGTCAGTCCTTGATCTTTAAAGGTGCTCTGCATTTATGTTTTGCGGTCTCAGAAAGGGATAGCGAGATACCATTTTGTTATATCAAATTATGATTGTTTTGAGAAAGTGTTGTCATCCGAGATTTATTATTATTGCTCGCTAGTTGATTATGCTATTGATATGAGTAAACATGAGACCTAAATGTTATTGTGAATATGGTTAGTCATAATCTTTGCTGAAAACTTGAATGCTGGCTTTACATATTTACAACAACAAGAGCAAACAGAGTTTGTAAAAGTTTTTCTTTATCACTTTCAGTTTATCAACTGAATTGCTTGAGGACAAGCAAAGGTTTAAGCTTGGGGGAGTTGATACGTCTCCGTCGTATCTACTTTTCCAAACACTTTTGCCCTTGTGTTTGGACTCTAACTTGCATGATTTGAATGGAACTAACCCGGACTGACGCTGTTTTCAGCAGAATTGCCATGGTGTTGTTTTTGTGCAGAAACAAAAGTTCTCGGAATGACCTGAAACTTCACAGAGATTATTTTTGGAAATAATAAAAAAATACTGTCGGAAGAATCAAGGCCAGGGGGGCTACACCCTATCCACGAGGGTGGGAGGCGCGCCTGCCCCCCTGGGCACGCCCCTGCCTCGTGGGCCCCCTGGAGCTCCACCGACCTCAACTCCAACTCTATATATTCGTGTTTGGGGAGAAAAAAACAGAGAAAAAGATTCATCGTGTTTTACGATACGGAGCCGCCACCAAGCCCTAATCTCTCCCGGGAGGGCTGATTTGGAGTCCGTTCGAGGCTCCGGAGAGGGGATTCCGTCGCCATCGTCATCATCAACCATCCTCCATCACCAATTTCATGATGCTCACCGCCGTGCGTGAGTAATTCCATCGTAGGCTTGCTGGACGGTGATGGGTTGGATGAGATTTATCATGTAATCGAGTTAGTTTTGTTAGGGTTTGATCCCTAGTATCCATTATGTTCTGAGATTGATGTTGCTATGACTTTGCTATGCTTAATGCTTGTCACTAGGGCCCGAGTGCCATGATTTCAGATCTGAACCCATTATGTTTTCATGAATATATGTGAGTTCTTGTTCCTATGTTGCAAGTCTATAGTCACCTACTATGTGTTATGATCCGGTAACCCCGAAGTGACAATAATCGGGACCACTCCCGGTGATGACCGTAGTTTGAGGAGTTCATGTATTCACTATGTGTTAATGCTTTGGTACGGTACTCTATTAAAAGGAGGCCTTAATATCCCTTAGTTTCCATTAGGACCCCGCTGCCACTGGAGGGTAGGACAAAAGATGTCATGCAAGTTCTTTTCCATAAGCACGTATGACTATATTCGGAATACATGCCTACATTACATTGATGAATTGGAGCTAGTTCTGTGTCACCCTATGTTATGATTGTTACATGATGAACCGCATCCGGCATAATTCTCCATCACCGATCCAATTCCTACGAGCTTTTCCCATATTGTTCTTCGCTTATTTACTTTTCCGTTGCTACTGTTACAATCATTACAAAACCCAAAAATATTACTTTTGGTACTGTTACCGTTACTATCATACTACTTTGCTACTAAATACTTTGCTGCAGATACTAAGTTATCTAGGTGTGGTTGAATTGACAACTCAACTGCTAATACTTGAGAATATTCTTTGGCTCCCCATGTGTCGAATCAATAAATTTGGGTTGAATACTCTACCCTCGAAAACTGTTGCGATCCCCTATACTTGTGGGCTATCAGTACTTCCTTGGGAATGTGTGGCTCCTATGTGTGGATTTCAAGCTAAGGGGAACGGGTTCTTCTATATCCATGATGCTAGTACACCTAAGCAGAACACTGATAGGAACAGATATATTGTGATTACTGTGATTGAGGGGCAGGCTAATGGCAGGCAGTTGGAGGAATTTTTTAATGCTTACATTAATACAAATTGGAAATGTTCAGCCAGATCGATTGGGTTCAATACTTTTGTTATGAGATTATCCTCTCCCAGAGATGTGGACAAGGCTTGTTTTGCTGAAACCATGAATATAAAAAGTTGTGGGGCTGTGGTGAGTCTTAAGAAGTGGTATGAATCTGTTGGTGCCAAAGGTGTACTTAACATTGCTTGGGTCAATGTTAGCAACATCCTCTGGACAAAAGACATGAAAAAAACATAGCATATGTTGGATCTTTGGTGGGTGTCACTTTAGACATCGATAAATCTACTGTAAACAGACCTGAATCTGTGAGAATTAAATTGGGTTGCAGAGATGCTGAGAATATACCAGAAAAGGCTGAGGGAGTGCTGGGTGACCACTTTTATGATTTCTTCTACTCTGTTGACAAAATACTGGTTAAAAACCCTCCAAAAGACAGGAGTCTGACAAAGGGGTGTCACCAAAAAGAGCCAGGATCACTGGAAATGTTCAAAATGTTGGGCAGGGGGATTCCTCTTCTACTATGGGGAATTTCTCTGCTCCACCCAACTCTGTTGGAAAGGGGGTTAATATGCCTACTGTGACAGAAAAAGATGGAGAGGAGAATGAGGATGGTATAAAACAAAGGGGTAGTGAGGAAAATCTCTTTGAAGAAGAAAGCGAAGAGATAGATAATGAGTTGCTTATCGATACCATAGCTGCAGAAAACATGAAGGACCAGTTGGAAGGAGTGGAGTCCCCTGGAAACCAGTCATATGACAAAATTGTGGTCAACTCCATGCAGATCATACCCAGTGTTCCACTGATAAGAAAGTCTTTATCATATCTTGATGCTGTGCTTGGGCAACCTTTGATTACTGAAGTATCACCTGATGATGTGACATGTCAGCAAGTTCCTGCGTTGTACTCTGTGCAATCTCCTGCTAATTCTGGAGACTAGAATGTGGAGGTTATCCCTACTCCACCTGTGATGGATGAAACTCAAACCAGGCGGAGTCAAAGGGCAGATCGATGGTGGCAATATTGAGCATATGGGAATTCGGGCTGAAAAATTGACCAGGAAGAGAAACCTCCAAGGTACTGAAAAAACCCCAACCTCTAATTCTTTTGAGTTTCTTTCAAATTTAGAGATTGTTGATACTGCTGTAAAAATGGGAGTTGATATTCCTGACAACAACTTTTACTGTTGTTGATGTGATTAGGGAACTGGAAAAATCTAGAGCTAACATAGCTGAGAAAATTGAAAAAAATGAACAACAACAAGACAAAATGTTATTTATCACTAATGCTACTGGTGATAAATCCCCCTTAAACACTGAGTGGGTGAGGGATGGGGAGATTGATGAGGATGATTTTACTACTATTAGATCTAGAAGAAAAGAAAAAAAGAAGGTTAATGTACTTATATCTAAACTGTGACTAGAAGTCAAAAGAACAAAGTGTGTTCTGATGCTGGTTCAACCATGGCCCATGGTAAACCTAGCAACAAGGACCACTCCCCCAAGTGCAAGAGAAAAATGATTAGTCTCTTCTGGAATTGTAGGGGTGTGGGGAAGAGAGGTATGGCAACTTGCTTATCTGACTTGATTAGAGAGTACTGTTTGGATTTTGTTGGTATTCAGGAAACTATGAAACATGATTTTTCCTCTAAATTTTTGAGGAAAATTGATCCAGGGGAGTGTTTTGAGTGGAAATGGTTCTCCTCAGTGGGCAAATCTGGGGGGATTTTATGTGGTACTAAGAAAGATACATTTGATATTAAAACTTGTGAGTCAGGAAAATATATCATGAAAATTGAGGTGTGGGATAAGAGTAAAAAGCTGAATTATTGTATTTTAGTGGTTTACGGATCTGCTCATGAGGAACATAAAGTAGAATTCCTGACTGAGCTATCTACTATGTGTGACAATATTGCTTGCCCATACATTGTGTGTGGGGATTTTAATATTCTGAGATATGCTAATGAGAAGAATAAGAAAACCAGAACAAGCCATGCTTCTGATCTTTTTAATTACATCATTAATACCTCCTGTCTTAGGGAGGTTCATATGAATGGGGGTCTTTACACATGGTCGAATAATCAACAAAAACCTACCCTAGAAAAGTTGGACCGAATACTTATGTCCAGTTCTTGGGAAAGGCAGTTTCCTCTAACCTTTGTCAGAAAGCTAGTCAAAGAGATTTCAGATCACAACCCCCTGATCTTGAATAGTGAAGACTTTATTCCTAATTCAGTCCATAAGAAAGAATTCAGATTTGATCTTAATTGGCTTAAAAACCCTGAGTTTATAACCTTAGTTGCTAAGGTGTGGATGAAACCTGTCAAATCTAAAGATCCCATTGACGTACTGAACATTAAACTGAAGAGATTTAAGAAGTTCTTCAAAGGATGGGGTGCGAATCTTTTTGGAAAATCCAGAAAGAGGAGGAGTGAACTAAGAGAGGAGTTAGAGCATCTAGAAAAAAATGGAAGAAACAGATGTGATGTCCCCTGAATTATATGAGAAGAAGGTTGATATCCTAGCAGAATTATACAATCTGTTAGTGGAAGAGGAGGTTGCTTGGGTGCAAAAATCTCATGAAAACTGGTTGTTGAAAGGGGACAGAAACACTGATTATTTCCACAAAATTGTGAATGGGAGAAGACAGAGAAACACTATCTTTTCCCTTAGTTGCGGGGACGAGGTAATCGAAGGGAACAGTAACCTCTTGAAACATGGCACAAACTTTTATAAGGACCTTTTTGGGCCGGCAGCTGGAAACTTATGTAAAATGAGGGAGAATATGTGGGAATCACATGGGAAATTGACAGACATTGACAACTTTATCCTCACAAGACACATCTCTGAAACAGAAATTAAGAATGCTTTATTTTCCATGAAACCAAATAAAGCTCCAGGTCCAAATAATATCCCCATCGAGTTTTTCCAACACTGTTGGGAGGTAGTTAAAGGTGAAGTGATACTGTTATTCGACTGGTTTCATGATAATAAACTTCATGTGTAGCGTTTGAATTATGGGATTATAACTCTGCTACCTAAGGTTGTGGGGGCAAATAAAATCCAACAATTTAGGCCCATATGCTTTCTTCGGTGTATCTATAAACTGATCACCAAAGTGCTTACAATTAGACTGGAACCTTTTGTTGATACTCTTTTCAGTAGACATCAGAATGCCTTTATTAAAAAGCGTGACATCATGGATGGAATCATGTCTCTACATGAAATCCTACATCACACTTATAGTAGGAAGAAGACTAGGATTGTGTTGAAACTTGATTTCGAAAAGGCATATGACAAATTCAACTGAGACTTCTTATTAGATTGCCACAAAATGTGAGAGTTTCATCCACAATGGATTGAGTGGGTCAAGAAAATCCTAGTGGGAGGTACGGTTAGTGTGAAACTGAATGATGATGTGGGTCCCTACTTTCAAAGCTCGAAAGGGGTGCGCCAAGGGGATCCATTCTCGCCCTTTCTTTTCAACTTAGCTGCTGATTGTTTAACTAAAATGGTACTTAAAGCTCAACAAAACGGCTTATTCACAGGTCTGGCCTCCGACCTGATACCAAATGGAGTAGCTATTCTACAGTACGCAGATGACACAATTTTGTGTTTTGAGGATGATCTTACAAATGCTCTAAATATTAAGTTGCTCTTATATCTTTTTGAGATCATGTCAGGATTGAAAATCAATTTCTTGAAGAGCGAGATTTTCTCGGTCCGTGCGGACGATGAGACTATGCATAAATATGCTGAGATGTTCAACTGCCAAATAGGTAATTTCCCTATAAAATACCTAGGCATGCCTGTCAGCTATGCTGGGCTGAAGTGTAGCGACTGGATCTTTGTGGATGACAAATTCATTGATCACTGTGAAAACTGGATTAGTGAGGTGCTTTCTATGGGAGGGAGACTCATTAAAGTGAATGCGGTGCTGTCACATATTCCAACCTTTTACATGTCCATGTTTTTACTGAACAAGACCACTTTGGAGAAGTGGGACAAACCGAGAAGAAAGTTTTTCTGGCATAGGAAAGGAAAGAAAAAAGGATACCATATGGTCAAATGGAACCGCATTTGTCGGTCTAAAAAGAAAGGGGGCCTGGGGGTCAAGGACCTGAGAAAACAAAATATCAGTTTACTGGTGAAGTGGTGGTGGAAACTAGATAAAAATAAAGGCCTATGGCAGGACTTAGTTAAAGCAAAATACTTGAAGAAAACTTCAGTGGCCATGGTGAAGGCAAAGAACAATGATTCACCATGCTGGAAATCCCTCTTGAAAGTGAAAGACTTATATATGAAGGGCAGGGGGGTCAAACTGAATAGGGGAGATGTGGCCAGACTCTGGTTCGATGAATTGGAGGGAAGGATCCCATTTAAAGAAAAATTCCCATTACTGTTTGAAATCTGTGTTGAGCAAGATTGTACTGTTGATAGAATCGACTCGTTGAATCATATTACCTCCTTTAGGAGGAGGATGTCCCCTGAAATGATGAAACAATGGGAGGAAATGAAAAAGGAGGTATTAACACTTAAGCAAAACGGTCTGCCTGATGAGATTTATTGGAAACTTGATAACTGTGGAAAATATACGACCAAAACGATGTATAGATGGTTGGAAAAAGATATTGCTGGGTCTAGTTTCAAATGTATTTGGGATGCTAAGCTTCCCCTTAAAATTCAAATCTTCTTGTGGCAGGTGGGGCAAAATGCCATCCTGACTAGAGAAAATATGAAAAAAAAAAAGATTTTGGCCCGGAAACCCCTATTGTTCCTTCTATGATCAATTGGAAACAACCCAACACTTATTTTTCTTACGTCCTGTATCTAGAGTGGTATGGAGAACCGTTGGAGCTCTCCTTGGGACTGATTTTTGTCCCAATTCTGTCTGGCAGTACTATACTTGGGTTTACAGTTTCTTACCTGGCTTTGAACAAATTTACATTGTTGGCTTGGCAGCTATATGCTGGGCCATATGGCTGGCCCGGAACAGGGCTACTTTCGAATGCAAATGGATTAACTCTCCATTTGAGATCGTGTTCACAGCTTGTGCTTTTCTGATATACTGGGCAGGCCTCCAGAAACCTGAGATGGAAGAGATGGTGAAGAAGGGCGCGGAGATGCTGAAGGAGAACACAACTCAGATGATGTTGCTGTGTTGACCTCCGGCTCCAAACATGGACGGGCGCGATGGAAGCTGAAGCTGGATGACAGAAGTCTGTGCTCGTCAACGTCTGCTGGAGTGTGCTGCTGGGGTTTGCGTTGGGGGAGTTAGTTTCTTTTGGTAACTGTTGATACTTTGGCCTGGGCCTGGTGATGGCGTTTGTAATATGTGCGGTACTGCTTTAGTTTCTTGTAGGCGGCTTTGGGTGATATCAGGTTTTCGACCCATGATCTATCGTTCCTGATGACAGGCGCAGATGGTGGGTTTCCTGTTATTGCTCCGAACTCGCTTTTCTTCTTTCCCTAGCCTTGATAGTTTCAGTTTCTGAGACATTGTATTTCCGTTATGAAAGTAATGGAAAGGGGAAAAGCCCGGTTCGAAAAAGAAATTGCCACCGCTAAGTTGCATACTGATTCGATTCATTTTCTCTATGAACAGCAGCACTAGCCCATGCAAACCTCAAAAATAAATAAATAGAGCAGCCCATGCAGCGTGGGAGAAGCTGGCCACAGCCTTCGAACGCGCACAGCTCCTCGTGAGAAGTTGGAAGCTGGCGCATGAAGCGGGAGTCGTGGATTTGCTGAAGCTGTAGTGCTTCCGAACAGGGCCTAAGTCAGCGCCCGTTGCGCTGGCTAGCCATTTACCGCTCACAGGCCCCTCCCGTGGGCCGACCAAGCAAGAAAGCACGTCCTGCTCGCTCGCTCACGCGTTGCTTGAGATTTGCTAAAAAACGCATCGCTTTGAAGATTCCTGCAAAATACGCATCGCTCGAAAGAAGCTGGTTAACTGTTAACCAGTTGACCGGTCAACCATTAACTTTTTGAAAAACATGAAACTTAGAAAAAACACCAACTGAAAAATACAGAAAAAACAATTATAAATTTTAAAAACAAAATTTAAATATAATCATGTGTTTGAGAAAAGTGCATGAATTTGAAATAAAGTTTGCAAGTTTGAAAGAAAAACATAAATTTGAAAAAAAAATACAAAGTTGGAAAACAAAATCATGAATTTGAAAAAGTTTCGTTACTTTGAAAAAAGTTTGCCGAACCAAAAAAATCATGAATTCGAAGTAACTTCACAAAAATAGGAAAATATGAATTTAAAATTTTCAAAAAGACAAATAAATAGTTCACAAATTTTAAGAAAAAGTTATTGAATCTGAAAAAAATACAAATTCAGGAAAAGTTCATACAATTGAAAAAAATGGAAAACAAAAAAGGAAAAGAAAACAACACCGAACCAAAAATCGGAAACAAATAAAACCACCAGGAAGCATTCAAATGCTTCCCAAGGCCGAACAGGGAAGATTCCAAAATCAGGACGAGCGTCTTGCGAGAATTGCTGAAATGGGCTGGCTCATTGCTATCCATGTGTGCGCGCCACGTATGCTAAAGGCTATAAGGACATCTCCAAGATGGACCCGCAAATCGCCCGTATCCACCCGGACCGCGGAAGCCATCCAATATCAATCTGTATCGATTCGCGGGGCAGTCAGGACGCGATTTGTCCCGCAAATTGAAGACAAGGTGGGGGAGGTTTGCGGGAGCCCGGACACCCGAAACATAGGATTTCGACACCCCTGGCCCACCAAATCCCCCTCCCGGTCCCATTTCCTTCCACTCCGCCCTTCTCTCCATTGCTTTGCATTCGCACCCTCAACCTCCGCTGTCACTGTTGTATGTCTTTGGCCACCACAGAGGTATTACCGGACGTCCACAACAAGCAGCGACGTGCCCGCTCGAGGTTACGACGGAGCTGCCCACCCTTGAGCCATTTGTACCTAGGTACACTCTGCCCCCCGTGGACGACCTCCATGGCGGACACCACGCCCGGCAGGTGTTCGGTCAAATGCCATTGGGCCTATTTTCAAATGATATGTCCTTTTTAGAGTACGAAGGATAGTGAGGTACTCAACTATGGAGGATGAGTTGTTGTGCGATGTGTGGCTGGCCGTACCGTGGATTTCATAAGCAGGAGCAGAGGGGAGCCCTTCTGGGAGCAAGTGCATGAAAAATTTCACGCACGAAAGCATCTTGCGCCCTACGACATGTACATCATGCAACCACGCAATGTGAGGTCGTTGTTATATCGCTGGCACGCTATTCATATCAGCGTCATCAAGTTTTGCAACGTGGTTCGTCAGCTTGAGGCAACGTGGCCATTGCATGCGGCAGAGGACGAGATCGTAAGTTTTACTTCCTCTTGCTCAACTTGTTGATTAATTCATTCACTCAATGTTGGTCTACACATTATATGTAGTCTGCACGCGCCGCCTTGATGTATCACAGGACAGAGGGACGACCGTTTACATACACACATTGTTGGATGAATCTGAAGGGGAAGTATGCGTGGAACGACATTATCCGTTCATGAAAAATTTGTTAGACATCCAAAATCTAGTCAAATTAGAGACATTGTTGTACTAGACTTAATTTGCATGCTATCTATGGATGAGGCGTGCTATTTTCTATCCGAACTTTGATGGATATCGATCGCTTTGCATGAGTTTCGTCTCGTAGTTAAAATGCGGTTTGCAATGTATGCGGCTAGGATTAGATAGCGTTTTCGTGTATCTGTGTTCGTGTATTGGTCTCTCCTGTCCGCGGACGGACGCGGGAGGATTTTTACGGGTTGACCATGAAGATGCCCTAAGTAGTGAATTTTTTTAGGGCTACCTAAGTATTTAATAGGAGCGGGAATGCAAGCATGCATTGTTCTGCTGCTAGGTGGCCGAAATCACAAGTTGCGGACTACTCGTTGCAAAGATCACTCCAACTCCCCAGGTTGCAACAAGTGGCGCACATGCAGCGCGCCACTTGTCGCAACCTGGGAGTTTTCCCTTTTTTCGTAAATCCGTTTATTCAAAACGTTTTATCTCTCAAATCGTGCGTCCAAATCTCAAACCGCTTTCACCATTGGATTCCTCGCGTCGAGATCTTCAGCACTAGATACCATGTTGATAGGTTTTGACAAACTTTTTTGTCACGAAAAAAACGGACGAAAAAACCGAACCGGGAACACGGGTTTTTCCCCTTTCCGAAAGACGCACGCCCGTGCCTCTCACGAAATCACAACCGTGCCTCTCGCGGAAGCAACACCGTGACTTTCGTTTAAGAAAAAAAGAAGAGAAAACGTGTTTTTTTCGTTTCCGAGGAGGCACGGCCGTGACTCACGCGAAATCACACCCATGCCTCTTCGCGAAAGAAAAAAAACAGAAGACGCATTTTTTTCGTTTCCGAGAGGCACGGCCGTGACTCTCGCGAAAGCACAGCCGTGCCTCTCGCGGAAGCAAATCCGTGACTCGCGCGAAAGGAAAAAAAATAGAAAACACGTTTTTTTTCATTTCCGAGAGGCACGGCCGTGACTCTCGCGAAAGCACAACCGTGCCTCTCACGGAAGCAAAATTGTGACTCTCGCGAAAGGAAAAAAACAGAAAACGCGTTTTTTTCGTTTCCGAGAGGCACGGCCGTGACTCTCGCGAAAGCAAAACCGTGCCTCTCGCGAAAAAAACCGTGACTCTCACGAAAGAAAAAAGGAAAACGCGTTTATTCGCGCAAAATAATTTTTTTTCGAAAATTTGTTTTGGTCAAAAAGCTAAGGAAGGCCGGTGGAAAACCGAAACCTCGAAAAAACTCAGGAATAACTGTTTAAATAGCCGAAAACGCTTGCGGAAAAATAAAAAAAAATCCGGAGGGAGCGCTTAGAGCACGACACGCGCCGAATGGCTGAGAGCGCGCCAAGTGGCGCTGATCGTTGCGAGGCTCCCGAAGGAGCGCTCGTTAACTAGTGGCTTCCCCAGGTGGCGGGGCAGGCTGCAAAACACGAGGAGGCTGACCTTGGGCCTTGTTTGTTGCGATCACTCGTTGGATTAAATCTCAGGGCCTCATAAGATAGTGATTGAACAAAAATAAAAATTCAGGCGCCTGACTGTTGGTCGGTCTAGCCTTTTTTTTATAAAAGAAGGGCTCTCTGTTGGTGTCAAAACCGGCCGATCTCGGGTAGGGGGTCCCGAATTGTGCGTCTGAGGATCGAAGGTAACAGGAGACGGGGGACATGATGTTTACCCAGGTTCGGGCCCTCTTAATGGAGGTAAAATCCTACTTCCTGCTTGATTGACTTTGATGAGTATAGGGGTTACAAGAGTTGATCTACCTCGAGATCGTAATGGCTAAACCCTAGATGTCTAGCCTGTATGATTTGTGATAGCCTCTACGAGCTAAATCCTCTAGTTTATATAGACATCGGAGGGGCCTAGGGTTGTACAGACTCGGTTTACAGAGAAGGGAAACTACAGTCCGAGCGCCAAGCTTGCCATCCACGCAAAGGAGAATCCCATCCGGACATGGGGAAAGGCCTTCTATCTTGTATCTTCACGGTCCACTGATACGTCTCCAACGTATCTATAATTTTTGATTGTTTCATGCTATTATATTATCTGTTTTGGATGTTTAATGGGCTTTATTATGCACTTTTAAATTATTTTTGGGACTAACATATTAACCGGAGGCCCAGTGCAAATTGCTATTTTTTTTGCCTATTTGAGTGTTTCGCGGAAAAGGAATATCAAACGGAGTCCAAACGGAATGAAACCGGCGGTGTGTTTGTCGAGATCCGATGAATTGTGGGTTTATGATCAAGATTATCTATGAACAATATTTGATTCTTCTCTGAATTCTTATATGTATGATTTGATATCTTTGCAATTCTCTTCGAATTATCAGTTTGGTTTGGCCAACTAGATTGATCTTTCTTGCAATGGGAGAAGTGCTTAGCTTTGGGTTCAATCTTGCGGTGTCCTTTCCCAGTGACAGCAGGGGCAGCAAGACACGTATTATATTGTTGCCATCAAGGATAAAAAGATGGGGTTTATATCATATTGCTTGAGTTTATCCCTCTACATCATGTCATCTTGCCTAATGCATTACTCCGTTCTTACGAACTTAATACTCTAGATGCATGCTGGATAGCGGTCGATGTGTGGAGTAATAGTAGTAGATGCAGAATCGTTTCGGTCTACTTGTCGCGGACGTGATGCCTATATACATGATCATGCCTAGATATTCTCATAACTATGCACTTTTTTATCAATTGCTCGACAGTAATTCGTTCACCCACCGTAGAATATGCTATCTTGAGAGAAGCCACTAGTGAAACCTATGGCCCCCGGGTCTATTTTCCATCATATAAGTTTCCGATCTATTTTATTTTGCAATCTTTACTTTCCAATCTATACCATAAAATACCAAAAATATTTATCTTATTATCTCTATCAGATCTCACTTTTGCAAGTGGCCGTGACGGGATTGACAACCCCTTTATCGCGCTGGTTGCATGGTTCTTATTTGTTTGTGCAGGTACAAGGGATTTGCGTGTAGTCTCCTACTGGATTGATACCTTTGTTCTCAAAAACTTAGGGAAATACTTGCGCTACTTTGCTGCATCACCCTTTCCTCTTCAAGGGAAAACCAACGCATGCTCAAGAGGTAGCAAGAAGGATTTCTGGCGCCGTTGCCGGGGAGATCTACACACAAGTCAAGACATACCAAGTACCCATCACAAACTCTTATCCCTCACATTACATTATTTTTCATTTGCCTCTCGTTTTCGTCTCCCCCACTTCACCCTTGCCGTTTTATTCGCCCATTTTCCGTTCGTCTCTTTTTGCTTGCTTCTTGTGTGCTTGTGCGTTGGATTGTTTGTCACGATGGCTCAAGACAATACTAAATTGTGTGACTTTTCCAATACCAACAACAATGATTTTCTTAGCACTCCGATTGCTCCTATTACCGATGCTGAATCTTGTGAAATTAATGCTGCTTTGTTGAATCTTGTCATGAAAGATCAATTCTCTGGCCTTCCTAGTGAAGATGTCGCCACTCATCTAAAAAACTTTGTTGATTTGTGTGATATGCAAAATAAGAAAGATGTGGATAATGATATTGTCAAATTGAAGCTATTTCCGTTTTCGCTTAGAGAATGTGCTAAAACTTGGTTCTCTTCTTTGCCTAAAAATAGTATTGATTCATGGAATAAGTGCAAAGATGCTTTTATCTCTAAGTATTTTCCTCCCGCTAAGATCATCTCTCTTAGAAACGATATTATGAATTTTAAGCAACTTGATCATGAGCATGTTGCACAAGCTTGGGAGAGGATGAAATTAATGATACGTAATTGCCCTACACATGGTTTGAATTTATGGATGATTATACAAAATTTGTATGCCGGATTGAATTTTGCTTCTAGAAATCTTTTAGATTCGGCCGCGGGAGGCACTTTTAAGGAAATCACTTTAGGAGAAGCTACTGAACTCCTAGATAATATTATGGTTAATTATTCTCAATGGCACACCGAAAGATCTACTAGTAAAAAGGTTCATGCGATTGAAGAGATTAATGTTTTGAGTGGAAAGATGGATGAACTTATGAAATTGTTTGCTAATAAGAGTGTTTCTTTCGATCCTAATGATATTCCTTTGTCCACTTTGATTGAGAATAATAATGAATACATGGATGTGAATTTTGTTGGTAGGAACAATTTTGGTAACAACGCGTATAGAGGAAACTTTAATTCTAGGCCGTTCCCTAGTAATTCCTCTAATAATTATGGTAATTCCTACAACAACTCTTATGGAAATTTTAATAATATGCCCTCTGATTTTGAGACTAGTGTTAAAGAATTTATGATTTAGCAAAAGAATTTCAATGCTTTGCTTGAAGAAAAATTGCCTAAGATTGATGAGTTGGCTAGGAACGTGGATAGAATTTCTCTTGATGTTGATTCTTTGAATCTTAGATATATTCCACCTAAGCACGATATCAATGAGTCTCTCAAAGCCATGGGAATTCCCACTGATGAGTGCAAAGAAAGAACCGCTAGGATGCGTGCTAAAAAAGATTGTTTTGTGAAAGCGTGTTCTTCTAGTTTTCATGATAATAATGATGAAGATCTAAAAGTGATTGATGTGTCCCCTATTAAATCTTTGTTTTCCAACATGAATCTTGATAAAGATAGGACTGGAGATGAGTCAACTTTAGTTAAAGGGCGTCCCAATGATTCGGAGTTTTTAGATCTTGATGCAAAAATTGGTAAAAGTGGGATTGAAGAGGTAAAAACTTTACATAGCAATGAACCCAATATTTTGGATCTCAAGGAATTTAATTATGATAATTTCTCTTTGATAGATTGTATTTCCTTGTTGCAATTCGTGTTAAATTCTCCTCATGCTTATAGTCAAAATAAATCTTTTACCAAACATATCGTTGATGCTTTAATGCAATCCTATGAAGAAAAACTTGAATTAGAAGTTTCTATCCCTAGAAAACTTTATGATGAGTGGGAACCTACTATTAAAATTAAGATTAAATATCATGAATGCTATGCCTTGTGTGATTTGGGTGCTAGTGTTTCCACGATCCCAAAAACTTTGTGTGATGTGCTAGGTTTCCATGAATTTGATGATTGTTCTTTAAATTTGCATCTTGCGGATTACACCATTAAGAAACCTATGGGACGGATTAATGATGTTCTTATTGTTGCAAATAGGAATTATGTGCTCGTAGATTTCATCGTTCTTGATATAGATTGCAATCCTACATGTCCTATTATTCTTGGTAGAGCTTTCCTTAGAATGATTGGTGCAATTATTGATATGAAAGAAGGAAATATTATATTCCAATTTCCATTAAGGAAAGTCATGGAACACTTTCCTAGGAAGAAAATTAAATTGCCTTATGAATATATTATGAGAGCCACTAATGATTTGCATACCAAAGATGATAATACCTAGATCTATTCTTGTTTTTATGCCTAGCTAGGGGCGTTAAACGATAGCGCTTGTTGGGAGGCAACCCAATTTTATTTTTATTCCTTCCTTTTTGTTCATGTTTAGTAATAAATATTTCATCTCTCCTCTGGTTAGATGTGGTTTTATGTTTTAATTAGTGTTTGTGCCAAGTAAAACCTATAGGATCTTCTTGGGTGATAATTATTTGATCTTGCTGAAAAAGTCAGAAACTTTCTGCTCACAAAAACAATTGTTAAAACTCACCAGAAAGTGATAAAATACTGATTCCAATTGCAGTAGATCAACAATCAAATTATCTACGTCTTCCTATTTTGGTAGATTTTTCTGAGTTACATAAGTTTGCGTTTGATACAGATTACTACAGACTGTTCTGTTTTTGACAGATTCTGTTTTTCGTGTGTTGTTTGCTTATTTTGATGAATCTATGGCTAGTATCGGGGGGTATGAACCATATAGAAGTTGGAATACAGTAGGTTTAACACCAGTATAAATAAAGAATGAGTTCATTACAGTACCTTAAAGTGGTGGTTTGTTTTATTTCGCTAACGGAGCTCATGAGATTTTCTGTTGAGTTTTGTGTTGTGAAGTTTTCAAATTGTTGGGTAAAGATTTGATGGATTTTGGAACAAGGAGTGGCAAGAGCCTAAGCTTGGGGATGCCAAAGGCACCCCAAGGTAAAATTCAAGGACAACCAAAAGCCTAAACTTGGGGATGCCCCGGAAGGCATCCCCTCTTTCGCCTTCATCTATCGGTAACTTTACTTGATGCTATATTTTATTCACCACATGATATGTATTTTGCTTGGAGCGTCTTGTATGATTTGAGTCTTTTCTTGTTAGTTTACCACAATCATCCTTGCTATACACACCTTTTGGAGAGACACACATGAATCGGAATTTATTAGAATACTCTATGTGCTTCACTAATATCTTTTGAGCTAGATAATTTTGCTCTAGTGCTTCGCTTATATCTTTTTAGAGCACGGTGGTGGCTTTATTTTATAGAAATTATTGATCTCTCATGCTTCACTTATATTATTTTGGGAGTATTTTAGAACAGCATGGTAATTTGCTTTGGTTAAAAAATTTAGTCCTAAAGTGATGAGCATCCAAGATAGGTATAATAAAAACTATCATATAAAGTGCATTGAATACTATGAGAAGTTTGATTCTTTATGATTGTTTTGAGATATGACGATGGTGATATTAGAGTCATGCTAGTTGAGTAGTTGTGAATTTGAGAAATACTTGTGTTAAAGTTTATGATTCCTGTAGCATGCACGTATGATGAACCGTTATGTGATGAAGTCGGAGCATGATTTATTTATTGATTGTCTTCCTTATGAGTGGCGGTCGGGGACGAGTGATGGTCTTTTCCTACCAATCTACCCCCCTAGGAGCATGCGCGTAGTACTTCGTTTTGATAACTAATAGATTTTTGCAATAAGTATGTGAGTTCTTTATGACTAATGGTGAGTCCATGGATTATACGCACTCTCACCCTTCCACCATTGCTAGCCTCTCTAATACCACGCACCTTTCGCCGGTATCATACACCCACCATATACCTTCCTCAAAACAGCCACCATACCTACCCATCATGGCATTTCCATAGCCATTCCGAGATATATTGCCATGCAACTTTCCACCGTTCCGTTTATTATGACACGCTCCATCATTGTCATATTGCTTTGCATGATCATGTAGTTGGCATCGTATTTGTGGCAAAGCCACCTTTATAATTCTTTCATACATGTCACTCTTGATTCATTGCATATCCCGATACACCGCCAGAGGCATTCACATAGAGTCATATTTTGTTCTAAGTGTTGAGTTGTAATTCTTGAGTTGTAAGTAAATAAAAGTGTGATGATCATCATTATTAGAGCATTGACCCAGTGAGGAAAGGATGATGGAGACTATGATTCCCCCACAAGTCGGGATGAGACTCCGGATGAAAAAAAAAGAGAAAAAATAGGCCATAAAAAAAGAGAGAAAGGCCCAAACAAAAAAGAATGAGAGAAAAAGAGAGAAGGAACAATGTTACTATCCTTTTACCACACTTGTGCTTCAAAGTAGCACCGTGATCTTCATGATAGAGAGTCTCCTATGTTGTCACTTTCATATACTAGTGGGAAATTTACATTATAGAACTTGGCTTGTATATTCCAATGATGGGCTTCCTCAAAATGCCCTTGGTCTTCGTGAGCAAGCAAGTTGGATGCACACCCACTTAGTTTCTTTTGTTGAGCTTTCATACACTTATAGCTCTAGTGCATCCGTTGCATGGTAATCCCTACTCACTCTCATTGATATCTATTGATGGGCATCTCCATAGCCCGTTGATATGCCTAGTTGATGTGAGACTATCTTCTCCTTTTTGTCTTCTCCACAACCACCATTCTATTCCACATATAGTGCTATGTCCATGGCTCACGCTCATGTATTGCGTGAAGATTGAAAAAGTTTGAGAACATCAAAAGTATGAAACAATTGCTTGGCTTGTCATCGGGGTTGTGCATGATTTAAATATTCTGTGTGATGAAGATAGATCATAGCCAGATTATATGATTTTGTAGGGATAACTTTCTTTGGCCATGTTATTTTGAGAAGACATGATTGCTTTATTAGTATGCTTGAAGTATTATTATTTTCATGTCAATATTAAACTTTTGTCTTCAATCTTTCGGATTTGAACATTCATGCCACAATAAAGAAAATTACATTGAGAATTATGCTAGGTAGCATTCCACATCAAAAATTCTGTTATTATCATTTACCTACTCAAGGACGAGCAGGAATTAAGCTTGGGGATGCTTGATACGTCTCCAACGTATCTATAATTTTCTATTGTTCCATGCTATTATATTATCTGTTTTGGATGTTTAATGGGCTTTATTATGCACTTTTATATTATTTTTGGGACTAACCTACTAACCGGAGGCCCAGTGCAAATTGCTGTTTCTTTTCCTATTTCAGTGTTTCACAGAAAAGGAATATCAAACGGAGTCCAAACGGAATGAAACCTTCGAAGGATCTTTTTGGAACAAACACAATCCAGGAGACTTGAAGTGGACGTCAACGAAGCAACGAGCCTGCCACAAGGTAGGAGGGCGTGCCCAGGGGGTAGGCGCGCCCCCCATCCTCGTGGGCCCCTCGTGGCTCCACCGACCTACTTCCTTCTCCTATATATAATCTTATACCCTGAAAACATCCAGGAGCACCACGAAACACTTTTTCCACCGCCGCAACCTTCTGTTCCCGTGAGATCCCATCTTGCACTACAGGAATCAGCTACTTTAGGGTTGCGGACGGCAAAGGCCTTTGCCGTCTGCCGCGGACGGCAAAAGGCTCCGGCAAAGTAGGCTACGGTAAAGAGCTTCTTTGCCGTCTGCTTTCTGAAGCGGACGGCAAAGGGGCCTTTGCCATCAGCGGCGGACGGCAAAGAAAGCCGACGGCAATAAATTCACTGTTAGTCCATTAGGCGTCTAACGGCAGCCTTTGCCGTCCGCCGCTGACGGCAAAGACTGCAGGCTCTTTGCCATCTGCTGGCAGATGGCAAAGAGACCAAATAGGCATTAATTCTGTTTCTTCTTATATCCATTCATTTTCACAGAAAATCAAACACACACACACACACACACACACACACACACATATATATATATATGACCAATATAGGATATCCAACACATGTTACCAATAATAGCAAGTTTCATCCATACATATACATAGTTTCATCAATATTACACAGTTTCATCCATAGGTAGCAAGTTTCACAAAGTAAAAACAAAAACTAAAGACAAGCACTCCATATCTGAAATTACAAGAAATGACCTAAAACTAAATATCTATTTTCCTAGGCAGCACACACTTGACCACCAGAGCAGCTTGTTGGACCGTTGTATCTGTGGAGCACAAAACAGCAGTCAGCCTGATTAGAAATTTTAAGGAGAGCAGTGCTAGTTTAAGAGTTATGAACAAATAGAAATGGTGCATAAATTCCTATTATTCAACAAACATAAGTTATTTCCAAGTGAAACACGGGGCAATGTCATCCACTTCAAAATAGAACAGAACACACAGGTACACACATCGTCAAGTTTTTTCCACAAATGAGTTACTGATTGAGTTCAAGAAATGACCACTACATCTTGGTTCACAGGACCTAAAAACTCATAAATAGGAAAATCACTGTGTTGCAATGTCATGCCCTCTCTTGATACAATATGATCAACCGGATGTTTGAGTGCATCAAAGAAAACCATAGGAGTTTTTCATGGCCGCATATTACAATCATATGGAATAATTTGAAGCAGAGAGGCCCCAAAAGGGGAAATCATGTTGTGTGGGAAAAGAGAATACCATTCACCGCAATGAAAAATATAGCATGCCAGAATCACTATGAGCACAATCAAATTGAGTTATCTAAGCAATTTGACAATCAAATGGAGTTAACACGGCCCCAGTGTTAGGGATTTAGTGACGGCAGCAGTCTGCCAGCCGGCTTCCTCAATAGAAGGGACAGACCCGGTGCTAGAAGCAGAACAAGAACGTTGATACACAAGATAAGCACAAGCCCTTGAGAGCAGTCTGCTTGGCAGAACAATTAATTAACCTCTAGAAGCAGAAGAAGCACGTTGATAGACAAGTTATTATGAAGAACCAACCTTGAGAGCGGTCTGCTTGCGCAGGATATCATTGGACTTGTGGACAAGAAAACAGTATAATCCTAGGCTGTGTCAGGTAACAACAATGTGGAGCAAGGTATCATGGTCATAAACAGCTAGGCTGACATGGTTATGAACAACTAGACTAGAACAGTAAGAGGGCAGTGAGGATTGATGAACCATCATCATTAAATAAAGAAGAAAAAAAGAACATCCTTGGTTGCAGGTGGTAATAAAAGAGCTAGACTGGAGCAGGACAGTGGTGTGTGACAAGTTAGAGAAGAAAACAGCATAATCTTGGGCTAAAAGGCAACAGCTGGGTTTCGCCAGAGGAAGTTGGCACATTTCCTGCATCCGGTCAGTCCACTGTGAACCCCCGAAGGGGCCAAGAACAGGAGCGATAACTAGTGCTTGCTGTGATGCGAGTTGACCGCGAATCTAGACTAGCAGAGCAAAGCAGAACGGCGATGGAAACAAGGAAACAGAGATGGGGGTGAACAGAGCAGGGGACCTTTTGTGGCGCGTCGTCGTGGTCGGGGTGGACGATGTCGTCATGGTCGAGCTCGAGGTCGGACTCGACGATGTCCTCGTCGAGCTCGTCGGGCTCGGGGGTGGGGTCGCGCATGTCCTGGTCGTCCTCCCCCTCCTCCTCCTCATCATCGTCGTCGTCCATGGACCTCGCCCGCGCTTCCAAATCCAACATAAAAAAGGAGATCAGACAAGAAAAGAAACATAGGATCGGGGCCGGGGAAGGAAGGGGAAGGGACGCGGAAGATCGGACCTTGGGGGCGGCGGGCTTGGCGGAGGAGGCGGCGGGCTTGGCGGAGGAGGCGGCGGCGGCGGATCTGAGCGAAGGAGACAAGGGTGAGGGGAAATGGTGAGGTGGCAGCGCGCACCGGCGGACGGAGGCGAGGTGGCGCAGCGGCGCGTGGTCGGGAGGCTCTCGGCTGTGGGGCGGGCGTCGTCGAATCCCTCCGGAGCTCGCCGGAATCAGCCGGCGTAGCTTCTCGCGGGAGGAAGAGGGAGAGACGAGCGGGAGAGAGAGGGGATAGGGATAGAGGAGGTGGGGCAATGGCGGGGTGGGGCTCGGCCGTTAGTTAGGTCGCATCTTTGCCGTCCGCCCACCCTTTGCCGTCCGCTTTGTTTCCTCTTTGCCGTCTGCTAGCAGACGGCAAAGAGGGGGGCCGTTAAGTTTTTTCCAATTAGCTCGTTTAGTGGGGCCAGCTCTCTATTTGCCGTCAGCCAGAGGACGGCAAAGAACAGGCTGATGGCAAAGACCTTCTTTGCCATCAGCCAGTTCTTTGCCGTCCGTTTTCCTGAGGCGGACGGCAAAGACCTTCTTTGCCGTCAGCCAGCAGACGGCAAAGAACTGGCAGACGGCAAATAAGCTAATTCCAGTAGTGTTGGGGCCTTTTCCGGCGCTCCGCCGGAGGGGGAATCGATCACGGAGGGCTTCTACATCAACACCATAGCCTCTCCGATGATGTGTGAGTAGTTTACCACAGACCTTCGGGTCCATAGTTATTAGCTAGATGGCTTCTTCTCTCTCTTTGGATCTCAATACAAAGTTCTCCTCGATTCTCTTGGAGATCTATTCGATGTAATAATTTTTGCGGTGTGTTTGTCGAGATCCGATGAATTGTGGGTTTATGATCAAGATTATCTATGAACAGTACTTGATTCTTCTCTGAATTCTTATATGTATGATTTGATATCTTTGCAAGTCTCTTCGAATTATTAGTTTTGTTTGGCCTACTAGATTGATCTTTCTTGCAATGGGAGAAGTGCTTAGCTTTGGGTTCAATCTTGCGGTGTCCTTTCCCAGTGACAGCAGGGGCAGCAAGGCACGTATTGTATTGTTGCCATCGAGGATAAAAAGATGGGGTTTACATCATATTGCTTGAGTTTATCCCTCTACATCATGTCATCTTGCCTAATGTGTTACTCTGTTCTTACGAACTTAATACTCTAGATGCATGCTGGATAGCGGCCGTGACTCTCGAAAGCACAACCGTGCCTCTCACGGAAGCAAAATCATGACTCTCGCGAAAGGAAAAAAATAAGAAAACGCGTTTTTTCCGTTTCCGAGAGGCACGGCCGTGACTCTCGCGAAAGCAAAAACGTGCCTCTCGCGGAAGAAAAACCGTGACTCTCACGAAAGAAAAAAAAGAAAACGCATTTTTTCGCGCAAAATAAATTTTTTTTTCGAAAATTTGTTTTGGTCAAAAAGCTAAGGAAGACCGGTGGAAAACCAAAACCTCGAAAAAAACCCCCGGAAAAAACCGTTTAAATAGCCAAAAACGCGTGCGGAAAAATAAAAAAAATCCGGAGGGAGCGCCTAGAGCACGACACGTGGCGAATGGCTGAGAGCGCGCCAAGTGACGCTGATCGTTGCGAGGCTCTCGAAGGAGCGCTCGTTAACTAGTGGCTCCCCCAAATGGCGGGGCAGGCTGCCAAACACGAGCAGGCTGACCTTGGGCCTTGTTTGCTGCGATCACTCGTTGGATTAAATCTCAGGGCCTCATAAGATAGTGATTGAACAAAAATAAAAATTCAGGCGCCTGACTGTTGGTCGGTCTAGCCTTTTTTTGATAAAAGATGGGTTCTCTGTCGGTGTCAAAACCGGCCGATCTCGGGTAGGGGGACTCGAACTGTGCATCTAAGGATCGAAGGTAACAGGAGACGGGGGACACGATGTTTACCCAGGTTCGGGCCCTCTTAATGAAGGTAAAATCCTACTTCCTACTTGATTGACTTTGATGAGTATAGGGGTTACAAGAGTTGATCTACCTCAAGATCGTAATGGCTAAACCCTAGATGTCTAGCCTGTATGATTTGTGATAGCCTCTACGAGCTAAACTCTCCGGTTTATATAGACACCGGAGGAGCCTAGGGTTGTACAGAGTCGGTTTACAGAGAAGGGAAACTACACGTCTGAGCGCCAAGCTTGCCATCCACGCAAAGGAGAATGCCATCCGGACACGGGAAAATGCCTTCTATCTTGTATCTTCAGGGCCCACCAGTCCGGTCCATGTCACATAGCCCGGCCATCCGAGGACCCCCTAATCCAGGACTCGCTCACTCTCCCCCTCCGATTTTCATTAACGAAAACCATAGCATCCGAGCGAACAAAACTACGAAAGAAACCAAAAGCACAGGTCTAGCCCTGCTTTCCTCCCTCTCAGGTCCAGCCCAAACCTCACCAGGGA